>NC_092815.1:239907650-240211478 GCF_023375885.2 Dermacentor andersoni
ATTTCGATGAAGACGCTGACACTGAAATCCATACTGACGCCAGCAATACGGGTCTCGGTGCAGTTCTTGTGCAGTGGCAAGCTGGTGCGGAACGCCCCATTGCTTATGCAAGCCGCAGTCTCACCAAGGCTGAGAAAAACTACTCAACCACTGAAAAAGAATGCTTAGCGGTTGTGTGCGCAATTGGTCAATTCCGACCCTACTTGTACGGTAGACCCTTTAAGGCTGTCAGCGATCGCCACGCCCTATGCTGGCTTGCCAACCTCAAGGATCCTTCCGGCAGACTAGCCCGTTCGAGCCTGTGCTTACCAAGAGTACGACATAACAGTTGTCTACCGATCTGGGAGGAAGCACAGTGACGCTGACTGTTTGTCACGTGCACCACTCGCTACGACGTCATCGGACCCTGACCATGACTTGCCATTTGTTGGCGTTATCGACGCCATAAATATGGCTCAGCACCAGTGCGCTGACCCTAAGCTGCTGCCGCTGATCGAGGACCTTCAAGGAGTTGAAAGTGTTTTACCCCGCTCGCTCGTGGGCGACTTATCATCGTACTACTTGCACAACAACGTCTTTTACAGGAAAAACTGCGGAGGCGGTCCCATACGTACCTCCTTGTCGTGCCATCGGCACTGCACCAAGACATTTTGCAAGCCTGCCATGATGAGCCATGCGTGGGACACTTGGGATTCGCTAAGACATTAACAAGGATACGACAGAAGTATTACTGGCCCCAGCTTTATTCTTCTGTGCAACGGTACGTGAAGGCCTGCCGCGATTGTCAGTGCCACAAGAAACCACCAGTTAAACCGGCTGGCTTTCTCCATCCTGTGGACCCTCCTCAAGCTACTGTCAGCTTGAGAAATCCAGAAGAAATGCTGAGGAGAGATCGCCACAAGCATCTCGCCACGTACTTCTCACTGGCTTGCACGAGAAAACCCTATGTCCGTCAGTCTTGCATGCTTTACGCGAAGCTTGCCGACACCCTTCTCCAAGGCATCCAAGTGCTCCACGAAGTGCAGTGGAACGTTCCTCGCGAAAACGAAGCCCTGCAGAGGGACTGAATCGATCATCTGCCGGGCCTCTTGTAATGACAACGTTGAGGCAGCCTGCCCTACCACGTCATCGCTGCCGTCATCGCTATCCGATGCAAGCACGCTTGTGACGATCGTCTTATCGGTTAGAAGCACTTAAGCTGTGCGCTTTCTTTTGCACCGGCAACGGCGTGCCTTGCCGATGATCAGCGGGCGAATCAGCCATCTTCCGTTTCAACGGTGAGTCAAGCGAAGTTGAGAAAAGCTGGGGGGGGGAGTGCAGGAGCGACTTCGACACAACCAACAAAAGCGAATGCGAGCGATTAAGCTGTTCGCGGAACTGCGGAGCCAGCGAGCAACGTGCGCGCAATAGTTGACGCGGTCCATTTGTGTTTCGGAGGGTGGGGCGGCGTTTGCGAGGGGTGGAAGGGCGCGACGGGAGAGCGCCGCGTGGCTGGACAATGAGCCCGCGGCGGCTGTTGGAGCAGCGGCACATCGTGCAATGGCGCGACTTTCTCGTTTTCTTTTCAAGAATTTCGCTACCTTTCGGCTGGGACACCTAGTAGCCAGACTTCGCCGATAATGCGGCATCAGGGCATTGTAGTAAACGGGTTATTTCACAATAGAAAACATACAAAAGTAGATGGTGCAGCAGCTTCCCATTGTTATAACCAATATATTGTTAAAATCGGTATCGTTATAAGTGGGTTCGACTGTATACGGGCGTCATGTCACGTCAACACTTGACGCCATGTTACCTCTGGTTGATAATAGCCCGACCAGCGAACACATGGAACAGTTCGTACAAAGAGCCGAAGAAGCACACCAGCTTGCTCGGCATCGTATCCGGAGCCAACAGCATACCAACACCCTTCGATACAATCAGGGTCGACGCAACGTCCATTACAATACCGGCGCCTCCGTGTGGCTCTGGATGCCCATCCGTCGCCATGGACTCTTGGAAAAGTTGCTCCGCCGGTATTTTGGTCCCTACAAGGTTACACGCCGCCTCAGTGATGTGACCTACGAAGTCATCCCCTACAGTTCACCCCGTCGTCGTCCTCGCGCTGAAGTCGTTCATGTAGTGTGCATGAAACCATACTATGCGCATACGTGAACACCGAGATGCACCTGAGGAGCTCTATTTCTTGCCGTCGCTGAAAGAACTTTTTCCTGCAACCGAGATGGTCGCTTTTCGCATAGGGGGCAATTGACACAATGATGTGGGGCTCCCGCACCGCAGGACGGCGCGCGCGAAGGCCGGCGCCATGAAAGACGACGAAGCACGTAAACTGCACGCTCTTCTTCCGGCCCGCCATTAAAGCGAAGTGTCTATTTTGCAAGACTTCGTCTTCAATCTACGTTACAACATTCATAAATTTAGAATACAGTCGAACCTCGATATAACGAACCTCAATTTATGAAATTCTTGAAATAATGCACATCTTATTTTTCCCAATCTCTGCCCCATTGAAAACCATGTATTTTTTTTTTCGCGATTTAACGAGGTCACTTTATACTGTACTTCCGATTTAACGAAGTCCTCGCGCATCGCACGCACGTACCAGGAGCCTCCTTGACAGGCAGACGAAAACTTTAGCCGAGCATACAGCAATTTGCATGCGCCCTTTAATGCTCAAATTTTTCCGGTGCGCTTCAATATGGTGGAGCAGAACGTGCCGCTGCGCCATCTATCGCGTACATATGAAACCCGCAGCGGACGCACTCCTGTAGTGCTAGCCGGAGTGCTTCAGAAGTTCCGGAAAGTGTCACGCTATGACGTCACCGGCCTGTTGGAACGGGAAAGCGCCAACCGGAAGTAAGTTTACGAACAGCGGTCATTGGGCATGTTTTCTCAGTTGGTTATTTGATCTCGTTGGGCCTAGGTCGTCGTTCTATTCACGATGAGTGGTGCAACTCGCAAGAGAAAAGTTTTGAGCCTTGATGTGAAGGCCAAAATTATCACCGAAGTGATGAGCAGCGAAAAGAAGGCGACTGTTGCTGAAAGGTATGGAATTTCATCGAGCTCGCTTTCAACAATTTTGAAACTGAAGGACAGTATCATGGGTGCCGTCAGTGCTGGTGGTTCAGGCCAACAAAGAAAGAAGGTAAAGGAAGCAGCTTACGTCGACGTAGAAAAAGCTCTTTTCTCATGGTTCCTCGATATGCGTGCAAAAAACATGCCGTTGAGCGGGGCCATTCTTCAACAAAAGGCCCTTAACTTTGCTTGTATTCTTGGGCACAACGACTTCAAAGCCAGCAGCGGGTGGCTGCAATGATTCAAGGAACAGCATAGTATTGTTGGGAAGGTGGCTAGTGGAGAATCAGCTGAGGCGAACTCAATTGGAGCAGCGGACTGGTTGTGTGATCGTGTTCCCGGCATTCTATCACGTTACAATGTCTCCGACATATATAATGCCGACGAGACTGCATTTTTCTACCGGCTGTTGCCAAGGAAGACGTTGGCTTTGAGAAATGAGAAGTGCCATGGTGGAAAACATAGTAAACAGCGTCTCACTGTTCTGTTGTGCGTGAACATGGACGGCAGCGATAAGCGTGTGCCATTCGTAATTGGCACAAGCGAGAAGCCGCATTGCTTCAGCGGAAAAAGGAGCATGCCAGTCAAGTACGCCGCAAACACAAAGGCGTGCATGACAAGGGATTTGTTCAGCAACTGGCTGAAGGATCTCGATGCTGAAATGCACAAAAGGGGTCGAAACATTTGCCTCCTTCTGGACAATTGCTCAGCGCATCATGTTCAAGATTGTGCGCTTTCCAACATTGAGCTTGAATATTTCCTTGCCAACTGCACCTCCCTGATACAACCACTCGACCAGAGAATAATAAACAGCATCAAGTGTGCATACCGCAAGCAGGTCATCGAAAGGCTTCTGCTGAACATCGAGCTCCACAGAGAGACGAAAATCGACGTGTTCATGGCCTTGGAGATGCTTTCGCGGTCGTGTGAGGCAACAAATATGGAGATCGTAGCCAAGTGCTTCAGGAAGGCGGGATTGAAAGAGAGCGTTTCTTTGAATGAAGAAGCAGAGTGCAGAGCAAATGATGGTGACGAAGGTATGGCGTACACAACAGATGTCGTTGACTCGTGGCAGCTGCTCTGCGATCAGGGAGGTGCTCCAAGAGACATGACACCCGAGGACTTTGTCTTCAGCGATGCTTGTGCTGTGACAACTGAAGAGCTAGACGATGACGCAGTAATCCAGAGCATCACAAATACAGAAATGCAGGACGACGACTCGGACGAAGAACTCCAGGCAGCAAGCAGCATAGCTACACCGAAGCAAGTCATGGATGCGCTGGATCTCTTACGCACGTATGCGGGCGCGCACTCGCAAGAGCAAGCCTTAGCAGCCCTGCCAACCTACGAGCGCCTTATAACCCCGACACTTATTAAAGAGCGGCAGATGAAGCTGACGGAGTTCTTCGCTTCCACCTGAGTTGCATAGAATTGCTCTGCGGGAAGTTAAATACTAAATAAAACATTCCAGCGTTCATGAATCAACGTCGTCATTGCTTTACTGAGCGCGGTATCATCCGATGGCTGCGAGCGTTAAGTGCTCTAATGGTAAGTGGTGGCCTCATGGATCCACCAAGTTAATACTACTTCCAATTTTCTTCGAAAGAATATTCAAGTTGATAGCTCTGGTATGAGCATAATTTTTTTTTTCTGTGCGCCACGGGTTGCCATGTCTTCGTGAAAGCAATCTTTTTTTTATGACAAATCATGATGATGATGGCACTGATGGCCACATCTAGTGGCAGCTACGAGCACTAGGCATGGCGCTTGCTGCAGACCTGCTCTTCACCGTACGCGTAATGGAGAAAAATTCGTTTGTACCCGCTGGCCATCGGGCATCACGCTCTTGGTTGTGTTATTAGTTCCGGGGTTTATTGGTTATCTTTGTAATTTTGCTATCTACAAGGTGCCATACGCCAGGAGTGTTCCAAGAACCTGCATCTTTATTTGGACTGCTGAAACATGCGAACCTCAATTTAACGAAACTCGCGACTTAACGAAATTTTCGGCTGCAAGTTGGACTTCGTTATATCGAGGTTCGACTATACTTCGAAAATTTCTTATACTGAAGTTCAAGCCAAAGCGAATATGAAATAGCATAATATTCTAATGAATATTTGAAAGTATCCAATCTTCGCAAAAGCCGAACTAGTAGTAAAGACACAGTAGTACAGATAAGCAAGAATATCGATACCAAGAACATGCACACCCCTTGCCAATATGCATGGACTACATACAGTAAGCCCTTGTTATAACAAAGTGAATAGGACGGCAAAAAAATTCTATATAAGCAGTAATTCAATAAAAACTACTCCATAAATGTGAAAAAGTAGAGCTGCAATCACATACTCTGCAGAAGTTTACTACCACGGTCATGTGGCACATCTTCAATCACGATCAAGCCAGATTGGGATCAAATTTCTCGGTCACGATTGGGTCCTTTGCACAAGTTGTGGGAGGGAGCCAATTGGTTTGGGTGACTTTGGGCGCAATGGGCACAGACACAGAAGGCGGCGCCAAGTGACATTTGTCTGCTACATTGCGCGATGCTTCCACAGCGCTGCCACTGACTACATGTGGACGCAGCATGGAGGAAAAGGGTGCGCCAATGAAGAGGATCGCCCGCTCGCTGTGAATAGGTCCCCCGAATAAATCTAAACGTAGCGACACTCTTTCATCTT
This sequence comes from Dermacentor andersoni, assembly GCF_023375885.2. Lineage (NCBI taxonomy): Eukaryota > Metazoa > Arthropoda > Arachnida > Ixodida > Ixodidae > Dermacentor > Dermacentor andersoni. Next base: position 239,913,407 of record NC_092815.1, read on the forward strand.
GCCACACAAGCAGGCGAGCGAAGGCAGGTGACACGGTCTGGGGCTTATCCGGATCTCCCTGCTGGTGGAGCAGAGTAGTGCGGTTGCACTCACGTCATTTCCGCAGAAACAAGTGCGACAGAGACCTTGCCCTGCCGGCCGCGCTTTTTGTTCCCTTTATTTTTTATTTTTTGTGTTGACTCACACTGGCAGAGGCTCTTGATCGCAGGGCACAGTCCCCTGCCCCGCAATTGCCACGATCAAACAAGGAACTGAGATGGTGAGGAAAGGAGGAGGAATGTCACCACCCTTTATTTACGGGTCTCAGGCACGAAAGGTGCCAAACGCCGCCGGTGAGTGCGTACCCGCTGACTACGGATAGCACGCAGCTGCAGCACAATGAGAAAGGGTGCGCAGGCGGCACGATGGCGTAGCTGGTGACGAAGAGCGTCGCTCGCTCATCCAGCACGGAACGCTTTGCTCGGTGTGAAAGGTGCCACATGCCGCTGTGAGTGCGCATGCGCCCTTTGACAGTTTGCTCTAAGTGGAGCAGCTTGTCGGTGTGCTTCGCAAAGTCCGGTTTAAAGTGTGTGCATTTTGGTCACAACTCTGAGAGATTTCTCATAAAGCAATAATTCGAGTAAAGCAGACCTGTCATAACAAGGGTTTAGTGTATATGACTTTCTTTATTACGGTACAAATATGCTGAACAAATTTTACGCGGATGTCCACAGTGACACCTAAAGATGTGTGGTGCTAGTTAAAAGTCGATCTAACGAAACCTGATTTTACGAAGTTTCCGATCTAACAAAGAAATTTCCATTCCCTGGCAGGTACCCATGGGGTTCAATGTTGTCATCAACCTGAATTAACGATACTAACTTGGTTGAACTCGATTTAACAAAGTTTTTTCATGAAATAAATGAGTAAAAAAAGTGGTGATTTCTTCCTAATTTTTACACACAGGTTTTTCTTTGAGCATCCGCTCTAATGCTAACACGCTAAAACACCTAGGTACCCTAGTCATGGCCCTAGCTTTATTTTGACAAGGCAGCACGCTGCACCCTTGCATGGAACAGCGGACTCTGCACCACCTCGGTAGGAACAGCATTGGGTGCTTTCGTTATTTCATGGTTTATGCGACAGATAGCTGGATTAGCAGCAAATACGATGCCACGGTACCTTTTGCAAGTCGCGACGTTACAATTTTTTATTTCGAAGGACCGAAAAATTATTTTCTTGATTTTACAAGCTTCCCAATTTAACGAAATAATTCGAGCATGGTCATCACATCGTTAGATCGAGTTTCAACTGCATTGCGATTGGCTTACCGTGCAATCATTACATTTCTTGTCAGATGATGACCAATCTTTCTTCTGTCCACAATCCCATAATAAGCACCCTCTTATTCAGAGCTTTGGCACATACCATTAGCCATGCATTTAATGTCAGCATTAATTACCAAGACATGGTACAAAGTGGTACAAACAAAATGTCAGCAAATTGGATTTCGTTCACTGCTGTTAAACTGCAAAACAGATGACAGACAATGCAACAGATGAGGAAAGAGACAATACAGCAGGCAACAGACGAGCACTAATCCTATTCTTACCATCTGTCTGTCAGGCACACTGTATAACCACAACTTTTTGAAGCATCATAACAGAAAAACAGTGCTTCATTCAGTGTGCTATGAAACTACATTCAGGACACGTGATGGTGAGCACCACTATGCAGTGTTCCCAATTGCATACCTTCATTTCGGCTCTGCAGCTGCGTGTCGTTCGATCGTGTCAGCTTGGTCTGCAGCTCGGACACCTCGCCCCGCAGACGGTCCACTTCACAGCTGCTGCTCACAGGGAAGACGTGACAAGAGCATCAGGACAATCACGCAACTGCACAAGAACACCCTGTGCATTTGTTTACTTCCAGTGATGTGATTGGCCCAAGACACTTCGAAAAACCTTTCGAGCAGTCAAAGTATCACTTTGGAGTAACAAATCAACATTTTAGGAGCAGTTACCAAGCTCACATATTCAGATGCAAATATTGAGTCTAGCTAGAGCAGTACTCCATATTCTCCAACGACAATAGCAAGCACATGCCTTCTCACAAGCGCTTGTCCAGGATATCCCAGAGTATGAAGCCCCAGAGGGCTCCCCACTCAAAGCTCTCCAATAAGTGAAGTTCTGTGGAGAGCCCGAAGTTTGCTCAATCACGTGATCCTGGGCATCCTAACATACACACACTTTCACAATACAATTTATATTAGTACTTCTTCCGAGGAGGCTTTCCTCGAACAGCTATAGTTGAGTCTGACACAAGGAGGAAGCTGAACATAAGACTTGATTACTGAGAGCACGCATTGCTAAATTTCGAAAAAATTTTAGAAAGAACCCTCCTGATGATGTTAGCGCTTTCCATGCAAACTACTTGTTGCAGTTGCATGTCAGTTCATGAACAGAATCCTTAGGCTCATTGTTGCTTGCGGTTCATAAAATAAGGGCTAAATAATTGTTACGCCATTTAAGTCACAAATCTAAGTGGTGAGCTATTAGGCTTGTGGTAATGGAAGGCTGCCAACTAATTTTGATGAGTTCGTTAGCAAGCATTTAACCTAGTTACCCTAGTGGTTTTTCAGGCACTATGCCACTGCAGCAGGTGGAATTCTTGATAAATTCCGTCTGCCCTCTAATATTTTAAGGAAAATATACTATGTGTACTGTTTTGAGTGTCATTTTGAATAAATATTGTCAGGCATTTGATGAAAAAAAAACTATAATATTCGATACACTTTACTGATCACTTATAATGCAATTCAACCGCAAGTTAAAGAAATGCCACCTTGCAAGATCTATAATTGTACCAACTATTATTTTTCTTTTCTCTATCACCATAACATTTAGAAGCCTATTATTTCCTAGGTTTGGTAAGGTAATCTTACAATACGGTCTGCTTTAAATAAAAAATTCACTCCTCCAGCATCTTTGAGCCGCCACCTGAGGCCACCACAACGAAACTACGGGAACATTCATTAATAAAGTTTCTTCTCTCTCTCCTCCAGCATGCATTCTTCTCTCTCTCCTCCAGCATGCATACTCGCAGCATGCACAAGCTGTAAAACTGATACAGCAAAAGGAATAATTCAAACTCCCGATAATCTGCCATCTACTTTATTCTATGGCATAAAACATCAGTTCATTTGGAGGTATGGTCATGCACCTGTTTTAACGATGCAAGAGCCTGTGATTGGGCATTGCTGCAAATCATAACGGTAAACTTCCAAGCACACCTCTCAACCATGCCGAAACTCAGCTTATAAAAAAAAAAAAAAAAAATTGTGGCAGGACTCATCTCACAATGACTGTCGACAGTGATGCGCTAGCACTGAATCAAATTGAAGTACGCCTGGTATTCTGGTAAACGCATGCAGGCGGACTGGGTGTGTTTCCATATGGGTGGAGGCACAAATGTCAGCAGCCTGCAGGGCGCAGCCACCTGGTGACACAGAGTTCAACCACACAAACACAGAGCTAATACAGCAGTAGCCAAGTGCATACTACTTTGCGGCTGGTGTAAATTTTTGGCAGCAGTGCAATCACAAACACATTGTCTTTTTAAATGTTCAAAATGTTTTAGACTTGGTTACACTATATCACCTCTGTGTTTGGCTAGTGAACCTCTGCACCACCAGGTGGCTGCACTGTGCAGGCTGCTCACATTTACGCTAGAGCCCCTTCATCACATAATAATAATAATATTTGGGGTTTTACGTGCCAAAACCACTTTCTGATTATGAGGCACGCCGTAGTGGAGGACTCCGGAAATTTTGACCACCTGGGGTTCTTTAACGTGCACCTAAATCTAAGCACACGGGTGTTTTCGCATTTCGCCCCCATCGAAATGCGGCCGCCGTGGCCGGGATTCGATCCCGCGACCTCGTGCTCAGCAGCCCAACACCATAGCCACTGAGCAACCACGGCGGGTACCCCTTCATCACAGCAGTAGTCGTTTGGAGGGGCTTTACTTTACACCTCTACCCATCTGTCAAATGCCCAGCTTGCCAGAGGTTGCCGAGATACCAGACACGCTCAGTGCTACGTGAAAACACTAGCAGCACATGCTGTTTAGATGACTCTTGCTGGGGATCAATGACCAGGCAACTAGCGCAGAGGTAGGAGAAGCTTCGTGCACTGGCTCCAAGACAGCAGGAAGTAGACGAGACGACCTCACATCATGAGGCAGAGCCAGTGAAGGCAGAGCTTAGCCCCGATCATTCGGCGAATGAGATGAGGAGAAAAAGCACGACTCAGAGAGGAGGGTAACTTGTAAGCGTCTCTCTCTTAAATTGTGGCACGAATGTTTTACTGTAGCTGTACCCTACACATCTACAATTTGTGCAAACCATTTCAGGGACCCTTTAACATGACACAGAACTGAACGGTGATTATGATTCTGAAGTTCGTAGTACTGAAATATTTTTACATTGAAACTAGAAACCGTCAGCAGGGGATTTCTGAAAAGTTCAGTCATTTGAAAAGTTTGTTTATGTGGTGTTCATAGTAAGAAGGCTTTTCTGTATGCCCTAAATTGGATATGTCATTACCACATTTGGAAACAACGTCCAATAAAAAGGCATTTTACAATAAATTTTCAAAAGCTGAGAAGAGCTGTGGAACGTCAACAGAAAAGGAAAAGTTGACATGTCATGCGCAGCACACAAGTCAACACAATAGTTAAATTTAGCCCTTACACTGCCACTTAAGTTGAGGACCCAGCCTCGCACAAGCCCTGCCACTTCCGAGTATACTTGTATTGAATTTTTCAGCACACTCCCTGCATCTGCTTAAGCAAATTGTGCAAAAAAAATATACATTTCGTACCTGTGGCCTTATCTATTGAGAGGTCATCGAAACACAGAAAACAAGGAAGGCAAATTTCTGACAGCAGGTGGAGCACATATGTCTTAGTGCTCTCTCAAAATCAAAATCAGATAGGCAAAATGCCAGATGGCGATAGATGTAGTAAAGCATGGTTAAATCAAGCAGGCTAGGTGACTATTTGTCATTGCCCAGTTTCAAACGGGATGACAATAAATATCATCACCACCATCTCTTGCCCCGTCTCGGCCTGCTCTTGGCTGGGCAGCCATGGCGATGCAGCATGGTACTTTCGCATTTGTCTAAGTTTGCACCTTAACAGACAGAAATTTATTAACTGTTGAAGAATTCTTAATTGGGAGAAAGCAATAAAGAACAGCTTTTGTGTAGCATGAAATAATGCGTGAATGAAATCCAGAAGGTGCAGAGAAGCAGTAAGAAAAACATAACCCAGAGCGTTAAAGGGCCCCTCACCAAACTTCGGTTACACGCTGGAAGTTGTTAAGTGTCCTCTAGGGAGCGTTCTGCTGCAAAAATTTTTCAAATCAGCTGATTAATAGCCAAGACAGAAATATTTCAGTGCCACAAACCCATGATTTCAGGAGGTGAGCTCCACTGCCAAGCGAGACACTCTCTCCACTTGCCCCGTCTAGCCTTCGCAAGTGAAATTCCTTCCCTGCGTTCTCCCATAGCAGAGCTCGAGAAACGTGTGGCACGTACGTCACGGGCCCCACCTTCATTACTTTTTATTTATTTTTTTGTCCTCGCTTTTTTGCAGTGCAGCGCACTTCCGCTGACGGCGTCACATGCTAGCTGTTGTGACTGTCTCGTTTCGCACAGCGCACATTCTTGCGTGCTGTGCTTGAGGGCACCTGACTAGCGGGCACCTGACACGAATACTGAGGCAGACACAAGCGGACCACAGAGCATGGTAGAAAATGACATTTTCCATGTCTGCAACCCGCACTGCACAACATGAGAACAAGCAGACGAAACGGAAGTACATCGCTCTTGCTGCGGTGCAAAGTAAAACAAAAACATTCAGACATTCGGCTTGTGTGTTTCATTTTTTTCTAAGCTTTAACTAGTCTATTCAAGCAACATATTACACAAATAATAGATGTTGCCTTCAATAATTCTCGAAGCCATGTGTCACCACTAGCAACGCAACAGCACAAACATGTTTGTAGGCGCACTAGCATGCGTATGCCACCCTCTGGCCTGGAGCGCGACAGCCACAAGGAGAAGGGCAAACAGCGTTTGGTTTGAAATTTCAGATCCTTACGCAGCACGTAGCAATGTAATACTTTGCAGACACGATCATTATCGCGCATTGTATGTTCTGCACTAGTAAGCTCAAGATGACCAGGTGAGGGGCCTTTTAACGAGCAGAGGCGATGTGGTGAGGAGCGACACTACATTCCAAGACATGCAAGCTCAATGCCCACTCACCTGAGGTCAAGTGCCTGGCGCTGTTCCTGGGCCAGGTGGCTAGCTTGGTCAAGTGCTCGCTGCAGGCGATCATTCTCGGCATTCAATGCTTCTACCTGCCTGTTCAGATCACCAGCTATCTGCTGAGAGAGGTTCTGCCTGCACAAAGTAACCAGCTACATCTTCCAACATGGCTCACAAACACGACTGTTTCATTATGAAACAAATTCAAATTAAGAAATCTGAGTACAGTAGCAATCCTGAATAAATTATGGCCTATAGAACAGCCTAATACTGTGTCGTATTTGCACGATTCTAACGTGCACCTTTTCAAATAAAGAATGCATTCAAATTTGCAAATGCGTTAAAATCATAACTAATTCTACTCAACATCAAAAACGAAACTGATTCTCACTAAAAGAAATACCCAATGCAAGGTAGCTAACCACAGTGCCATCAAACGGACATTGCTTTTCATGCCTTCGTTTGCGGTCGACATTTGCTAGTTAGCTATGAGTGTGGCATTTCTAATACATTAGATGGAATTGAAGATCACTTTGCGGTCGGTAGACAGCGAGAAGAAGGTGTTGTTGGACTCCACAGTGTAAAAATAGTTCAGGTGAGAGGACGCCGCCGCTCTCCGCTTCACAGCAAAGGCCTGCTTCTCAAGTGCCCCAACGGGTGGCACTACCAACTTAGGCCCAGTAAGGCATGGTCACGGTGTGGGCCAAGTAAACAAGAAGCCAGCTTGGCCTCGTAACGGCATCGTTGCGAGGCTAAAACAAATTGTTCAGTAAAATAAATACTGCATTATAATAGCACATCATTTGTCAAGCACCTAGCGTTCGGTTTTATGTGCAGCAAAGACGAAACAGCAAGGTTTGGGGCCAAGTCCCGTATGTCCAGCCAATGTCCGCACATGTGTTAAGTAGTTTCTCCAATGCCGGCTATTGCATGGATAAACGTCTGCAATGTTTTCGCTTGCCCCGGTGCTCCGTTGTAGGCGGTCAAGCGTAGCTACTGTTATACCATCGAGTTTATTTTCCACCGCTCATGAGCGGCCCATAATGGCGATAATGTCGTGCGTTGGTGAAAAGCATGAAAGAAAATTAAGAAAATTCACAGGAAACACTGGCAACGTATTGGTCCAGGAAACAGCTAATAAGCTGTTATAACCTTGCAACCTAATTCCGCTGTATCTAACGTGCATGTCTTTGACAACTACAAATTCGATGCTGTCTGTCATTATACTTTTGCATTCTAAGATACATACAGATTATAGTCTTGTTCATGAGGAGAATGTATACATTTGAGTGGTTGACAATTAGGCACTGACCTCACAAATGTCATAATAAAGAAAAGTTACAGTGGTAAGAGTGACAGCGCACATCACACAACACACACAAAAGAAAGGTTAGCCACATATAGTACACATAAGCACTACATTACACATTGCGCTCGTCCCTGATAAAGGAAATTATGCAAGTCTTCTTTTTTTTTTTTTCACATGCTTGTTCTTTAACTGTTGGCAGTACCAACGCATGCACAGGCACACACAATAGTATAAGAGCTTAGCAAGCATTTTTTCTTTATGAGCAGCACATGGAAATGTGAAGTTGAAGTTTTCTAGCACAGCGTCAGTTGTGCAATCATACACATTGCTTTCACCAGCATGTCTTGCGAAGTGCTCCTCAGTCTCTTTAAAAAGAAAAAACAGATGCACATTTGGATGCGTGAACCTTCCTCTCGTTTTACAGTTTACAGAGTCGGCTTCGGGTAGCTGCGAAATACCCTTCTGCCCAACCAGAGCCTCCTTACAAACTGTACAGGATGTTTGAGTGCCAAGCTTTCGCAACACAAAGCCAGTAACACAATACACAATGCAGTCAACAACTGCAGCATTTGAAGAGACACCTTCAAACATGTCATCGCACTCCCAGGTTTCCTCACTGATAAAGCCATCCAGCTTCTGCTTGAGGTCATGCATTTTATCGTTGTGCTGAATAGCTACAGATTTAAACACGTCTCTAAAGTCATTGAGGGTGGGAAAAACAGATTGCTCTTTCTCGGAAGCTACACAGTTGCCAAACTGTGGTGGCCTCAATAAAGAATAAAGAGAAAGCATGCAGTAAATCGGCAGGAATGTTGGAAACGTAGGATGCTCATTTTGGCCACCCGCTTGTCTTACGATACAGTTGAACCTCGATATAATGAAGTTGGTAAAATCGGAAATTTGCTTCATTATATGAAAATTTGATTCTATTGAAATTCAACCTTTTATGTAAACAAGTACAGTTCACGATCAATTTTTCTTAGAAGGAAAGGGGCCGCAGAAATTTTTTTATTATCGGGCAATGGAAAAAAGCAAATTTGAAAGAGAAAACAGTTCATTTTGATGAATTTGGGAGTCGGCGACGAATGATACGGTTTCACATCACGTCGACGATATGTTCACATCGGCGGTACGAATTATGTGAAGCCAGCCATGCTTTCACATGCACTCCACCCCTGCGGCTGATAGCGTTGCCCGCACTAGGACGACCCTATCATGAAATGAGCCGGCAGCGGAGAGCGAATGCTTTGTCTGCTTCTCACTCCAATGGCTCACTAAAACACGAGATTATGCAATCTCCCACACTTAATGTGCAGGAAGACAGCTTACATGATGCCACGCCGTCTCGGCACACCCACTCTTTGACCACGTGGCAGAATACCTATACAGCAAGGTGCGCGGCTGTGTATGCGCTAAGCCGCGCTTACAGCCATGCACAGTCAAGGCCGAAAAGTGCACCAGAACTCGAGAAGTGTGCAGACTTACCCCCCCCTCCCCCCCCTCCCCCCCCCTCCCCCCCCTGCCCTCTCGCGAGCATGTTACCACGAGCTCGCTTCCCTCCACCCATTTCCTTTGCTCGCGTGGGAAGGCTATGCGTTCTCTCACCCTCGCACGCTTTCATTCGTACCTAAAGCACACAGTATGCGGGATGTGATAGGATCTTGTCGCACTTGGACTTTATACGGAACATGATTTGACAGATGCGTTTGCAAATAGCCACTTGTATTTCAATCATTTGGCCATCTGTACCCGCAGAAGTTTCCGTTTACTGTCTCGCCATTCCTTTGCGGCAGCAATGAAATTTCATTATATTGAAATCACATACAAACACTCTTCATTGTATTGAGGTTCTAAATACATGGTGTTCTATGGACAAGAGGTCATGAAAAGTAAAATACTTAGTTATATCGAGAATTTCGTAACACTGAAGTTTGTTATATTGAGGTTTAACTGTTTCAACAAAAAGCTGTTTAAGCTGTTTAAATGTTTAACAAAAAGCACTCCAAGCGGTCCTGACTCATTTTGGCTGACAGCACGTACTTGAAATCTCACTCCTTCTGAAGGAACGCTGACAGACTTGAAGGTAACACGCAAGCCTTTGGCTGTAGATTGGGTTAAAAAAAGATCTTTGTGAATGTCACCCCTCACAACTTCCTGCTCCCAGCTATTTAGCCACTTTGGTGCAGACTCGAGAACATGGAAATCTTTGCATCCGAGTGCGAGGTCTTCTGCGAGAAAGCGACGATCGAGAGCATCAAAAAGATTATTGATCAAGAGGGTAAACTCTACAGTTGGCTCGACATAGTCAAGCCAAGGTGCACCTCTCCGTGCATAGAAAGATATTGCCTTAGCAGCTGAATTGCTGAAAACTTGTGGCCAGCTGTACCCGCATTTTGAGCATATGTGAAGGATTCACATGACAATATGTCAGCTTTGGGCACACTCCAAGTTCAGCTGCATTTTTGGTGTCTGCCACAAAAAGTGCATCATAGTATGGCCATTTCACATGTCACCCATTTACTTTCATGATATTCTTGTCAAAGAGACAATTCCCAATACACTTGAATAAATGAGGCGTGTCTGCCATGACATACACTTTTCGTAAGGCATCTAGTGGATGTTCAAAACCATTCACAACATGTCCCAGAGTGCCACTTACTCCAAGCAGCTTCCACATGGCTCTATTGGTAGATGCACCATCAACAAAAATTTGTGCCTGCTCTAAGAGTGCAATGCCCTGCAGCAACAGCTGTGCAAGGACTGTCCCCTTTGTTGCTCGAATCAAACACTGCTACAGGTTGTAAAATAAATGTGAGCAAAAGGTGCGAAGGCGAACATTAGACCATGGTCTGCAAGCTCATTACTTTGCCCACCTTGGTCTCCATAGTCAATAAGGCCAGCATATGTCATGGTCTTGAAGTTTGCAGCCATCTCTTTCCTGACCTGTATCTCGTCTAAAATCAGCATCAATCTGCGCTGAAAGGGCGTCTTCCTTGCTAGTTTAATCTTGAGAGCTTTAAAAAATTTTCACCATATTTGAGCCCAACCATGCTTATGTACTTTCATATGGTGGATGTCCTTGGCATGGTCAATATTACTTCGCAAGAATGAGTAAGTAGTGGGGCTCTTGATATTTAGCAGGAGGCATAGGATAGGGTATCTACCAAGTTGACATTTCCAAATTCCCTGAGTCTTCCAGGTTTCCCCTGAGTGCCTTGACAAAATTCCCTCAGTGACGCAGAACTGTGTTTTATGTCAAGACGGGCCGAAACCATATTACCCGATGCTGACACTCTCTAGTAAGCCTATGAAAAAAATTTAAAGAACGGCTTCGTCCAATTTGAATACTAAGCAGCAGTGTTTATGTTATTGAAAAAGAGAATAGAAGGGAGGGGTTAGAAAAATGCACGCCAAATAAAATCTCTTCGAAAAAAATTGCAAACCGCGTCAGACATTCTCAAATACGAATAAAAAGGAGATGCATACAGAAGTAAATATTTTGGAATATGAGCTATTTCTATCAACTGATAGCAAGCTCAGTGGTATGAGGCCCAAGCTTTGTCACAATTGAGATTCTCTCTCATCAGCTCGTAAGTCAACCTCAACTGTCCTGACATACTCTCAGCCCACGCACAATGCGTCAGTGTTGTGTTTCACTGCTTTAAAGAGTTTATTTTGGTTTAGATGAGGGACACCTGCATCTCGGCATCAGCCAATACTGTTTTTTGAGCTCAAGGTCCTTCAAAACAGCGGCAGCACGCTTCTTTTCCCGTTCATTCCTCAATGCGTAGGTCCTTTCTGTCCTTGTACTCCTTCCGCCACTCGTTCGCCTCACAGACCATTTGAAGCACCTTCTTGGTCAGTCGCACAGTCCACATCCGATTTTTCGAACTCCCTAGAGGCCGCGAAAACATCCAAAAAATCGGCCAGTTGGAAAAAATAAATGCATGTCATAAGGGCTTAAACAGCCACAGGCACATTCCAAAACGCTCTGAAGGCCTGTCGGTACACGTATTAGACATATCGGTGCTCGTACTGTGACAGGAAATACCGGGTGCACGCGTGTATAATTAAAGAAAACATACTGTGTCCCGTAGCAATAGCCCCTTCTCACGCTTGTTATGCTTCACCGCAATACTTTTTGTATGCTTCACCTTGTAACATTTCTGTAATGAGGCGAAGCTGACTTTCGGGAACCGGCCTTATGCAACGCACTATGCTTTCCAAGTTTCCAAGTCAATCGCGAGGACCGCAAAGGCGGAGTCCGTGCCAATGCTGACAGCAGCTAATTCTTTCAATAAAAAACTCGGCATCCAACGGCAAGAAGCTTCATAGCGAACATATATAAGTAGCTAGGCCTAGCGTTGCCGCGGCAACGGCTGCCAGCGGATCTGCGTGCGAGAGTGCCGGTTCAAGGCGGCGAGGTAATCAAAATGTCAGTGGTGGTGGCTTTGAGTAATGCCGTTTCGGACATGTGGTCACTACAAAAGGTCCGGAAGATCGGACGGCGAAGAGTTGTTGCATCCGAAATTTCAGGCATTCGATACATTGACTCTATGTGGTACGTGGTGGTGCCGCGAAGCCGTCCAAATTATCGGGAATCCGGAAAGTCGGTCGTTGACTGTACACTGGCAACTCCTTCAGCCAACAACAGGGCGTCCAAGACGATTCATTACGATTCCTGTCTGTTACTCGAGCCATCATTACCGCGACTTTCAACCCTTCAATAAAATTACAGCCAATTTTCCCTGATAAAGGCACAAATTCCCTGAGTTTTTCCAGCCTACTCAAAATCCCTGAGAATTCCCGGTTTTCCCGCTTGGTAGACACCCTGATAGGAGTAGCCAGTCCTCTGTATAGCACCTATTATTCTTTGTTGTGCACTTAGCTGCAGATATACACTCCTGCACAAGAAAGCTGCATTGGTGGATTGTTAAGAGCTTGCAGTTTCTTTTTGACATCCTCCTCTTGCAATTTCATTATTTCATCTTTGCTGTCTTTAAGTCTTTTAGTTATCAGTCGGTTGTGCTTCAGTAGCCGAGCCCGTGACTTTTGCAAGACAGCCCTTGACGACGCAAGGCGTCAACCTTCTGTTTTTTAGCAGGTGACACAGAGAGCCTGATGCACCTCAGCAGTTGCCGCTGTTTGACTGGAGCAGCTTGCCAGTCGGCATGGATTCTAAGAGTATGAGATAGGCTACTGCACGCATAGCATATGTCTCCCCCATGTAACAGCAATGGGCATCTTTTACACCTCCATTTACCCTGGCAGTCAACAAAAGCACATTCAGGGGCCACAGCAGGAAAGTTTTTCGTAGCAGGTCCCCCGCTGCAAATGTGTAATTCGTCAACGGTTTCTAGAACATCCTCAACTTGTGATGTCGACATAGCAAAATTATTTATGCCTACAGCACCGCATTCAACCAGCTTTTAACCTGTACAGCCATGTCACTTTTCACATACATGGACAGTCGGTTAAGAAGCACACATGCGCCATCACTTGTGTGCAGCAGAGAGGCGTCGCGGCACACGAGGTCATGGTACCATTCCACGTTGTTGCGATGTACCGTCAAGGACTGTGTCGGAAGGCACAGAGTTGATGCTATGTAGAACATTTCTTCGTATGGTGATAAAGTGCAGAGGTCACTTGCCCTGATGATATTGCTGCTCTCATTGACTTCACTGTCTGCGTTCTGAGCTATTGCTGTTTCTGGCAGAGTTTGAAGTCCACTACCTCTACTGCTGGTCTCGCGTGTGCATGTGGAGGAAGCTACACGGCAAGCCTGCCGCCTTGACTGCTTGCGAGGACTTTTCATTTTCTTTGACAAGTAACTGAACGCTCATTCGAAAATAGTTGGCAGAGCACCCTTGGCAAGTCCCGCTCTCCTGTTGCCCGACATGAGAACGCGGCCATCAATAGCTGCAGACCACATTTTCAATATAAAGTGAGGAGCAAAATGTTTTTTCATAAACACGCTCTGCGCGTTGCAGTACCCGTTTTTTTGTGAGGGATCACCCGTCTTCATGTGTCAAGCCTGGCTCGGTCGTGCAGCGGCATATAAAGCGGTAACTTCTCTTTACAGGACTTGGAACCCGTGTTGCAGTACGGTAGAAAGCACTTTCCCATTACGTGGCACACCAGTACATTGAACAAAAACAGATCGAAGCGCAGATGCCACAGGGAGGACCGGCATGGACAGAGGGGCTTTAGGCGCGTCCTAGTTTTGCGCGTCATCTCTCAAGGGATGTCCTAATTTGAACTTAATTTGCCTCGCCCCACGAAGCATCGCCTCCGCACCGTTCTCTCACCTATTCTTACATTGTGCTGGACTCCAATAGCGACTAGCTGCTAAGATTCAGCTCTGTGCATGTCTATGTGTCTTTGTATGTTCCATAAAGTTGTTTCAACACGGTACACATTGCCTCAGGTTTCGTTACTTGATGTGCGCAGTAGAATCGGCATTTTGGGGGGATTCGCCGACCGATTGACCAACTTAGCTTTTGTCCAAAGTGGCCCACTATACCACAAGTTCTCCAATACTCTACTCATGAAATATATTGTCTCACCAAACCTACGCACAGCAGTGAAGGCTAGGGAACACATGTCAGCCAATGAGTAACAAGAGCGAAGTGCATGTTCCAGAGAAGGGAGGAGGACTGGGACATTGTACAACAGTGATCCTTTTGTGAAGCTTCCATTCAGCTGTTGTCACGCAGAGGGCAATCAGATATGGACAGTGGAGGAGCCCTTCCTTTTGGTCGTCTTTCCTGGTTGGCTGACGCAACCCGTCCCTTTTGCCACACTGCACAGAGTTGGTGAGATGAAGTTCAGGTGCAACACGCACCTGTCTGCCGCTGTACCAGTCAGCTCAGCCTGTGTGGCCCAGTGCTGCCAGGCTGTTGCGAGCGCCCCTCCTAGGTCAGAGAGGTCAGTGCACACCGCCCGGCGCAGCTGGGCGAGGTCCTGCCGCAAGCGGGCCAAGTCCTGCTGCCACTGGGACACCACAAAGAGCCGAGACTCCAGGCCCTGCACAAGGCTCACCTTGATCACCTGGCTCACCTGCTCATCCAAGAGCTGCTCACCCTTAACCCAAAAGCTAAAATCGGTAATGCGAGCAACACAGATGTAGCAAAACACTCCTTGTTAGTAAATCAGGCAAGTGACCAATGTCAAGAACAAAGTAACTTGTTTTGGCATATATGCAAATATCTCGTTCTTAACGAGCAGGCCGTCAAAATATTCACTTGCAGTACACTCAACTGGTTGCATTTGAGCACTTAAGAGCATTCTCATAGCGTGCTTTAAATTTGGCTTATAGAAAACGAGCTCTCAGAACATATTCGCCTGGTTCATTCAGAGCACTGTGCTCCAGTTCAGAATGCTTGAAAGCATTTGGAAGCACAAGCGAGACCCCATAGAGCTCTGGTCCGTTGGCTGCAGCAAGCTCCAGTTAGAGCAGCGTCTGCCACAATGGCAGTTATGCATGTGCGCACCTAGTGTGTCTGACACTGATATTTACAACAGAACAGCACTAACATGCTTTTGCTTCCCACATCCGTTTGTTCTGATGAGTGACTAAATCTTCAGCTCTGGCAACTGTTCTCTGTCCCACATACCTCAAGTGGGCCCTGCATCACTGCAGTTCAAGTCAGATCATTGTAGGAACCTGTCCAGTGACCTGCATTCTCGCAATTATTAGCTCACAGTGTCCTGCCAAGTACACACTGAAAACACTGAAACCAGGAAGTAAAAAAAAAAGAGATCTAAGAAGCCCTCACACCAGAGGAAAATTATAAGAAATGTGGCAGAAGACGCCAATCATTATTCTTTCCTGTCCTTGTTTATAGGAACTGTAGTAAATGTTGTAGACATGCCAAGCTTAACAGTTGAGAAACACTACAGCTGAGAGTAAAAAACACAAACGATACAGTGATTTGGTGAATAAATACTAAAAAATGTTTTTATTCAAGATGTTGACTCTTTACTTTTAAAATTGTGAGAGTTTCCTCCGTACGGATGCTGCAAAAAGGCACTCTACTCTAAAGGGGCTGCAAAAATTACCTGCACCATAGAAAAACGTAAATGTAAAAAAATTTAATTCTTAGATTTTATGTGCCAGAGCCACAATCTCATGAGGTACGCCATAGTGGGGGACTCCAGATTAATTTTGACAACCTCGGGTACCTTAACGTGGGCCTAAATCTAATGGTACACTTGACTGGCTCCTATACCACACACCAACTTGGTTTGCAGCGATGAGAAACCCTCTCGAGATTGGAGCCAGAGAAAGCCTGCCCCAACGAAACGTTCAGAGCAATCGGATTAGCCACAATTTCTGTCTGATCACAGTTGCACTCCTAGCTCAAAGATGAGAGCACTTCTGAGTGCTCTGAGCTTGAACACAGCACTCTGAATGAACCAGGTAATCATGTTCCAAGCAATTGATTTTGACTAGCCAAATGTAAACCGCACTGCGAGAGCACTCAGAAGCAACCAGTCCAATGTACCTTAAGTACACGAGCATTTTTGTATTTTGTCTGCATCAACACGTGGCTACTGCTGCCAGCGTCAAACCCACGACCTCAAGCTCAGCAGTGTAACACCACAGCCACTAAGGTGCCACTGCAGGTAAATGTAAGTGTTGGTGAAGTTTATTCATGAAACAATCACGTAACAGCTGCTTAAAATTTTGTTGCCTCTACACACCAGTTCAATGAGTGGGTAGGTGACAATATTCCAGAGAGTCAGAAAAATCAGGCAGGGAAGTCAGTCAGGGATTGCGCCTTGTAGTCTTTTGAAATAATTTTTGGCCTAAACTAGATACAAATGAAAAGTAGTAAAACCATTGATGTCAATATGACAATCGTAAACAACCTCTAAATCCAATGGAGTTGGTAGATATGCCATTACTAATGGCACTGGTTGCTCTCTCTGACATGTCCATGCTCAGAGCAATGCCAGCACGGAAGAAGCACGCTTGGCTCTGAGAAGGGAAAGGACAGGTGGACAAGAGGAGGAGGATCTGCCTTATCAGTAGGAGGTGCTTCCCATGTAGGGAGGGATGGCATCATCGCCTTCCTCTATGTTTTTGGAAGTAACATTAATATCTAAATTAGTCCATCAGAGGGGAAGCAAGGAAAACAAACATGCAAGCAAAAGAATTGGCAGCTACACTAGCCCACTGTCACCAACAACAGTGTGCGATGATGTCTAAATTCACAAAACAAAAGCTCCACACAGGGCTCACGTCACCGCTTTGAACTACAGCTCAAACTGGAAGCCGTATCTCTTCAACATGCCTGTTGAACACACCTCTTCAACATGCCAATTGAAGAGGCGTGTTGTTGAAAAGGCACCAAATCCCTAAATTTGTTCCAAAACCCTAGACCTAGGAATAAATCCTAGATCCTAGAAGTGGGAATGAAACACTACAACTTTCCAAGTGTAACTGGGAGCCACAACACCCACCTGTGGCCGATCTCCAGACTGTGAGCGGTCTGCTTGCCGCCATTCCTCGGTAAGCTCATGAACCTCGCTTGTGAGCTCCTCATTGGTGCGTGTTGTGATCTCCAGGTGCTCACGCAGAACAACGTTGAGGCGCACCAGCTCACGGCATCTGTGCGCAATAAGGAGTCATGCCCAACCCTTGTGTCAGCACAGTGACAATTGAAAAATGTCTTTGTTTTGTGCAACCTATGCGACTTTTTGAGTATTCCACACCGTCAAGCTATGGCCTATGTGCCCTTTTCTCTGGTGAAATAATACTTCAGTGCTTTTAGTAGCACAAATGTTCCTCAAGCAGTGCTGACTAATATCTTGTAAATTATCACTTCTAAAGGAAACATCAGAATTTACAGCACCAGCGCCACTAAGTTGGTGTCTTCACTTCCCCAATTTCTTCAGATTTCTTTGAACCCTACAACTAAAGTTGCCACAGGATGACCCATCACATCCCTATTTCTGGAAAGCAGCAAACAGTGGTTTTCAACATGACGATTTCTCGTGAAAGCCAATTATTCATAATTTCTCACAATGAGACAGAGTTGAAAAATACAGGATGCGTTATTGGATGATAAACTGAAACATCTGTCTCAAATATGTTAGCCACTTGGCCAGATTCGGCCCATTCAAAACTAAGAGAGCAATTCCAGTGTTGTGTCCTAGGCCCTGCAGAAATCTATTAATTTCTAGGAGTTGCAGAGAAATGTGAAGATATTTCTAGAGCATGCCAGCAATGGGCAAAAGCTGTCACTGTTTTTGACATGTTCCCCCACATCTGGAGAGCTGCCATTTCAAATTGACACTGTCGTGTGGCCACAGAATGCCACAATGGTCAGCCAAGTTAAAAATAATGCAGTGATGTGCAAGCTACCGCCAATCTGAAGAGAGCTAGTGTCGGCTGCAGTGACCGAAGCTAAGATAAGTGACCACTTGTGGGAATGTGCAAAATCCTGCATATGTGTTTCTCCCTACATCTTGTCTGACCTGCACAATATGTGTTGCACAAAAAGTAGAAGTCAAATTTGAGTGCACAAGCTGGCATCATTTCGCTTGCCGGCCTTCCTCCCTCACTACCTTCACTTGCCGTACATTACCCTCAGCTTGAGCAGGGCTGAGCGCATGAGATAGGCCAACCTAAATGCATGGGATGGCTTTCTTATGGTAATCGGCAGATACTTTGTAGAAGCTTTAAAAGCAGAGATGAAAGCGGCCAAGGGAGTTTTGGAGTAGCTCTGGGAGCAGCAAATTTAGCACATTGGAGCATGTTAGGCACAGCTTAACAGGAGTGAAATACAGACAAATCAAGAAAAGATGTTCATTTGACTTTGCAGAACACTACTAGGTTACGGCGAATCAGTTCTTCAGAAGCCCACAAGGTGAAGAAAAGTTCCCTAAAGGAAAAAAAATTTCATACATCCGACAAAGGAAACCCATATACGCTCCTCGGAAACCACTATCAGTTACATACCAGACATGCAGACTAAATGTGACCAAGAAAAAAAATAACTAAGGGATTTAAGCGAACAAAACCCATTTTATGTTGATTGGCTTTTGTTAACGCTAGTCAAGAGTTTATTTTTTTTAGTTCTGCAGAAACAACTAATATTTAAGTTTAATTAGCTAACATGAATTTGAATTACCTCATTTATTGGATAAGGATATTGAATAATGCAAATCCTAGGTAGCTTTAAATCCAGTTATCACTCATGTTTTAACATCCTCCACATCTTGTCAAATAGGCAAGTTCATAAAGTTACCTAATTAGACATATTCATGCACAAGGAACAAGAAATACCGACTGTGACAACCATGAACAACACACATCAACATACAGTGAACACCGCTCGCATATTGCCCTCAGTTCTTTTTTTTATTCTTGCGACATTCAGTTGGCATAGCAGAGAACCACAGAATAAATGAGAAGTTACTTTGTTGGTCATTGCATGTTTACCAATATTCCACATATCTTTGCGAGAAGAAAGAAAAAAGAACACCGCCATTTATGAAAAGAGTAAAGGGGAAAAAGTGTTCAGCAGCTTTCCGATTAGCGTTGCCAAACAATATTTTGCACAAGCTCAATTATTAGGGCTGTGCCATAAAGTCAATGTCAAATGACGACTGATATTTTGAATGCCAAACAATAGGCTGACCTCAATCAAGCCATACTCGATGTGCGCAAGTTACAGCGTGAACACCATTGCCACGAATGCAATTTCTGTCGTTCACATATTCTCGGACCATTTACGACCGCCATTTGGCCACTAAGGTATACTAAAACCGAAACATTACATCCTCGCTTTGCGTTTTACGACCACAAAAGTCTCATCTTGTATGATGCGGCTGTGCAGAATATAGAGTATCTGGAGTGCAAATCTGAGTGACAATTACGATTACCATTAGATATTTCTGGTCAAGAAGTTTCATGAAAGCAAGCAGCTTTTTTGCCAACATGCCACACTATACCGTCCCAGTAACCCGGACGTGGTGTACGTGCGAAAGATATTTTAACGCTACATGCATGGCGTTTGCCATTAATCGACGCAGATTTGCCAATAGGACATACAAGCAAGCCCTAAAATGTACAATGACAGATCGCACGACTTATTCATTGAGCTGAGAGTGCGGCTTTCTTTGCCGACCATCACACGCGTACGAGGCATCACACACATAATGCGAAGACGTGGGATCATTTCTCCCCTACGGCAAGTTGTTTTTTCATCCGCTTTCATTGTTATTAATTTATCATTTATTTAATTCAATTAGTAAGTACAAATAATTTCCCCTATGTTTTCCTTAGTGTCTTTGTTGGTTTCTCATGATCTATTGCATGAATGTCATTTCAAAGCTACTTCTGAGCATAATGCAGTGTTTGATGAAAATCTGTGCATACCTATGCAAAAAATAAAAATAGAGAATACCGATTCCGCAATTCAAGGCCCATATTATTCCCTTGTTTACAATCTATATCATATTTGCCCTCAAGCCCGTATGGGTCCCTTGTTTACAATCTATATCCGTATTTGCACACTTTGTGAACAAGGAACCTGTACGGAACCTGTATGAACAAGGAACCTGCATGGTTCCTTGCTTACAATGTATATCAATATTTGCCCTTATTGTGAACAAGAGGCCTGTATAGATCCAAAAGCATTGAATCTATATTGGGTGTTTCAACCAAGACATTTAGCAATTTTTAAAGATCACTTGTGACAGATAACAGTTCTAGTCCTAGAGCTGGATTACTCAAAGTCAGACATTATTTGCACAAGAAATCGAACTATTTACTAAAATTTGATATTTAACTATTTACCTATGGTACATATTGCAATTTACAAGGTGCAGCCAGTGAAACTGCAAGGCATACCTACTTTAAAACGATTCTGTAGATGGCACCATTTTTGGGGCATGCATCATCAAGCTTGCGGTAAAAATGCAGTTGTTTCGCCTCCTTTCTTAAAACTTTAGGTGCCATGCATGAGTCTTACTTGGTTACAATTTCTTTTTCATGATTAGTACCAAGGACGAGTCTGTCCCGTCCACTTGTTTGGGCACTCTTTCTAAGTGCCAATAACGGGCTGGGTTGGTTCAATCCATTTTGACATTCTGGTGAGTTACCTCTTTGATCACTAGGGGGCCTACGAATTCCCTTCGTCTACGTTCGTCTGGTAGAAATATTAAAAATGGTGGCTGCCAGTTGCATGATGCCGCACCCGCCATGAAAACATGGCTTTCATTTGATTGAGTCCCCAAGCTCCGTAGACGAGTTGCTTCAGCATGGAAGCATTGACAGGGTTGGCAGTGTTTTCTGTGCTACTATACACATACAGTGGCACTGATGTCAGCGACTACAACGATAGCTTTGATACAGCATGGCAGTTAACGAAATTAGCAGAACTTTCAGTCAGTGCCTTCTCATTTCAAATATGTGTATTTTAAGACACAAGTTGTGAATTTACTAACCCCCTGTCCCATATATTTCGAATCTGCAAATAATTTGCAATCTAGATGTGCCGCAAAGAAAATGCGATTTTCTGAAAGTATTTTTGCATTCTTTGCTGGCACTTAAAAGGGTTAACAAAACACCACTTTATGCATTGAAGCACAAAAGTAACAAAAGTGGGGGTGTGTGAATACCAAATTTTCAAATCTAATCAAGAAAAAAAAACTGCACATCGAATCAAATATTTCAAAATTTCTCACAAAGGTTGATGATTACAAGTTTTATCGAGAAACATCAAGGTTCTGCACATGTTGAAGAGCCTCCTAGCATTACATAACAAGAATGTAGGAGGCTATCAGTAACTTTGGTACATAGAAATCAAGATATACAGTACGGTCTTCTCTTATTAAAGGGAACTCTAAATTAATATGCCAGCACCAATTACAGCTCAGTTTTAGTATATGATGGTCTGGAAACTATTTTTGTAGCAACAGGATATCTGTTTATTAGAACAAAGTGCTTTTTTCTCTATGAAGATCAAGAATTGGCGACGTTCGTTTTAATAGTAGACCTGTGTTTTATGGCAATCTGTAGTTCCACAGAAAGCATTGCTTTCCAGTTTTAGGGCTGCATTTAATTCGAGTAATCTCTTTCCATAAACATTTTTGCAAGCAGACGAGTTAAAGTGATCCCAGTCGAGTGTCTCTACAAAGAATGTCACTACAACGAACGCCTCTATAATGAAATGACCTGTATAACAAAGGAATAATTCTGTCCCGGTTGTACTGTGAGCTGTGCAGTGCACGAATTTTACAACGAAGTGGCCTGTATAATTAGTGATTTTGGAGGCCTCAAGTACTTTGCTATAAAGGCGTTCGGCTGTATTAGTGCAGGCTGTCATATTTCGTGTAGGTAATGTAAATGTGCTTAATGGAAACGGCTCGTTCATAGCCAACACTTGATCAATGACTTTGAAGACCTTGTATATACATCTACACTTAGTGGCAATACCCAAAGTTATTTAAACAGGAGTACAGAAATACAGAAGAACAAGAGCTATCCCCTCTTTATAGCGGATGGATTATTGTGAGGTCAATCTGCACAACAGACGAAAACGCAGATGGCGTATCACAAGACTTGACTAGAGCTACGCAGGTAGCCACCATTTGTGCTTTGCAAGTCAACTACAGTCAGCGTCGACAGTAAAGAGCAGATGCCTTTTCATTGTTGGGTTCAGCATCATTTGCCACCTATTACAAGTTCCGAAATTTGGAGGGTCGCAGCATTCTTCTATTCGATTTCACATTCGTAAAATCAAAGATAAGATATTTTATTAAGGAATCCAATTATTCGAACACTCACTATTCGATTCAGTGATAAGAAAAAAAATAGCAGATTACGACAATTTCCAATAGGTTAAGATAATACCTGTTTAGATAAAGTAAATTCTTGAGTATCGCCATCACTTTTGAATATAACATAAATTGGGGTGCTCACGTTAGCAATATCTGCAATAAGGCGGCATATTGGTATGACATTTTGTTAGGGACAGGTGAATTCTTCTCTACATATATTTTGCGCTCACTCTAACTTGCTTTTGTTCACGTGCACCTAGTCTATGTACTGAATCCTGGGAGCCACATATTCTAGCTCCTCTAAAACTGCTTGGCCAAATACAAAAATGCGCAATAAGAGTTATAACGTTCTCCAAGTCAACAGATCGCAGTGTACCTCTCTTTAAATAACTTCGGCTATTGCCACTAAGTGTACACACATATACAAGGTCATCAAAGTCATTAATCAAGTGTTGGCTAAGAACGAACCATTTCCATTAAGCATATTTGCATTACCTACACGAAGTATGACAGCGTGCACTAATACAGCCTTTACAACAAAGTAGTCAAGGCTTCCAAAATCGTTAATTATACAGGCCACTTCATTGTAAAGGTTGCGCACTGTACAGCTCACAGTACAACTGGAACAGAACGATTCCTTTGTCATACAGGTCTTTTCACTGTAGAGGTACTCGACTGTGATCACTTTAACTCGTCTGCTTGTAAAAATCTTTATGGAAAGAGATTGCTCCAATTAAACGTGGCCCTAGTTTGAAATCCTATTACATATAATGTTAGAACTATTTACTTTTTACCAGCACTATGCAAATAACTATTGCGATTTATAAGATTCTTGTGTATTTTTGTTATTTTTATCAAATTTGTGTGCACCGTATGTTATGCTGCTGCAAGTGAAAAATATGCATTTAGTTAAACACTCTCACCACTAGCCGCCATGGCTATGGGTCCAACAATGGTTTTTGTATATTTAGTGAATTCTTTAGTGGAAATAAAGAGGAAATATTTGAGTCTTTGCGCACCCCTAGTAATTAGCCAATTATGTATTTCAATTTCGTGTACAAACAATGTCCACCTCTTTGAGCAATCAAGCTCATGGATTAGAATATCTGCCATAGGCAATTTTTCAAAATTGGTAAAGGACTTTGCAGAAACACAGAATATATATATATATATATAGCTCAGGCCCAACGCCGACGCGGCCTATTCAAATACATGTAAAACGCAAAAATGTTTTTCTGAGATAACCCCTGGACAGATTTTAATGAAGTTTGTTGCATTTGAGAGAGAAAGTTAAATTCTAGTGACTGTTGGAAGCGGAATCTTGATTTAGGTCATAGATCTTGTTAAAAGAATTTTGAAAAATTTGGAAGTTCGAAAAAAATAGAAGAACGAAGTTTCCAAATTCATAACTCTGCACCAAAAACAGATATTGCAGTTCTGTAAATGGCATCCATTAGACCATCGAAAGCGGACAAATTTGATATGTCATCTTATATCTTACGTGAATTTGTTACGTTGTTTACAAAGGTTCTGCAAAAGCTGTATGTCCATATTAATAAATTTTTTGAGATTCATTTATAGCATATCAATTTTGTCCGCTTTAGATGTACTATTAGATGCAATTTACTGAATTACATTATCCTTTTTCATTGTTGAGTGACCGAGTTGTAAACTTGATAGTTTCATTTTTTTTAAATTTTCGATTTTTGATGATCATTAATAAAAAATTTATGACCTAACTCAATAATTCAAAACCAACAGTCACTAGATTTTAAGTTTTTCTTTTAAATGCAACAAACCTCGTCAAATTTGCTGCAGTGGTTGCCGAGAAAAACGAATTCTCCTTTTACATGTATTTAGATAGAAGCACTCGAGCTAAAGCTTCCTTTTAATGTTGTGCAGAGCAGTGTAACATATTCCAGCCCCGCGTGGAAGCACCATCCCTATGCATCTGAGGCAGAAGAGAACTGGTAGCATTTTGGGCAGCTGACATGGACGACGTCATGGGAAGTCTAGATGGAGCGAGTAGTCACATCAAGGAAAATTCGAACACATTGTTAAGCTTTATTTTTGGCCGTGAAGAGTACATCTGTATTAAAGAAAATGGTAGTTGAGTTAAAGCCTAATTAGTACAACAGTAAACAAATTTGTTATTGGTTTGTGGAACTGCCCACAGCTAATTAATTTTAATTAATAATTAATTAATTTTCCTATGCCTAAATCAACTTTCAAAGGCATCAAACTCACCATAGCGTACAATACGTGGGGCATTACAGTGTGAAACATAAAGCATTTCTTTTTTCTTTGAACAGAAAGTGCACCTTCTAATGTGTGGTTACTCATAGCATAATTACCAGACATGCATACTTACAGACTGCTAGACTGGTAACAATTCACAAGGAGCATGAGACCAATCAAACCCACGTACATGCACTGATCACTCGGTGGCTACAACGTCCTGCTCCTGAGCACGAGCTTCTGGAGTCAAATGCCACATCTAACCAGGATGGTATGCAAAAAATGTTTTGTACCATGCTTTGAGAGTGGGTTCGTAACTTCAGATGTTCAAAATGAATCCATATCCTTCCACTACGGCATCTCTGATAGCCCGTGTTGCTCTGGGATGTTGAGCCCCACCAATCTAATCAAACCAATACCTCTGCCTCTCTGCTTCCAGGGCTGCCAGAGCTGAAGGCAGATCAGCCGGATGCTGCTCCTCTGGCTCGTCTTCCAACACCTGCAATGCCAAAATCATGTTGACATCATACCACAACAGATCATAGCATTAACCATGCTCTACGGAGAGGACCAGAAGATCAACGCTTATATCAATCTGCCATTAACCCTTTATGAACAAGTGTAGCCTAACGCAACACAAAAGAAATTTTTTTTCTTGCCAAGTTTTAGTTTCAAGCTGTGACAAGGGGTAGCTAGTGCAACTTATGGCTGAGCATGCTACCATGTTTTCACGAAAGACTGGTAAAAGATGAAAAAAAGAAACAGGAAAAATTCACTGACGATTACAATACTCCCTAATGCAAATTTGAGTGCAGCTCTATACGTGTTTTCATTTTACAGTACATTGACTAGCACAGACAATATGTAGTGCGGCACACGGCAAATGGAGCAAAGTGTGGCGCGACTGCCTTGCTAATCAGGAGATCACGAGAGACAGCATGTGGGTGACATGTGGGCGAGTTTCACAGCAGTCACTGCAGACAAACCTCCACTTATGCAGTGCTTTGCTTCCATATATGGTATCAGTGACCGATGCAGCGATGGCGTAGAGGTAGAGCATCTGCCTCACATGCAAGAGGACCATGGTTCAAATCTCGGTGCCGTGCAATTTTCTACCAGATGTTAAAAAAACAAAAAACCCACGTGTTTATAAAATTGCATAAACAAGCCTGCAGTGCAGCCTGATTCCGGTGACCAGAACCAGTAATGCACTCCCTCACCAGAGCAGGATTGGCCACCCTGGTGCAGTACTTGGCCACAACCTTCTATATAAATACAACAATCAAACCCCGGCCCTCAGTCCCCAGCAGCTGCAAAGCACCTGACCACAGCGGCGGTCAAACCTGTGACGCAGCAGAGGGTGCTAAGAATCTCTGGGTCCGGACAGGCCGCCATTGGAACCTGAACCTGGCAATGTTTAACACTAGAATGTTATCTAGTGAGGCGAGTCTAGCAGTGCTATTGGAGAAATTAGAGGGCAGTAAATGGGATACAATAGGGCTCAGTGAAGTTAGGAGGACAAAAGAAGCATATACAGTGCTAAAAAGTGGGCACGTCATGTGCTACCGGGGCTTAGAAGAGAGACGAGAGCTAGAAGTCTGATGCCTGATTAATAAGGATATAGCTGGTAATATATGGGAATTCTATAGCATTAACGAGAGGGTGGCAGGTCTTGTTGTGAAACTTAATAAGAGGTGCAAATTGAAGGTCGTACAGGTCTACGCGCCCACATCCAGCCATGATGACAAGCAAGTCGAAAGCTTCTATGAAGACATGGAATCGGCGATGGATGAAGTCAAAACAAAATACACCATACTGATGGGCCACTTCAATGCCAGGGTAGGCAAGAAGCAGGTTGGAGACAAGTCAGTGGGGGAATATGGCATAGGCACTAGGAATAGCAGGGGAGAGTTATTAGTAGAGTTTGCAGAACAGAATAATTTACGGATAATGAATACCTTCTTCCACAAGCGGTATAAACGAAAGTGGACATAAAATGAAATAGACTAGAAATGAAATAGACCTCATACTCTGCGCTAACCCTGGCATGATACAAGATGTGGACGTGCTCAGCAAGGTGCACTGCAGTGACCATAAGATGGTAAGATCTCGAATTAGCCTAAACTTGAGGAGGGAAAGGAAGAAACTGGTACATAAGAAGCCAATCAATGACTTAGCGGTAAGAGGGAAAATAAAGGAATTCCGGATCAAGCTACAGAATAGGTATTCAGCTTTAACTCAGGAAGAGGACCTTAGTGTTGAAGCAATGAATGACAATCTTATGGGCATCATGAAAGGGACACTAAAGGTTGCTATGAAGTCAAGTTAAAGTAATAAAGCAATGCTCTAGAAATTCTAAGGCGGCAATATAATCGCTAACAGCGCTTTAGAAACCGAGAAATTTAAATAAATGCACGACATGATTTGAGACCCGCCAGCAACATTTCGGTACTAGCCCGATGATGAAGGCACTCCTCATCATATTTTATGTCACTAGTACTCAACTACTGGTATTAAAAAGATCAGTTCATTAAGTTATAAGACGGAAGAAAATGCTACTTGTCTAGTTCTGTTCGATTCTAAGAAAAAATAACATTTTGACGTTACTGTTTAGTAGTAAGGGTGGTCGAAAGGTTTCGTTTTCGATCGACTCTGCGCCGGCCGCGCACGCTTTAGAGTTTCAGTTGTTTCGTTATTGCGTCGTGCTGCGCTGGTTCTGCTGGCTCGCAAAACTTGCATTCGGAACAAGAAAGCGAGAATGCCACATCCGTGTGATGTAGAATGCGCGAACGGTCAGCGGAACTTGGCCAAGGGCAGTTGCAGAAGCGAATCCAACGTTACTTATCACTGTGTGCCAACGAGTAAATCTCTCCGTTCGAAGTGGTTAAGTGCCGTACCTCTGCCACAGCGAGTTGGCAAAAAGCCAAAAAATCGCATAATGTGCTCGCTGCACTTTCGTCCAGAGGATTACGAGTTCAACGCCAACTTACTGAAGTCATGTGGAGTGCCTTTCAAAGCAACGCTTTCCCATAGCGCTGTTCCGTCGGTCTTGCCTGCATTCTTCAAAGCGCAACACAACTGCAGGTCGAAGACGGGGCGGTGGGTGCGGCATTTGGTTTTCACGAAGGAAAACCTACAAATGTAGGTTTTCCTTCCTTCAATGACATACAGTTGCCATCGTAGTAGTACGCAACGCCGGCAGCGCGAGCCCTCAGCAGCAGGTCACATTCAACAGTGCTTAAATCGCTGAAGTCGAGCCCAACATCGTGAGCCAATGTGTCGTCAGGGTTGTCCATTGCAACGAGCATCAAAGTTGGCGTCATAAAATAAAGAATCAGCTTATCATTGCGCGCTTTCCCTTCCGCTAGCCACCACAGTTCCGCTTTCGCGCTGCTGTCGGCTCTGTCTTGGCTCTGTTTCTGACCACGCGTTTGCGTTTTGCGCAGAAAAGCCGTAGCGCCGTCTGCGGGCACCGTTTTACTCACCGACGGCGTAACGTCACTATGACACCATGACGTCACCACTCCTCGATCGGAGGGCAGGGAATTTGAACTACGCTAGAGGTACGCGAACGCTTCAAAACGCATTTTCTCTTAAAATAAGTCTCTTCTCCGCACGAAACAAGCGTTTTGAGGTTTCTGGGATGGTATTTCAACAGTCCACGTTGACTTAATATTAACCTTTAGTGTCCCTTTAAGCGAAATCGGTGGTAACTTCAGTAGACAGGATACCGGTAAGCTATCGCAGAAGACATAAGATCTGATTAAGAAACGCCAATGTATGAAAGCCTCTAACCCTACAGCTAGATTAGAACTGGCAGAACTTTCCAAGTTAATCAACAAGCGTAAGATAGCTGACATAAGGAAGTATAATATGGATAGAATTGAGCATCCTCTCCGGAACAGAGGAAGCCTAAAAGCAGTGAAGAAACTAGGAATAGGCACGAATGAGATGTATGCGTTATGTGACAAAGCCCGCAATATCATTACTAATATGGATAAGATAGTTCAAGTGGCTGAGGAGTTCTATAGAGATTCATACAGTGCCAGTGGCACCCACGACGATAATGCAAGAGCGAATAGTCTAGAGGAATTTGAAATCCCACAAGTAACGCCGGAAGAAGTAAAGAAAGCATTGGGAGCTATGCAAAGCGGGAAGGCAGCTGGGGAGGATCAGGTAACAGCAGATTTGCTGAAGGACAATGGGCAGATTGTTCTAGAAAAACTGGCCACCCTGTATATGCAATGCCTCGTGACCTCAAGCGTACTGGAATCTTGTAAGAACGCCAACATAATCTTAATCCATAAGAAAGGGGACGTCAAAGACTTGAAAAATTATAGAACAATCAGCTTACTGTCCGCTGCCTACAAAGTATTCACTAAGGTAATTGCACATAGAATAAGGAACACCTTAGACTTCTGTGAACCAAAGGACCAGGCAGGATCTCGTAAAGGCTACTCAACAATAGACAATATTCACACTATCAATCAGGTGACAGAGAAATGTGCGGAATATAACCAACCCTTATATATAGCTTTCATTGATTATAAGAAAGCGCTTGATTCAGTCAAATCCTCAGCAGTCATGCAGGCATTATAGAATCAGGGTGTAGACGAGCCGTATGTAAAAATACTGAAAGATATCTATAGCGGCTCCACAGCCCCCGTAGTCCTCTATAAAGAAAGCAACAAAATCCCAATAAAGAAGGGCTTCAGGCAAGGAGATACGATCTCTCCAATGCTATTCACAGCGTGTTTACAGGAGGTATTCAGAGACCTCGATTGGGAAGAACTGGGGATAAGAGTTAATGGAGAATACTGTAGTAACTTGCAATTTGCTGATATTGCCTTGCTTAGTAACTCAGGGGACCAATTGCAATCCATGCTCACTGACATGGACAGGCAAAGCAGAAGGGTGGGTCTAAAAATTAATCTGCAGAAAACTAAACTAATGTTCAACAGTCTCGGAAGAGAACAGCAGTTTGCGATAGGTAGCGAGACACTGGAAGTGGT
Organism: Dermacentor andersoni; assembly: GCF_023375885.2. Lineage (NCBI taxonomy): Eukaryota > Metazoa > Arthropoda > Arachnida > Ixodida > Ixodidae > Dermacentor > Dermacentor andersoni. The sequence goes on from NC_092815.1 coordinate 239,943,076, forward strand.
AAGGGAATACATCTACTTAGGGCAGGTAGTGACGGCGAATCCGGATCATGGGACGGAAGTAATCAGAAGAATAAGAATGGGCTGGGGTGCCTTTGGCAGGCATTCTCAGATAATGAACAGCAGGTTGCCATTATCCCTCAAGAGATAAGTGTATAACAGCTGTGTCTTACCAGTACTCACCTACGGGGCAGAAACCTGGAGGCTTACAAAAAGGGTTCTACTTAAATTGAGGACGACGCAACGAGCTATGGAAAGAAGAATGTTGGGTGTAACATTAAGGGATAAGAAAAGAGCAGATTGGGTGAAGGAACAAACACGAGTTAATCACATCTTAGTTGAAATCAAGAAAAAGGACTGGGCATGTGCAGGGCATGTAATGAGGAGGGAAGATAACCAATGGTCATTAAGGGTTACGGTGAATTCCACGAGAAGTATAGCAGGGGGCGGCAGAAAGTTAGGTGGCGTCACGGTTGGCGTATAACACTCCGGGCAAAAAGGATGCTCAACCACAATGCCTAATCGAAACGAAAGGTAGATTCCTAATTTGCTGTGGTTGTCACGAGTGGTTACCGGTCTGGCAGGTGCACCGCAGTACTTACAGGCCCCTTCGTGTGTGTGCATGCCTAAGCGAAACGAAGAATGGATTCCTAATTTGCTATGGTTGTCTCGAGTGGATGCCGGTCTGGCAGACACCCCGCAGTGTTCACAGGCCCCTTTGTGTGTGTGCATAAAAATCCTTTCCGCAAACCAACTCCGCCTACGATCCCCGACGCACATGTAGCCACCAGCGGAGGGGAAGCACGTGCGAACATCACCTGGGAAAAGTGCTCAGCCGCCTACAATCCCCGACGCACATGTAGCTGCCAGCTGAGAGAAGCACATGCGAACGTCACCTGGGACAGGGATCAGCAGCCTTTCCACAACCAGACTCAGTGCCTGTCACCTGATGTTGACGTGAGCAAGATCCCACCTACAATTTTACCGGGGCTATTTAAGCGGCCCCGCAATGTACTTTTTCACTTTATTCTCTTCTCTTTCACTCACCAGTGAATAAACCCTGCAAGTTTCACACTAGAAGTCATCTCGTCCCTGCCTGATTGCCATGGTCTACCGGACACCTGCAGCCTGCCGACAGTGCAACACTACCCAATAGTAACGCAGGTCAAGGTTGAAGAACCAGGCGTCGCAACAACTGTTGGCAGCGGTGGCGTACACTACCCTGGAGAATGCAACAGTGGGCGGATGAGATTAAGAAGTTTGCAGGGACAACATGGCCACAATTAGCACATGACCAGGGTAGTTGGAGAAGTATGGGAGAGGCCTTTGCCCTGCAGTGGGCGCAGCCAGGTTGATGATGATGCTATCAGTGGACACACCGCATGCCATCGGTGAACAGAGGACAGCACACTACTTTGGCGGCACCTCGTAGTGGTCGTCGCCACAGAGCCCGTCTTGCACAGCACTAGGCTTTTTTTCTTACGCTTCCACCATACCCTCCCCTCCGCTTTCCTCCTCACACTCTTTGCTATCGCGCGCCCACGCGGGCTCCGTAACTTGAAAGCGATCTGCGATGCCAAAAAAGTACGGGCTCTGTATCTTGAAAGCGATCTGCGATGCGAACAAAGTGCGCGCCCCCGCGGGCTCAGTATCTCGAAACCGATCTGCATTGGGAACAAAGTGCGCGCCCGCGCGGGCTCCGTATCTCGAGAGCGATGTGCGATGCGAAAGTGGGCGCCCGATGCGAACAAAGCGCGGGCTCCGTATACTGAAAGCGATCTGCGATGCGCACAAAGTGCGGGCTTCGTATACTGAAAGCGATCTGCGATGCGAACAAAGTGCGCGCCCGCGCGGGCTCCGTATCACGAAGCGATCTGCGATGAGAACAAAGATCGCGCCCGCGCGGGCGCCGTATTTAGACAGCGATCTGGGATGCAAACAAAGCGCGGGCTCCGTATACTGAAAGCGATCTGCGATGCGAACAAAGCGCGGGCTCCGTATACTGAAAGCGATCTGCGATGCGAACAATGTGCGGGCTTCGTACACTGAAAGCGATCTGCGATGCGAAAAAAGTGCGCGGCCGCGCGGGCTCCGTATCACGAAGAGATCTGCGATGAGAACAAAGTGCGCGTCCGCGCGGGCGCTGCATATTGAAAGCGAGCTGCGATGAGAACAAAGCGCGGGCTCCGTATACTGAAAGCGATCTGCGATGCGAACAAAGCGCGGGCTCCGTATGCTGAAAGCGATCTGCGATGCCAACAAAGTGCGCGCCCACGCGGGCTCCGTATCTCGAAAGCCATCTGCGATGCGAACAAAGTGCACGCCCGCGCGGGCTCCGTATCTTGAAAGCGATCTGCGATGCGAACAAAGCGCGGGCTCCGTATCTTGAAAGCGATCTGCGATGCGAACAAAGCGCGGGCTCCGTATACTGAAAGCGATCTGCGATGCGAAAGTGCGCGCCCGCGTGGGCTCCGTATCACGAAGCGATCTGCGATGCGAACAAAGTGCGCGCCCGCGCGGGCGCCGTATCTTGAAAGCGATCTGCGATGTGGACAAAGTGCACGGCCGCGCAGGCGCCGTATCTTGAAAGCGATCTGCGATGTGGACAAAGTGCGCGCCGGCGCGGGCGCCGTACCTTCAAAGCGATCTGCAATGTGGACAAAGTGCGCCCACTGCCGGCAGCTTCGTATGTGCTGTGCTTTCAACATTTAGTTCGCGTTGAAGCGAGACAGCATGAAGGTCATTTCGCTCAACGTTGCTGCCGTGCTTATCTTGCTTAATATGTTATCGCAATGGATGCTTCACCTCTAGGGCGAAATTGCGACTTTTTTTGTTATTTTACTTCGGACGTCCGTCACTGTCTTTGCAATAAAGTTAGACATCGCGACGAAAGCTTCGGAAGTGAGGCGACTTGGATATTACGGATTTCGTATAAAACGGACGTTTCTCGTTGGATTTCAGGGTCCGTTGTAACGACAGTCGAATGTAGGACAGTTTAATTTCTGTGCATAAGGCACATGCCGGAAGAAAAATAAACCAGTTGTCAGTTCATGCGTCATCCTGTCTTGTCTGTCTTTCACCAATCATTCGTCAAAACTTGGCAGCGTGCTCAGCCATTCAGTTTCGAGAATGAAGTTTTCGGCTAAATGTCTTCAGCCGACACTGAATAACAGGCAGCAAGCACCATTGGTTGGGTTAAAACAGGAATAGAGCGCACAAAAAAAAGGTTTGGTGCATTACGCTTTTTTCTAAAGCACAGTTAATGCAAAGCAAATACAATGTGCACCTCTGTTTCACATCCAACAAGGGTCTGTACAAATTCTACATAAAGCCATACAGTATCTTGAAGTGTTTACTTCCAGTGTTCTTGCTACTGCTTATTACTGAAAAAGGATGTGCGAAATATTTCTTATCAGTTAATATCCTTGTTCGGTGAATTTTGCACATATCACATATCGATGAAAAATAAACATTTCCTTTGGGTATTCTTGTGCATCGTGCTTAAGATGGTAATGTGGAAAAAAAAGGGGGGGGATCAGCACCAGGAAGGTGCAGACTTATTTCCGAGTAGAAAGTGCACTTGTGCTTTTGATTGTGTGCACGTTATGCATTAATACACAAAGCAGATTTTCTTAAAAAGATGTTTGCTCTAAAACACATTTTGGGCAGCACACATTCAAATTCTCACCTGTTGCCTGCAAGGGCACTGGACCAAAGCACTCTCAAGGAGGCTACAGCGACGACTGGGCACCTGCACACAAGAGAAGGAACATACACTTGCATAGCCCTATTTGCCACTATTATCGCGTTAGCGATTATATGGACACTCCAAGCACATTCTTGCCGTCGGCGTCGCCATGGATGTCGGCGTCGCCGTGAGGTTCCGCACAAAGTCCAAGGGCGCTAACACCATCGCCGCACGCTCTACGCTGCATGAGCGAGTGAAAGCGTGCGAGGGGAGCCGACGATCGGCGGCTCAATCTCGCCAGCGCGAAAGGGACGAATCCGAAGCGGAAGCGCGCCGTCTACTCCCGAGCGCGAAGCACCCAACGTTGCGAGGCGCCAGGGGGAGGGGGCGGGGCGGGGACGGCGTTCTCTCAGGCTGCAACTACGCATGTTGAGGCTGTGCGCGGTAGCGCGGCCGTATCTTGAGAGCATAGAGGAAGGAAATTATTCCTCCATGCTTGAGAGCTGTCTGCGTTGGGCCTTAAGAAAGCTGGCGGATGTTTTGTTAACAGGGTGTCACCAAGTTGACATTTCCAAATTCCCTGAGTTTTTCAGGTTTTCCCTGAGTGCCATTGCAAATTTCCCTGAGTGTTGCAGAACTATGTTTTATGTCAAGACGGGCTGAAACCATATCACCCGATGCTGTCACTCTCTAGTAAGCTATAGAAAAAATTTTTAAAAAGCGACTTAATCTAATTTGAATACTAAGGAGTAGTGTTCATGTTATTCAAAAAGAGAATAGAAGGGGGGGGGGGGGGTAGTAAAATGCCAGCACATAAAATCTCTTCAAAAAAATTGCAAACGAGCTCAGTGGTATTAGGCCCGAACTCTGTCACAATTGAGATTCTCTCTCAACAGCTCGTAAGTCAACCTCAACTGTCCTGACATACTCTCAGCCCGCGCACGACTCTTGAGTGTTGTGTTTCACTGCTTTAACGAGTTTATTTTGGTTTGGATGAGACACTTGCAGCTCGGCATTAGCCAAAACTTAGTTTTTTGAGCGCTGGCTCCTTCAAAACGGCGGCAGCAAGCTTCCTTTTGTTTATTCCTCAATGCGTAGGTAATTTCTGTTCTTGTTTTCCTTCCGCCACTCGTTCGCCCCAAAGACCATTTGAAGTATCTTGGTCAGTTGCACAGTCTACGGCCGATTTTTCGAACTCCCAGGGGCCGCGAAAACGTCCGAAAAATCGGCCAGTTGGAAAATAAATAAATGGGTGTCATTTAGTGCCTTTAGGGGCTCAAACCGCCACAGGCACGTTCGAAAACGCTCTGAAGGCCTGTCGGTACACATATTAGGCATATCGGTGCTCGTACTGTGACAGGAAATACCGGGTGCACGCGTGTATAATTAAGGAATACATACTGTGTTCCGTGGCAATAGCCCCTTCCCACGCTTGTTATGCTTCACTGCAATACTTTTGCGTAAGCTTCACCAAGTAACATTTCTGTACAGAGGCGAAGCTGACTTTCAGGAACCGGCATTATGCAACGCACCATGTTTTCCAGGTTTCTAAGCCAATCGCGAGGACCACAAAGGCGGAGTCCGTGCCATTGCTGACAGCAGCGAATTCTTTCAATAAAAAACTCGGCATCCAACGGCAAGAAGCTTCATAGCGAACATAGAAGTAGCTAGGCCTAGCGTTGCCGCAGTGGCGGCAACGGCTGCCAGCGGATCTGCGTGCGAGAGTGCCGGTTCGAGGTGGCGAAGTAATCAAAATGGCAGCGGTGGTGCCTTTCATTATTGCCGTTTCGGACCTGCGGTCACGGCAAAACGTCCGGAAGATCGGATGGCGGAGAGTTCTTGCGTCGGAAATGTCACACGTTCTGATACGTTGACTCTATGGGGTACGTTGCGGTGCCGCGAAGCCGTCTAAGTTATCGGGAATCCGGAAAGTCGGTCGTTGACTGTACGCTGGCAACTCCTCCAGCCGACGACAGAGCGTCAAAGACGATTCATTACGATTCCTGTCTGTTACTCGAGCCAGCATTACCGCGACTTTCGACCCTTTCAATAATATTGCCGCTAATTTTCCCTTATAGAGGCCCAAATTTCCTGAGTTTTCCCGGACTTTTTCCAGACTACTCAAAATCCCTGAGAATTCCCGGTTTTCCCGGTTGGTGGACACCCTGGATAAATTTCGAAGGCGTAATTGTTTCAATATCGGGCTTCTGTGCAAGAGGTCCTGTGTTTGAATCCTGCCGTCGGGCAATTTTAATGTTTCCTAAATAGTTTCTTACACAGTACTTTCTTGGAAATGAATTCACAAAGTCGCGGAGCACTCTGAAGCCAGAAGGATGAAGTTTAGGCAAATCCGCGTACTTCCATAATTTCCATGCTGGCTGAACCACCCTGATTACATACAGCTCCCGTAGACACTAACGCCAGAGTTTCCTCTAGTAATTGTATGAAACTCTAAGGAGGCGTGTCCTCCTTGCGGCTCGTTATGTCTTGCAAGAAGTCTAGCCCCGATTGTATAACTTAATGTATTACCAAATGCGCAGCAGGCTTTCGCTTTTTTCTGTGTTACAGGAGTAACACGTACCTGTCGAACTTTTTGCTTTTTGTTTGTTTTATGTGTGACGTGGCTTCGATTCGCACGAGATATTTCACCGCTATCGAGGAAGGGCTTCACGTATCACCTTGGCTTTGTTGTTTTTAGAGCGCAGCTCTTAGGCGCCCGTTACTGGGTTGAGCGTCGGCGTAACCACGCGAACGCGGTCGTGTCACAGCTGGCTCCGATGCCACTCATCACGCCAGCATTCCAATGCCCTCACGCTCGTACCACTCCTCACGCGTTAGTAGTCTTCCATAGCTGGCTCCCATGCCACTCATCACGCCAGCATTCCAATGCCCTCACGCTCGTACCACTCCTCACTTAGTCGTCTTCCACGCTGGCTCCGATGTCGCTCATCACGCCAGCGTTCCAATACTGCCCTCACGCTCGTGCCACTGCTCGCGCGTTAGTAGTCTTCCACAGCTGGCTCCGATGCCGCTCATCACGCCAGCGTTCCAGTACTGCCCTCGCGCTCGTGCCACTACTCGCGCATTCGTCTTCTTACACAGCTGGCTCCGACGCCACTTATCACGCTAGCATTCCAATAATGTCCTCACGCTCGTACCACTGCTCGTGCGGTCGTCTTTTTACACAGCTGGCTCCAATGCTGCTCATCACGTCAGCATTCCAATAATGCCCTCGCGCTCGTGCCACTGCTCACGCGTTAGTCGTCTTCCACAGCTGGCTCCGACGCCACTCATCACGCCAGCGTTCCAATACTGGCCTCACGCTCGTGCCAGTTCTCACGCGTTAGTCGTATTCCACCGCTGGTCCCGATGCCGCTCATCACGCCAGCGTTCCAATAATGCCCTCGCGCTCTTTCCACTGCTCGCGCGTTAGTCGTCTTCCACAGCTGGCTCCGATGTCGCTAATTCCGCCAGCGTTACAATACTGCCCTCACGATCGTGCCACTTCTCACGCGTTAGTCGTCTTCCACAGCTGGCTCCGATGCCGCTCCACACGCCAGCGTTCCAATAATTCCCTCGCGCTCATGCCATTCGCGCGTTCGTCTTCTTAAACAGCTGGCTCGACGCAGCTCATCACGCCAGCATTCCAATACTGCCCTCACGCTTGTGCCCCTTCTCACGCGTTAGTCGTTTTCCACCGCTGGTTCCGATGCCACTCATCACGCCAGCGTTCAAATAATGCCCTCGCGCTCGTGCCATTGTCCACGCGTTAGTCGTCCTCCACCGCTGGTTCTAATGCCGCTCATCACGCCAGCGTTCCAATAATGCCCTCGCGCTCGTGCCATTGTCCACGAGTTAGTCGTCCTCCACCGCTGGTTCTAATGCCGCTCATCACGCCAGCGTTCCAATAATACACTCGCGCTCGTGCCATTGTCCACGCGTTAGTCGTCCTCCACCGCTGCTTCTAATGCCGCTCATCACGCCAGCGTTCCAATAATGCCCTCGCGCTCGTGCCATTGTCCACGCGTTAGTCGTCCTCCACCGCTGGTTCTAATGCCGCTCATCACGCTAGCGTTCCAATAATGCCCTCGCGCTCGTGCCATTGTCCACGCGTTAGTCGTCCTCCACCGCTGGTTCTAATGCCGCTCATCACGCTAGCGTTCCAAAATGCCCTCGCGCTCGTGCAATTGTCCACGCGTTAGTCGTCCTCCACCGCTGGTTCTAATGCCGCTCATCACGCTAGCGTTCCAATAATGCCCTCGCGCTCGTGCCATTGTCCACGCGTTAGTCGTCCTCCACCGCTGGTTCTGATGCCGCTCATCACGGTAGCGTTCCAATAATGCCATCGCGCTCGTGCCATTGTCCACGCGTTAGTCGTCCTCCACCGCTGGTTCTAATGCCGCTCATCACGCTAGCGTTCCAATAATGCCCTCGCGCTCGTGCCATTGTCCACGCGTTAGTCGTCCTCCACCGCTGGTTCTAATGCCGCTCATCACGTTAGCGTTCCAATAATGCCCTCGCGCTCGTGCCATTGTCCACGCGTTAGTCGTCCTCCGCCGCTGGTTCTAATGCCGCTCATCACGCCAACGTTCCAATAATGCCCTCGCGCTCGTGCCATTGTCCACGCGTTAGTCGTCCTCCACCGCTGGTTCTAATGCCGCTCATCACGGTAGCGTTCCAATAATGCCATCGCGCTCGTGCCATTGTCCATGCGTTAGTCGTCCTCCACCGCTGGTTCTGATGCCGCTCATCACGGTAGCGTTCCAATAATGCCATCGCGCTCGTGCCATTGTCCACACGTTAGTCGTCCTCCACCGCTGGTTCTGATGCCGCTCATCACAGTAGCGTTCCAATAATGCCATCGCGCTCGTGCCATTGTCCACGCATTAGTCGTCCTCCACCGCCGGTTCTAATGCCGCTCATCACGCTAGCGTTCCAATAATGCCCTCGCGCTCGTGCCATTGTCCACGCGTTAGTCGTCCTCCACCGCTGGTTCTGATGCCGCTCATCACGGTAGCGTTCCAATAATGCCATCGCGCTCGTGCCATTGTCCACGCGTTAGTCGTCCTCCACCGCTGCTTCTAATGCCGCTCATCACGCCAGCGTTCCAATAATGCCCTCGCGCTCGTGCCATTGTCCACGCGTTAGTCGTCCTCCACCGCTGGTTCTGATGCCGCTCATCACGGTAGCGTTCCAATAATGCCCTCGCGCTCGTGCCATTGTCCACGCGTTAGTCGTCCTCCACCGCTGGTTCTGATGCCGCTCATCACGGTAGCGTTCCAATAATGCCCTCGCGCTCGTGCCATTGTCCACGCGTTAGTCGTCCTCCACCGCTGGTTCTAATGCCACTCATCACGCTAGTGTTCCAATAATGCTCTCGCGCTCGTGCCACTGCTCACGCGTTAGTTGTCTTCCACAGATTCAGCCACAGACAGTGGCTGAATCTGCTAGCGTTGTGGTCTAGCAACCCGGAGGTCGGTGGTTCGAATCCGCAGCCCGATAAGCAATTTTTATTTTCGCGCGGCTTTGGTTCTTTTGTACGGCTACATCGACGCCGACATGAGTGAGACAATACAAGCTTCGCTTTCATAGTTACGCCGCGGGCGCTCCTCATCGCGCCGGGGTTGTCCGCTCGCCGTCATCGAGTGAGGTGCCGATTGGCTGTGGCGCCGCTGATCATAACCTCAGCATGCCCACTACTCGCACAGAATACCTTTCCTGCTGCTTGCGGCACGAAGGAAGACATGAATAAACAACAATGTTGCTTATTTTGTAAGCGAGTGTTTACTGCATGCAGCTTATACAGCTGAGAGAGAGTAAAACATCTTTATTAATAATATTTGAATGGCGAGAGCAGTGTGGGAGGAACCCTCTGTCCAGGGTGCCTAAGATGATGCCGGCGATGTTTCGAGCCCGTTGTATCACAGTTTGGAGGACCTCGGGAGGTCTGTCGCTGAGGGCATCGTCCCACAGTTTATACAGCCAATAAACCTACGAACCATCGCCACTTATCAAATACCTTGCTATCGTTATCCATACTTCTCCTTTCAGGCGAAACTGCGACTTTCTTTTTCGAACGCCGTACTACATCTTACTTGGCCTCTCGTACACGAACGCGCGCGCAGTGCAAATTTACAACAAACATGGCGACCATGATCAACGAGTCGTCGCGTGAATGTCATGTGATTTTAAAGCAAAGTTTTCTTTAAAGCGACCGACGGGTTTTGAAAGTGCAGATTGATCGGGTTGGGTGGAGATCGGTCCACTAATAGCGTCGTCCCACTGCGAACGACGCTAGTTAGCCGCGGCTGCAAACTGGACGCGAAAGCATCGCAGGCTTCGCCTCGCACCGCCGATCTGAAGATATCGTCGACATGGCATGAAATCCATGTCGCCGACTCTGAAACTTTATAAAATGACTTTTTTTTCGCTACAATTCGTTTTTTTTTTCGGCTGCCCTATATTTCACTCGTTGAACTCAATTCTGGAATTTTACGTTCCAGAACCACGATTTCATTAAGGCACGCCGTACAGGTGGACTCCGGATTAATTTTGACCACCAGTGGATCTTTAACGTGGCCCCCAATTTAGTTATTTATTTATTTATTTATTTCAGAATTACTGCGAGCCTTCACGGAAGGTCTTAGGCAGGAGTGGGGCGTACATAGCACAAGAGCAAGAATGCATAACGGGAAAAAGTACCAGCTTAACAATTCGTGAATCAATAAAAGAATACATAATAGAAGGAAAAAGAACCAGTCTAACAAGACGTGAATATAAGAAAATCAGATATAATCAGCCCGCTCGGGGAGCTCGCCTTTGGCGAAAAAAGTGGGTCAAATGACTTGCACATCGGCACACTGTTCGTACAGTAAATGTGACGAAAAGTAAATGCACGGGACAGGGGAGTTTTTGCATTTTCGCGCCTTTGATTCCGCGACCTCGTGCTTAGCAGCGCAACACCATAGCCGCTAAGCCACCCTGCTGGTTATTCCAGACATTCTTACGGCCCCTACCGCGTACGAAAAATCGATCGGCGACTGTATTTGCATAAGAGGGAAGCTTTAAATATAACAAAATATCAATACTGACACGGGTACACATTTTTATTACTTCGATGAACGCCTTTCACAAGTCAATCTGAGTTGCATGTTATCGCACAGCGCAACATGCTCTTTTCTGTGTCAGAAGTTTCTCGAATGTTATCGCCGGTTCTATCCGGTCTGTTGCCACCGAACCTCGTGTAATCAGATTGCATGCGCGACATGAATTGTGTAGTACTTTCTGGAACACGCTGGCACCAGAGATTAAGCTGAACCTTCAACGAGTCATGTATAAATAGCCGACGCGCTTTACCCGCAGACCGGATTTTCGAAAATCGGCGACCTTGCTTGCAGCTATCCTCGAGCCGAGTGCTACTTGTTTTGCTGCAGCACACATTCGCCATATAAACAGTCTCGTGATTTGCGTTGTGCTACCGTGGTTCGTCACCAGCACGACAATGTGACGCTATCACGAGGTGCAGATTTTATCAACTTCGCTATCTCGAGGCATAACTGCACACTGATTCATATAATTCGTCAAAGTGTCTAGCAAACCACCGATTCCCAATTCTCCGACTTTTCCAGGTTCCCCTGACCATTACAGTAAAAGTTCCTTGACAAAAAAAAGGCATCAGAACACAACCGGATGTTCAAACCAATTTTTCATGCAATATCTTTTTTATTTGGACAGTCCAGAAAATCTCAAACATCTCCTTTACCTTTTTTTTCCTTCCTCCTAATTTGTCTGCCTTGTACCGATACTTATGCCTGTTAACAGATGCGATCGTATCTGTCTCTTCCGCGCTTCTTTTTCCACCAACACACTAAACCTCTCATGCTCATCTCGACTGTTGGCCGGTTGATACTTCCGTCCACTTTAAATCCAAGGGCTTCTGGAATTTCTACGCCACGTACTGGTCTCGCTGGGTGAACGCCTCCGCATTCGATAAGGACGTGCGGAGTGTTCTCCGGATTTTTGCTGGAGCATAAGCATGCCTGATCTCGTTGCGAATGTACGTTTATGTCCTTGGGCAACCAGCTCGAGCCTCAAGTAGCAAGGCACTTCCCTTTGTGTTATCGTACAGATATTCTCATCTAGGTTCCTTGTTCTCATTCTTGTAAATCTCCCTGGTCTTTTTTTGTTTCAGTTCTTTGCATCCAATTCACCGTCTGCTTCTTTCACTTTTCTTTCTCCCTCACAGCCGTATGACGCCCTCTGCCTTTCTCAAGCTAATGCGAAGAAACCACTCCCGCTTCATCAGGCCGCATCAGACACTCCTTCTAATGACGGGGACGCTGCTGCATAGACGCTAGTGTGAGTTGAGCGATGTCCCCTCTGATGCCAGCGCCACCGCATGCCAACACACACGAGTGTAACGGACTCGCAGACTGAAGGAAGCGGCGACCGACCGTGTTCCAACGTCGTGCGTGCTTGGCGCCGTAAAGTCTGCGATAGTAATTCATTTGGCGTTCTCGTTACGCAATGAACGTGAATTTCTGCATTAAGGTGAGGAATAAAAGGTGCAAAATTGCATGCCAAGCGTGCAACCGTAACTGGCAGTACGGCATTAAAGGGACCCTGAAGCAAAAGAACAAATCAATTCAGACTGAAAAAGCACAATTTGAAAACTGTCGTCAATTTCACGATAATGGCTCGATAATTAAAATAGAAAGTGAAGCTCAAGCTTAATATTTTTTATTTAACGCCGAAACAAGAATGCCGGTACGTCAGTGTAACGGGCCACTGATTTAAATGTTTTTTTTTTTCTTCAATTTTCCCGCCTTGGCTCAGCAGAAGTTCGCGAAACTTGCTATATTCATTCTCCGGCTCCTTTGAAACCCAAATATGCAGGCGATATTTACAATTAATGAATTAACTGGGCCCTAGCAGATGCTGTTAAAAGGTCACCGTAAGTGGGTGCGGCAACTTCAAAACGGCTTCGTCCTTCGTACTTTGTCTTCTCTGGCCTACCCAGCGTCTTCTCGCGGTACGAATGGTGTTTCGGGTACTGTGGAATGGGTAATTTACAGATACAGAAGTTGTTCTTCTCTGTACCGTTAGCTCGAGATCTCCAGTCTAAATAACGAAAACGGAGAAATCTCTTCCTCGGCAACGACTACACCGATTTTATAAACTCTGTTGCAGTTGAAACAGAAAGGTAAAATCTAGTGACTGTGGGAAGCTGGTATTTTATTTAAGCCGTCATTCTTTTAACCAAAATTATTCAAAATTGCAAAATAAAAAAATTCAAGCACCAAGTTTTCAACTCTGAGTAATAAATAATGAAATCACAATTCTAAAACTGCACCTGTTAAAACATTTCAAGCGAACAAACGTGATGTATTATACCCCACTCTGAAATATACCACTACACTGTGAGTAGGACTTTCGCGAAACCCTCACAAAAAGTGCAACAATTTCATGCAAGCTATCAATTCATATATAAAATATGTCTGCTTCGATGCTCTAACAGATTCAGTTTAAGAAACTGCGATATCTGTTCGCGGTGCAGAGTTAAGAATTTGTAAACGTTTTGCTTCAACTTTTTTTTTCTAATTTGCCAATTTTCGTATATGTTTGTAAACAATTCCAAGCCATACATAAAAGTACTGCTTCCTATAGTAGTCAGGACTTAATTTTCTCTTTCAAGTGCAACAAATTTAATTCAAAGCGGTCAAGCTTTTATCTCAAAACCATTTCTCTAGTTTACATGTATTGCAACAGAAAAATCGGAGTTGACCCAGAGCCAAAGCTTACTCTATTCTTACCATCCAATGTACCACGAGGCCATGGTGCAGTGTTGTACAAAGTATCCCGAACAGTGCAACAAAATAGTGAAATAATTCTTTCAAAATACGGTCCACGGTTGTGTTGTCGAAATCTGATCAGAAATTTTACACCGGCACGGAAGTTGCATGCGGCGTGCAGGAAGCAGGCACGCAAGCGTGTGTGCGTGCGTGTGCACGCGTTTTCAGTCTCTGGGCATTACCAGCAAGTGCCCCAGCAGTGCGAAGCAGCCAACTTTAGACCTCATGCCAAAAATCGCGTAAGTGGACTTCCACACGCATCTCTTGTGCTAAGCAGCGCGGCACCGAGAAACGGCGGCTGCACGGAGAAGACCAGGTTTCGTTAGAAAGCTCCGTCGTTGTGCAGTAAGCAGGACTGAGTACAGACGTAACGACGGACTGAAACAGCAGCCGACAAGCAGAAATGTTGAACTACTCGAGCCTTTGGCCACGGCTGTTATCCGCGGCGGCTATGAATCGGTCCACGATCGCAGTAATTACAAGCGCTTGAAACCGCGCACACAGTTCTGGCGGGGCACTAGCGCCGCCACAACATCCCCGACTGTTCCGCCCATTCTCCTAGAGCTGCGCAATGCTCCATCCCACTTGGGTCCGGGGCGGTGGACAACCGGGCAGACTACACAGGCCGATTCAAACGCCACACTGTGATCGCCTATCAGCTGTCACCGCCATTTCAAGGAAACAAAATCGCAAGTGCCTTCTGGAGTGCCAAGGCAGCGCGACAGCACCTTCACGCCCACAACTCGTGTAATCGTAAGGCGAGGAAACAAACGCAGTGGCGACACACCGAGCGATCAGCGCCTAGGCTTCATCAGGCGCCTGCACCAACCGCGTAGTATAGCATGGCCGCCAAATTACGAGAAAAACCTGCGCCCCGCCGCTTCCCGCGGCGGCTCTTTTGGAGCCGCTTCCCCAGCGCGGCTCGCAGAGCGCATTCTGCGACGTGTATCGCTGTGCCCGCAAGCGTGCGCTAGAACACCAGTGAGGAGAGCGCGTAGCGCGGTATTATTACACGCGCGTGTAACGCCCTTCTGCGTGCATACGTGCTCGTTACCTGCAGCGTCCGCAACAGGCGCTCCTCCCAGCGGGCGATGCGCTGTCGCACCGACGGCACCACGACCGCGGCTGCGTCCATCAGCTGGAGCGCGTGCCACAACACACCGCGGCGCTGCCATGGCAACCGACCCCGTGGCGACCGGCCCGCCTAGCGACCGCTACGCCCGGTTTCTGTTCGGCGGCAGGTTCGAGCCAGCCCACGACCACGACCCGCTACATACATACCCTAAAATAATGGCTACTTATAACGAAATATTCGGTACGAGAAACAAGTCGACGGGGTACAGCTCGGTGAACTGATCTATAGATGCGAACGGTAGCCCAAGAGACACCAAAGAGCCAACGCTGAAAATTTATTTGCACCAGTCGAGTGTGCTTTTAAGGCTCGATTATGTTGATTTAAAGGCAAAGCATTGATTACCAGGGGTGAAAACAAGAACAACACTTCCATATTTGAATTTCGTGCCCAAATCGCAACGCGCTCGCTATACGTAAGCGTAGCGTCACACATTTCGAAATATTTCCGCACATTTCGATCGCTTTGTTCCCAATAAATTTATGAAATCATTCTAGGTTAGGTGTCTGGTTCAATTACCATGCCATTTCATCATTCTTAATCGATAAACAATGCTACCGACCAGAGGCGGCCGAATTCAAGGCATCACTGCACGGAAACTTCCTAAGGTGACGTCACCACCCATGCTTCATTTCACCGCCTTTTTTAGCCTCCGTACACGATGAGAATGTAGCACACTGAGATACTCCAGTGATGTGTTGTATGTAGCGGGTCAGCTGGTTCTGTTACACGAAGAAACACTGGGCTGCGATATGCACAACACTTTCGACACGGACGCGAAGAAATTGGACATTGATATTGTCACGTGGTAGTGACGGTGAAGAAAGAAGCAGTACGGTGGAATACAAAACTAGCTTTTATTGGGCGAACCTGTGCCCACAAAACAGGCTACACTTATAGCACAACGAAAGCGGCGAACACAGTCGGCGATCGTCGAAAATCTGATTAGCGGGTCAAGCGCGTCGGCTTTTATAGATCAGTCGTCGAATGTTCCAGATTAACTGATGGGACCCGCGTGTCTTCCACAAAGTTCGACACCATTCGTGTCACGCGATGAAATCTGATAACACAAGGTTCGGCGACAACAGACACGCGGATAGAAGCGTCGATAACTTTCCAGAAACGTCGGATACATGCAGGCGCGTCCCTCGCTGTGTGATTACAGTTAAGCGGCGAAACGTAGTTGCCCGATAAAGATAAGTACACGTGTCATTACCCCCCTCTTAAAAAGCATCGACCCGATGCTGCTAACAAACGAAAGTAACAAAGAAAAGCACTCGTAGCAAAGAAAACAACAAAGTAAGGAAGTTCATCAGCGTCCGTAAAATGGCTTAAGGCGCACCACGTGGACCACTTCAGATCGTGCGCGGCGCCGCTGCGAGTGCGAAATGCCGTCTGGCACGACCTCATAGTCTAGTGCGCCAATACGTCGGATGACCTTGTAGGGTCCGAAATAGCGTCGCAGCAGCTTCTCACTGAGTCCTCGCCGGCGTACCGGGGTCCATACACAAACACGGTCGCCGGGCTGGTACTCGACGAAGCGTCGTCGGAGGTTGTAGTGTCGGCTGTCGGTACGCTGCTGGGTCTTGATCCGTAGGCGGGCGAGCTGTCGGGCTTCTTCGGCGCGCTGGAGATAGGTAGCGACGTCAAGATTCTCCTCGTCAGTGACGTGCGGCAGCATGGCGTCGAGCGTCGTCGTCGGGTTCCTGCCGTAAACCAACTTGAATGGCGTGATCTGTGTCGTTTCTTGTACCGCCGTGTTATAAGCGAATGTTACGTACGGCAGGACGGCATCCCAGGTCTTGTGTTCGACGTCGACGTACATCGCTAGCATGTCGGCGAGGGTCTTATTCAGCCGCTCCGTAAGACCATTCGTCTGCGGGTGGTAAGCCGTTGTCCTCCTGTGCCTTGTCTGACTGTATTTCAGAATGGCTTGGGTGAGCTCCGCTGTAAAGGCCGTTCCTCGGTCGGTGATGAGGACTTCTGGGGCGCCATGTCGCAGCAGAATGTTTTCGACAAAGAATTTCGCCACTTCGGCTGCGCTACCTTTCGGCAGTGCTTTTGTTTCAGCGAAGCGGGTGAGGTAGTCCGTCGCCACGACTATCCACTTATTTCCGGTTATTGACGTCGGAAAGGGTCCCAACAAGTCCATCCCGATCTGCTGGAATGGTCGGCAAGGAGGCTCGATTGGCTGTAGTAATCCGGCTGGCCTTGTCGGCGGTGTCTTGCGTCGCTGACAGTCTCGGCATGTTCTGACATAACGGCTGACGTCGGCGGTCAGGCGCGGCCAATAATACTTTTCTTGTACCCTCGATAGTGTCCGGGAAAATCCGAGGTGTCCAGCGGTCGGATCGTCATGTAGGGCGTGCAATACTTCTGGACGAAGTCCTGACGGGACAACAAGAAGGTAATTGGCGCGGACTGGTGAGAAGTTCTTCTTCACGAGTAGACTGTCTTGAAGCGTGAAGGAAGATAATCCGCGCTTAAATGCCCTGGGAACAACGTCGGTGTGCCCTTCCAAATAATCGACGAGGCCTTTAAGTTCCGGGTCCGCTCGTTGTTGTTCGGCGAAGTCTTCCGCGCTTATTATTCCAAGGAAGGCGTCGTCGTCCTCGTCATCTTGCGGCGGCGGGTCAATGGGGGCGCGTGATAGGCAATCGGCGTCTGAGTGTTTTCGTCCGGACTTGTATGTTACGGTGATGTCGTATTCTTGTAGTCTCAGGCTCCACCGTGCCAGCCGTCCTGAGGGATCCTTTAAATTCGCTAGCCAACACAAGGCGTGATGGTCGCTGACGACTTTGAATGGCCTGCCATATAGGTAAGGGCGAAATTTCGCTGTAGCCCAAACGATGGCGAGGCATTCCTTTTCGGTTGTAGAATAATTGCCTTCCGCTTTTGACAACGACCGGCTAGCGTAAGCTATCACGTGTTCATGTCCATCTTTTCTCTGGACCAGGACGGCGCCGAGGCCTAGGCTACTGGCGTCAGTGTGGATTTCGGTATCGGCGTGCTCGTCGAAGTGCGCAAGTACGGGCGGCGACTGCATGCGTCGTTTGAGTTCTTGAAATGCGTCGGCCTGCGGCGTTTCCCACTTGAACTCGACGTCACATTTAGTTAGCTGCGTCAGCGGCTCAGCGATGCGTGAAAAGTTCTTGACAAATCGCCTGTAGTAGGCACACATGCCAAGAAATCTACGCACTGCCTTCTTGTCGATGGGCTGTGGGAACTTTGCTATGGCAGCTGTCTTCTGCGGGTCGGGGCGGACTCCAGATTTGCTGATGACGTGGCCTAAAAATAGAAGCTCCTCGTAAGCGAAGCGGCACTTTTCCGGCTTCAGAGTAAGTCCTGATGACCTGATGGCCTCTAGTACTGTTGCCAGCCGCCTAAGGTGAACGTCGAAATTTCCGGCGAAGACGACGACGTCATCCAAGTATACGAGACAGGTCTGCCACTTCAATCCTGCTAAAACCGTGTCCATTACGCGCTGAAACGTTGCAGGCGCCGAGCACAGTCCGAATGGCATGACCTTGAACTCGTAGAGGCCGTCTGGGGTGATGAAGGCGGTCTTTTCGCGATCTCTTTCGTCGACTTCTATTTGCCAATAGCCAGACTTGAGGTCCATGGACGAGAAGTATTTAGCGTTGCAGAGCCGATCCAATGCGTCGTCTATCCGTGGGAGGGGGTATACGTCCTTCTTCGTGATCTTGTTCAGACGACGATAATCGACGCAGAAACGTAGGGTTCCGTCCTTTTTCTTTACCAGAACAACAGGGGATGCCCACGGGCTTTTCGACGGCTGGATGATGTCGTCGCGCAACATTTCGTCGACTTGTTCTCTTATAGCTTCACGTTCTCGCGCCGAAACTCGGTAAGGGCTCTGACGGAGTGGTCGAGCGCATTCCTCGGTGATTATGCGATGCTTGGCGACTGGTGTTTGTCGAATCCTCGATGACATCGAAAAGCAGCCTTTGTATCGTCGGAGCAGACTTCTGAGCTGCTGTTGCTTAATCATAGGGAGATTTGGATTAATGTCGTAGTCTGGTTCGGGAACCATGGTCGTCGGGGTAGATGCGGCGGAATCCGAGAGGACAAACGCATTACTTGTTTCCAGAATTTCCTCGATGTACGCGATCGTCGTGCCCTTGTTGATGTGCTTGAACTCCTGGCTGAAGTTTGTCAGCAACACTTCAGTTTTCCCTCCATGCAGTCGAGCGATCCCTCTTGCGACGCAAATTTCACGGTCTAGCAGTAGACGTTGGTCGCCTTCGATGACGCCTTCTACGTCAGCGGGTGTTTCGGTGCTGACCGAAATAACAATGCTGCAGCGAGGCGGGATGCTCACTTGATCTTCGAGCACACTCAAGGCGTGATGGCTACGAGGGCTCTCCGGCGGCATTGCTTTATCTTCAGACAGCGTTACTGACTTCGACTTCAGGTTGATGATTGCGCCGTGTTGGTCCAGGAAGTCCATACCGAGAATGACGTCTCGTGAACACTGTTGGAGGATAACGAAGGTGGCAGGGTAAGTCCGGTCATGAATGGTTATTCTTGCCGTGCAGATCCCAGTCGGCGTGATGAGGTGTCCTCCAGCGGTGCGAATCTGAGGGCCTTCCCATGCGGTCCTAACTTTCTTCAACTGGGCGGCGATGGGTCCACTCATGACGGAGTAATCAGCGCCTGTGTCCACTAAGGCGGTAACTGCGTGGCCGTCGAGAAGCACGTCGAGGTCGGTGGTTCTTTGTCTGGCGTTGCAGTTAGGTCTTGGCGTCGGATCGCGGCTGCGTCGTGTTGAACTGAAGCTGGAACGTCGCGTCGTCAAGTCGTCTTTCGTCGGTGTAGTCTTGGCTTCCTGACTGCGTCGGGACGGCGGCGTGTCGTTATTATGTCGTCGAGGTGGTCTCTTCGTCGTCTTCGTCGGCGGCGGAGGATCTTCGTCAGTTCGACGAACAGCAACCGCACCTCCATCGGTTGCTGCTTTTAGTTTTCCGGGTATGGGCTCGCAGAGCGGCCCCGGGCTGGGCCAGTGTATGGACGGCGCTGCGGCGACAGGTAGCGGCCTGGTGACGGCGAACGGGACGGTCGTCGAGAGTTCCACTGAGTGCCGGCTAGGTAATCGGCAATGTCACGTGGGCGCTCCCCAAGCTGTGGACGCGGCGCGTTGACGGCGAACCCTCTCAGTCCCATGTCGCGGTATGGGCATCGGCGGTACACATGGCCGGCTTCTCCGCAGTGATAGCAGAGCGGGCGGTGGTCGGGGGCTCGCCAAATGTCCGTCTTCCTCGCATAGGTGCGCTGGGCGACGGGTGGGCGCGCTGGCGGCGGCGGCGGACGACGGAATTGCGGTGTTGCAGGACCTTGGCGCGGTCGCGCAGGGGGGCCTTGACGGCGGGCGACGACGGCGGCGTAGGTCATTGCTTCCGGCTGCGGTGGTTCTGGTTGCACCTCAGGAACTCCAAGGGATCGGTGCACCTCTTCTTTCACGATGTCGGCGATAGAGGCCACTTGAGGCTGCGACGAAGGCAAGACCTTGCGCAGTTCTTCGCGCACAATGGCCCTGATGGTCTCGCGCAGATCGTCCGTGGCCAGTGATTGAATTCCTGCGTAGTGGGTAGAGCTTGTGCGGCGGTTGAATTGCCGGTTCCGCATTTCGAGTGTCTTCTCAATGCCGGTGGCCTCGCGAAGGAACTCTGCTACGGTCGTCGGTGGGCTTCGTACCATTGCGCCGAAAAGTTCTTCCTTCACACCACGCATGAGCAGGCGTACTTTCTTTTCCTCGGCCATATCCGGGTCGGCGTGGCGGAACAGACGGCTCATTTCTTCCGTAAAGATGGCAACGTTCTCATTTGGTAGCTGCACTCGGGCGTCCAGCATAGCTTCGGCCCTTTCCTTGCGCACGACGCTTGTAAAGGTGCGCAGGAAGCCGGTACGGAACAGGTCCCATGTTGTCAATGTCGACTCCCTGTTCTCGAACCACGTTCTCGCGGCGTCTTCTAGGGCGAAGTATACATGCCGCAACTTGTCGTCGGAGTCCCAGTTGTTGAAAGTCGCGATTCGCTCGTACGTCTCCAGCCAGGATTCCGGGTCTTCAGTTGCTGCTCCATGGAAGGTCGGTGGGTCCCGAGGTTGTTGAAGGACAACGGGGGTCGCTGGGGCAGCCATTGGGGTTGTCTTGGCCACGATCTTCTTGGTCTTCTCAGGTAGAAGTCCGTGTTCCGGGGGCAGCTGTTGTAGACGACGGCTTACTCGATGGTCCGTGACTACGTTGGTGCTCTCTTTACGGTCCGGGCTTGGATCACGGCTTGTCGGGGGCGTCCGGTACATGGACCAAAAGCACCTCCACCAGATGTCACGTGGTAGTGACGGTGAAGAAAGAAGCAGTACGGTGGAATACAAAACTAGCTTTTATTGGGCGAACCTGTGCCCACAAAACAGGCTACACTTATAGCACAACGAAAGCGGCGAACACAGTCGGCGATCGTCGAAAATCTGATTAGCGGGTCAAGCGCGTCGGCTTTTATAGATCAGTCGTCGAATGTTCCAGATTAACTGATGGGACCCGCGTGTCTTCCACAAAGTTCGACACCATTCGTGTCACGCGATGAAATCTGATAACACAAGGTTCGGCGACAACAGACACGCGGATAGAAGCGTCGATAACTTTCCAGAAACGTCGGATACATGCAGGCGCGTCCCTCGCTGTGTGATTACAGTTAAGCGGCGAAACGTAGTTGCCCGATAAAGATAAGTACACGTGTCAATATACACAAATGAGGCGCAGGCTGACAACTGTTTAATAAGAGCGACATTAGAAAATGCTTATATAGCGGGAGTAAGCAAGACGCACAGTCACATGGTTTTTTTGTATCTATACAAGTAGCACGTGCCATTTGACCGTGCATCTTGCTTACTCGCGCTAGATCTACATTTTTTTTTTTTTACATCGTTCTCACTAAACAGTTGTCAGTCTGCGCCTCATGCGTCTCTAATGTCCTATTTCTTCACGTTCGTGCCGAAAGTAGTGCTTCGTAGCGCAGTGTTCAATCATAATACCCCTTGCCCGGACTGGCTCATCGTTGCCAAAGATGTATGGATGGATGTTAAAGAAAAAGGAAAAAACACCCACGATGAACACAGCACGATCAACGCTACCTGGTGGACTACGTGCAGAAGTGCCTGAAAAAGTTCCACCAGCGGAGCCCCTAACCTAGCGTCACCTCTTCATATTGACACGTGCACTTGTTTATCTTCATCCGGTGACCGCTTTTCACCGGCTCACATATGTCAGACGTTATCGCTAGCTCTACGCAAGAAGCGCCTGCATGATTTCGAGTTTACTCCAATGTTATCGTTCATTCTATCTGTCGTGGTATGTCCTTGCCGAACCTTCTATGATCAGACTGCATGCGCGACACGTACTGTGTAGTATGTTCCGGAAACCGCGTGGGCAGCAGCGACTACACTCGAACCTTCGACGAGCGACGTATAAAAGCCGACGCGCTTGACCCGCTGATCAGAATATCCCGACGGTCGCCGATCGTGTTCGCCGCTATCAGTGCTGTGAGTGCAACTCGCTTTTGTCGGCACAGGTTAAACCAATAAAAAAGGTTAAGTTATTCACAGTTTTACTGCTGTGTTCTGCCCCGTCACTACTACGTAAATAAATCAATAAAGTTTTAAATCATTCATTCCATCATGATATTCCGGAAATACAATTTACCAATTCAGCTCCCCCAACTTGGCATTCACAATAAAATATCGTTATTCTGGCGTTTCCTAAATAAAGAACGCTATTGGGATCGATTCTCGATTAGCTCGCTTTGGAGCCCATAAAGGCGAGTTGCTACCAGTTGCCAGAAAGATAGTATTCTCTATTACTGATCATGAACCCCGCCCCGCCCCCTAAAAGAAAATCTAATGCACCGTATGCGAACTTGACAACCTGTGAACGTTAAAATTCGTACAAATTCCGCGAGCGCGACACCAGGGTTGGTGAACGGGGGAAATGGGAGGGGTGGATACCACCCAATTTTTTTTTTCAAAACTTGCCGAGAGCACACAAGCTTTGAGTAATACCACGGCCGCTCGATGAAAACGCACAGGTGTGCGTTTTCATCGAGCGGCCGTGGTAATACATAGACTTTATGAACGGTCATTTGACCTTACACGTAGCGCATAACAGAAAAAGTTGGCAGTGGCTTAGCTCGGCTATGCCAGGATATCCGTAGCGAAAGCTAAGGCATAGCATGGTTAGCCTTGGTTAATCTTGACTGCAAGTCCAGGTTAGTCTGGTTGTCAAGCTATGTTGCGGCGTTTAGCCAGTCGTTCGGCGCGCTGTTCGTCTGTTTCCTGGGCGATTCGTTTCCTCTTCATCTCGTTCCGATGTCGATTCCAGGCCTCCTCCTGCTTATCAGAATTGTCGCAGTCCATATAATGTCGCCTCAACTGTGGTTGCGGCGCACGCGCTCTCTCCTTTTTAATCCTCCGACATGTTATCAGGCATGCGACGCCGCTGGCGAAGCGAGTGGAGGCGAGCGCAACGACGAGGAACGTGGTGTGACGCCATACCAAACAGCGGCGGCGGAAAGGCGCTGCGCAGCGGCGGAACACATGTGGATCGGGGCTACCAGTGGCGCATGCGCAGTAGTGACTAGGGAGCAAGAGAGAGAGAGAGAGAAATATCCGCGGCGGGGCGCGCGTTGTGACGTCATGTGCCTCCTCGGGACACCGCCACGGCGAAATCGCAAGTTCGCGGCCAGTAAAGCTTTCGCTGTAAAACTTGAACCAGTGAACTATTAGGGGCATAGCGTTTCATATTAGTATAACTAGAGGGAAATCTGGCGCTGCGATCGATCAACCATCATGTGAATGATGGGAAGTACAGGCTTCGGATTGGCATTCCGTTGACTGGCGAACTAGTCTACAAGTATTTTTGGCAGTTTTGCTTCCGCTTCAAGCGCAATTGCTATAACCTGCAGTGGGACAGTGCAAAGCAAAGCGCTCTGCTTTTGTTATGTTGCTCGAAGTGGCGACAACGCGCTGGGCCAGCGGCTGGGACGATGTTTGTGTCGCGGTGTGGTGTCGAAGCCCTGACGAGAAAGCGAGGGAATCGTAAACGTTGAAAGAACATGTTTTGACCATTTGGTAGTGTTATGTGCTTTATGAAACTTTAGGAAAAAAAGAAAGGCACTAATGATACAAGACACATACAGTTATACATCTAGTGGCTTGACAATCAAATTTTATTGAGGGCTTTATTAAGCATTGCTCGTTTATGTGCTTATTGAAATGCGTGTTTTAGGACTTTGAGAACACAAACTTACTTGTGGTAGGAAAGGTTGCTGCTTCCTGGCTGTAGTCTAGTGTCGCAAAATGGGTAAGTGCAAAGCCACGCCATAACGCTTCGGAAGCGCTACGTCAATATAAAATATGATGAAGCATACTCGTAGGAGGCCACTAGCGTCCTAGCTAGCACTTCCACAGATGTGCTTAAAAGTACTTGAAGACGTTCAGCAATTGCGACAGCCGACGCAGCCTTTCGAAAGAGCGAGAGAGTTCGCAAGTGCCTGTCGTCTGCGAGAAAAGTCTCGCGTTTGCAGCGAGCAGGCGTCGTAGCAGACGACACTTGTAGCATTCCTCTCAAGCGCGCAACACTTTCTCACAATACATTTTTATTTCCATAAATACTTGAGTATCTTTATATAAGTACATGCATGGTTGTTATTGCTGTTGCAAAAATAAATTATTATTCTCGGGCGTTAAATCCGGAACATAATCGTAGAAGAATGCATACCCTGGTGTGCCCTAACGATATAAGCCGTGCTTTCATCTCAAAGTCATACAAAGTTAATGTAGCGTGTTGTGCATTATATAAGACACTGCAGAAATAAAATTAGATTTTACGCGATAATATCTGAGTATAGTTTCGTTTACTGCGCCGCAAGCAAACGCCACTAGTCTAAAGATTAAAATTAAAATTAAATTATGGAGTTTTACGTGCCAAAACCACTTTCTGATTATGAGGCACGCCGTAGTGGAGGACTCCGGAAATTTCGACCACCTGGGGTTCTTTAACGTGCACCTAAATCTAAGTACACGGGTGTTTTCGCATTTCGCCCCCATCAAAATGCGGCCGCCGTGGCCGCGATTCGATCCCGCGACCTTGTGCTCAGCAGCCTAACACCATAGCCACTGAGCAACCACGGCGGGTTAGTCTAAAGATCGAAGTCAATTCAAAGCCTGTACATCATTCCCATGTAGGTTGAGGCAACGCTCATGAGAGCCCCCGTATAGACACTAGCGCCACATTTCCCTCTAGGGTATTTATTTAGAAACTCTATGATTGGGGACGAGGAGCTACGGAGTCGCCATCAGTCGGAAGCGCCTCCCTTGCGCAGTATGAGGGATCACGCGGCGCGCTCCTCATAGGTTTCGCTTACGGCGCTCAATAAAAACACCACGCGGCAGCCCTCCTGGACATTAATGTAAGTACTCTGAAAACGAGGGAAGGTTTTGACTGACAATACAATAATCTTGGGCAAACTGAAAGCACAGAATCGTTTACAGACGCTATATCTTTACCAAATACGTACAGCGAACGCCACTACGCGCGGTCGCCGCGAAGGAGTCTCCCGAGCCGGCTTCTTGCGTGAAAGGTAGGCAAACGCTGAAAGTAAACTATGTGAAATATGTTCTTATAGTAGGCTGTCTGTGTAAACAAATGGGGCATAACAGAATTAAGCCTCAATGCGGCGATCGCACGGGTTCGCAGCGACCGACTGCGCGTCTGCACGCATGTCCACGCACAATGTTCTTTCGCTGTGAGCGCGTTTTCGCACCGTGTGTGTGTGCGTGCCGTGAGCTTTAGGCCGCAGCATATGAGCATTTGACAGTACACTAGCAACCATTGTTGGGTGGACGCTATCAGAACTGTCCAAAAATAATTTCGTTATATAGACTGACGCCTACGGCGACTGTGACGCGCTGTCGCGACGACTCAATCTTTTTTTGTCTTCTACATTCTTGGACATTTCAATATTATTTCTCAAGTTGCGTCGCACTGTACGTTTATCGGTCTTCTCAGCGTGCGATTTCTCTCTGCTTCTTTTTTGTAATCCAGTGCATTAATTCTTAACACAAACATGACCATATGCCATGCATTTCTTTAATGTGCGTCTTACCGCTCCATTTCTGTTCCAGTGAACTTGCCAGTATCTAGCATCAACAAGTTCACAGACCAAACCGTCCTGACATTAGCCGGGCAGCGGGCGCGGGCGAGCGTCTCAGTGCGCGTTTTCTGCTACTCACCGAACATCGCGCAGTCCCGGCGCCGTATACCCGTAGCAGAAATCTTCCTCGCGTGTGTGCTTGCTACATACCCTAGTTGTAGCCGATGGCTGTCTGCCAGTTCTAAGTTTCGCCAGCCAAGATTCACGCAGCTCCTTGCCCTACGGCTACGTGTGAATAAGGCTGACACCGGGCTCCGTTGCGTACGTCCGGCACTGCGGCACCGAGCAGTAGCCTACTATGCTGCACGCCTCCAAAGGCAGCCACTACCTGTTATAGTTGTTTCAGATGTCAAGTTGGCACCCAAGGCGGTAAAGCCTCACCAATTAATCAGAACCGCAGCACAGGTGGGACTTTAAGCTTTCGTTTTTAGCGCGCTTCGGCGCTTCCGAAGCAGCCGACGCGGCCGCTGTGTCCACGTGATCCCTCATGCCACGTCACGCCGACGGTGGCGCCAGCTTTTCCAGTGGTGGAGCTCGCCGACACGCGCGCGTCCCCTCCTCTATCGGTTGACCGTAGCACACGCACGGCGCGGCTGAGAGCACACGCGGCCCGCGCGCCCTGTCTTGAAGGTAATCTGCGGCGGGTGCAAAAGTGGGCGAGCCGATTTAGCCGCTGGTTGCACGCGCACTGCTTCCCGCGCGCCTAGTGCTGGAGGTCCCGGAATAGTTTCGAAGAGACGTTGAAGCGAGAGGCAGCACGAAGCGTCCGCTACCCTCTGCAAGCGCTCATCACGACAGTGTTCTAACAGCGAGCGTCATGCGAGTGAGACCTGTACATGTCCTTGTGCGCGCAATTTTCAGTAGGCGAATGCTCGATGCAATTCACATGGCCGATAAAACTACCTACTTCAATTCGTATATTTATCTAATACTTTGCTATCGCAATTAATGCTTCTTATTTCCTTATCCGTCACGCCAAGTGCTTGATGTCGGCCACAGTGTTATGTCGGCGGGGTTCGAGGTAACGACAAAGTGCGGGGGAAAAATGGATCGTTACAAAGAAAACACGCAGAAACCTTCGATGATGATTGTACATGTAAGCGAATAGCAGGATGCTTCTGGAAACTATTAAAAAGTGAAATTAAATTCTGGGGGTTCACATGCCTAAAATTACTGTATGATTAAGAGGTAAGCCGTAGTGCGAGCACTCCAGAATAATTTTGAACACCTGGGTTTTTCAACGCGCACCCAATATACAGGACATGGGCGTTTTTGCATTTCGCCCCCATCAAAATTTGGACGCCGCGACCGGATCTTGATCCCCTGCCCCCAGGCATAGCAGCACAACGTCAAAGCCACTACACCACGACGGCGGTTAGAAAGCCATTCGCTTTGTTAAAGGGCCCCCCACCAGGTCTGGCCATTTTGAGCTTACAAGCGCAGAGGACACAATGCGCGATAACGATCGTGTCTGCAAAGTATTACATCACTACGCGCCGCGGAAAGATCTGAAATTTCATACCGAACGCCGTTTCCCTCTTCACTCGCGGCCGCCGCGCTCCAAGTCGTAGGATGACGTACACGTGCTAGTGCGCCTACGTACACGTGTTTGAGCTGTGACGTCGCTCGCAGTGACACGTAACTTGGAGAATTATTCAAGGCAACATTTGTTATGTTATCTGTGTATAGGTGTTATCCGTGTTGCTTGAATAGACGAATTAAAGCTTAGAGAAATAATAAAACACACAAACCGAATGTCTGCATGTTTTTGTTTTGCTTCGCACCGCAACAAGAGACATGTACTTCCGTTTCGTTTGCTTGTTCCCACGTTGTGCAGTCTCGCGAACAAACCCCGAAACTATGTCATTTTCTACCGTGTTCCAGCGCAGGATCACGCCCTGTGATCCGCTTGTGTCTGCCTCAGTATTCCTGTAGCACAGAGTTCTACCGCTACTCAGGTGTCCCAGTGCACAGCGCGCGAAATCGTGCGCTGCGCGAAACGAGACAAAAAGCTAAACCTTTCTAGTATTTGCCAAAATGAATATTTCGCGCTCAGCACATAGTTATTGTATTCTGCAAGGCCCCAATGTTAGCCACTATCATCATTATCACATTACCGTACGCATCGAGCGGCACACGCAGCTAAAGCATTTTCGGTGATCGCGGTAGGCTATTCATTATCCTTATCTGTGATGACATCGAGCGGCACACGCAGCTAAAGCATTTTCGGTGATCGCGGTAGGTTATTCATTGTCCTTATCACCAACCTACCGCGATGACCGAAAATGCTTTAGCTGCGTGTGCCGCTCGATGCGTACGGTAATGTGATAATGATGATAGTGGCTAACATTGGGGCCTTGCAGAATACAATAACTATGTGCTGAGCGCGAAATATTCATTTTGGCAAATACTAGAAAGGTCTAGCTTTTTGGCTCTAAGTGTTGGCCTGTCTCGAGAACGACAGCTCTTCTCGCGCGGGTACGGGACAGTGCACCAAGAGCTGCGAAACGCGGTCACGCCAGATGCCGCGCACACATCGCGCCTCGCGTTCGAGCACGCTGCAAACGTACACCCTTTGAGGAGTATATTTGCCACAGAACGATAATCATCTGTCCTGCTGCGTTTCCTTTCATGAAAACGCTGAGCTCGTTACTTTCCTGTCTTGAATGCTCTGTCATGCTGATAACGCACATCGTGTTCGTAACTTGGAAGTACCGAGCTCGCTGCGTTGAAGAAAGCAAATGCGAACAACACAGATGACGATTATTTTTGTGTGGCAAGATACGACCAAAACGGTGTAAATTTGTTTATGAGTGTAGCACCGCGGTGCATGCCACAGCCGTCGGTAACCGAATAGCTCGATGGAAACGCTGGCGCCGCGCACGCTTACTACAGCAGTCATATTGATACGTTTTCTGCTGACAACAAACACTGCATTGTCGCGGGAAGCTTTCCTGCTATACGTGGATACTGACAGCGTCCACACGAGTCGTTATTTTTTATCGCTAGAAAAGAACTGCACTGCGTTCTGAAGAGACTAAAGACTCCGCCTAGCAATTTTCAAAAACTGCGCCAAAAGTGCCGTTCATGCAAGCAAATGCGTCGAAACTACAGCGACTTTAACCTGACGTGCAGTCAATGAGGCGTCAGTAGTAAGTATTCAACTTTTCTCAATCAAGTGAATAAATGAGTTATGAGCGACCACGCTACTATTCCAAACCGCGATTTGTAGAGTCTCTTTGGTGTACCTTCAAAAGTGTCGCAGAAACAGCAGAATGGACGGATACGCGAACACTTATCGAACACCTGTGTGTTCCGTGCGACCTAGAGACGACAGTGACGACGGCAGGGCCACGGGGGCGTGACCAGACAGCCCTCGCCAGCCGCGCAGTGCAGAGACGAGGAGAGAGAAAAGAGAACGGGCGGACGCACCGGGGGCAGCGGTTCCGCCCGGGCCTCCCACTGCCGGATGCGGTGGCGCACGCAGCGGGACTCCTCCATGCCGCCCATGTTGGACGCTGGCTGCGCAACGGGTACCGACCGCGGTCTTGTGGCCGCCGGCGGCTGGAGCGACAAATGATGATGATGGCCCTCAACTATGGAACTAACCCGCTACAGGGAAGGCGGATCAAAAGGATGGAAATGAAGGACTGGATTATCAAAGAGGACTGGCCTGTGGCATGAGCGGGCTGCAGGGTTAAAATACAAACATGTTCAAAGAGCAAGAACAATGCGTAACTGAGAAATGTTAAGACGATCTGACCTATAACAAAAAATAAGAGGGAAATAATTTATTTAAATGGGACGGAGACCCGACACCGCGAGGTTGCGAAGAAGCCAAGCCCTCGCATGTAAAGTTCCACGGTGCCAGAAAAATACAATATAAAGGAATGCAGTAGTGACAAGCCTTCTTTGTCATTACCATGGCCACTGGATCCGATGATGGTCATCCAATGATGACTTCGATAAACAATGGTCTAACCAGCGTATTCAGAAATGCATCTTGACTTGAAGCACATGCTTGACTTGATATAAATGACGCCTGATGCGAACGCGTCCAAGACACTCATTGCGTTTCTTTTGGTGCGTTCACGACAGGCGTCATTCAAATCAAGTCAAGCATGAGCTTCAAGTTAAGATGCATTTCTGAATACGGGAGTTAGTGTCCCTGTATACAGGGTGTTTTAGCAAACACTTTCACACTTTTTTTTTAATTGCCTGTGGCAGGTAGCACAATTCTAGTCCACGAGCTAGTCCACTCGAAGGGGCAGACATTAGCCCCGTTTACATGAATGCGACAGTGGCGCATCGCATTTCCAAGCGCATTTGGGAAAGGCGATGCGACGCCGTTTACATCTAGCGCATTAACTCTCGCGAGAACGTAGCGTCACATGGTGTCGTTTAAGGGAAGTACAGCCGACTTCCGGTGTAGCTGGTTTCCGGTAGTGAGCCGAGTGCACGTTGGTGGCCGAGTGCCGAGAAATTAGCGTTATGCTGTTTACATGAATGTGATGCGCTAGAAATGCGATGCGATGCGACACTGTCGCATTCATGTAAATGCGGCTATTCCTCATTGAAATGCATAACCGAAGAATTACCAGAAGTTCCTAATTAGATTTGTAACTAAATAACTTATGGCACACATTGCAATTTACTCATTCTAGCGGGTGAGACTGCAACGCATATTCACTTGGTGGATGACACGATTTAGAATATACGCACTGTCAAATTTGCGGTAAAAATGCACTGTCGTTTCACTTAAAGGGACCCTGAAATAATTTTGAAGATTTTCTACAAACGTGCTGAGTCGTTAGAGTAGGTCCTTCTGATCATTAATTGACGCATCTAATTGCTTCGCGTAAAGCGTGTAATTTATTATAAGGTTTTTAAAAATGCACATCGTTGCCGATCGCAGCACACTGCGCGGCGGAATTTTAAGCCGCCCCTACCCATATGACGCAAATCACCCGTATGACGTCTGTGGGGCGAGCTATCCGATTGGCTGACCAGGGCGCGTGATCGATGATTTTTCCAACTTTATTCTAAACAAATGATGTTCGTAATAGTTGGAATATTAGTTAAGTTGTTTTTATAAAAAGTAACACAAACGGAATGCACAAGAACAATTTTTCAGTACACTTAAGCACTTCCGGCACACAGCAAGTGTCGTCTGCTTGTGTTACAACGTACTCCATTTTGACGAGAATTCCGCGGTCAGAGTCGGTCTGTCTTTTCGCGAGCACTATAATTCGACTTAGTTGCCTTGTGGACTGCAAACGTAGTGACTGGCAATATGTCAAGCTGCGACATCGTGTCCCTCTGCAAGCCAGTAGACGAGCGGACTGGCTGCAGCGCATCGGACAGCCGCTATCCGATCGGCGCCAGGATTTGCGAGATTGCGGCCGTCACTTTACGCCGGAAGATTACTAACTCAATAGCGTTTCGCGAGTCCGGTATTAGGGTAAACGCAAGCGCAAGGGGACAGGGCCTGGCCGTACCCCCTTGCGTGTCGTTTCATGTGATGAACAAAAGAGCAAATGTGAATGGTCTGCACGGTGCAGCCACCTGGTGATATAGAGCTCAACCAGACACAGTAGCAGTAACAGTGTATTCTTTGCTGCTGGTGTAAATTTTTCGCAGGAGTGCAATCGTTAACACGTTTTTGTAAATGTTTAAAATGTTTTACACTTGGTTAGAGCAATATTAGCTCTTTCTTTGGCTGGTTAAGCTCTGCGCCAACGGGTGGCTGGACCGTGGAGACCGATCAGGCAGCTCACGTACGTCTACGCTAAAGTTCCTTCATCAGCTTGAGTTTATGCCTCCACCGTTCCGTCGAAACGTTCAGCTAGTGTGTGGTTACCAGCCAGACACGTTCGGCGCTGCGACAAAATGCTCGCAACGCACGCTGCCTCGATAGCTCTCGCTTGGGGTCGACGGCCAAGCGGCTAGCGGAGAGGTTTCGCGCGGGCGGGGGCAGGCTCCAAAACAAGCGGAAGTGGACAATGTGACGTCGCATCGTGACGCAGAACCAGTGAAGGCGGAGCTTGGCCCCGATCGCTCGGCGAACGAGTTTAGGAGGAAAGCATGGCTAGGAAGGAGGGTAACTTGTAATCGCTTGTAGCTCCATTAATACATAACGCTTCACTTAAGTTGTGGTGCAAATGTTCTACTTATGCTGTACCCTACGCGTCTACAAAATTTTTCCGAACCATTTCAGGGGCCCTTTAATTAACAAACCATTTTATGCATTGAAGCACAAAACTGCAATGCCAATGCATTTCTCTGCAATCGGGGATTAAAGGGACACTAAAGGCAAATAAGAAGTAAACGTGGACAGTTTAAATACCATTCCAAAAACTTTGCAACGCTTGGTTCGTACCAAGAAAGGACTTAGTTTACAAGAAAATTGCACCTGAAGGGCCCGAATACCTTTTTTGAAATTCAAATATCTCGCCACCCAACCGGGGGAGTGGCGACGTTGCATACACCATTACCGCCCTTTGCTGCCATCGGTGAGTAAAACGGCACCCGACAGACGGCGGCATTGAGCGAAGACAGAGCGGTGGACTGCATTTTGGTCAAGTAGCATAGACCATTCGGGCATCCCGCGCCATAACATGGAAGTTGAATACTCTGCTACTCGCAGTTTGTGCGAGTCTCGCGAGCCAGCAAAACGAGCGCAGCACTACGCGATAACTGCCTAAACGCGAAAGTGTGGGCAGCGCAGAGTCGAGTGAAAACTAAACCTTTCGACCGCCTGCATCATTGTCACAAGTAATTTCAATTAGTTCTTTTTTCTAAAAGTGAAATGGAACTGAATAAGTAGTATTTTATTTTCTCTTCTAATATAATACAATGATGTTTTTGCAACGAGTGGTTGAGTACTAGTGACAGAATTAAACTGAGGAGTGCTTTCGTCATCGGGCAAGTGCTTGAATGTCCCGGGGGAGTCTCTAATCATGTCCTGCATTTACCTAAGTTTTCCGATTACCAAGGCCCTGTTCGCGATAATATTGACGCCTCAGAGATTCCGAAGCACTAATCTATCACTTTAGCTTGACTTAATATTTGCCTTTAGTGTCCCTTTATTATCTCGAAACTAGTGTCATACTGAGATTTCGTTCTAAGTATGTCTGCCTTGCAAACTCCCCAGCTAGAATTTATGAATTGCCATATGTGCCATAAGGTAACTAGTAAACTTTCGTTAATTAGTCAATTATGCATTTCAATTTTTTGTGCAAGTGATGTCCACCTCTTTAAAGGTGCCCTGAGCCACTTTTTATCGAAGTGGAGAAAGGCATTTGAAGTGAAAATAGGCTATTTCAGAAATACTTTGCCGCAAAAAGTACTTCAAAGCGTTCAGCAGAAGCGGAGTTATTGGCAATCCAACACAGCCTCCACTGTGCTCCCGTTTCTTCTTCAATGCCTTGCACTGCAAAGGCTATGGCGCAGTGGGGCATGCCAACAATGCTCCGCCTTGTAAATGTCACTGTGACGCGCAGTTCAAATTTCGTTTGAACTGCGCAGCGAGCTTGGCCAGTGGACTCGTCGCGGCACCTTGCGGTGGCCGCGGTATCTACGCCATGTAGCCAACCGCAGCTCGATGCCAGCTATTGGCCAATAGCAGCCGTCTAAGGGAATGACAAAATAAAACTTCCGATGATAAAATCAGGAGTGCAGAAGAGAATGAGGACAAGGCCTTCTGTTGAAAAGAGTGTGTTTGAGAGAAAGGCGACTTCGCGATCCACTAGCGAGCTCCACGCACCACGTACGACAGCAAAGCTTGGCTGAGATGTTCCCAGCAGCATATGCTACCCGTGCACTGTTATTTCACGAAGCCCGAGGGGTGGTTCAGGGTCCCTTTAAGTAGACCAGCTCAATGTCGAAAATTGTGCTATCTGCCACAGGAGAAAAAATACATTGAAGTGTTCCAGAAGGTCCAACTTAGACCCTACTTGTAGCAGAGTTCAGAGGGGATTTATGACACGCCATGGCCAATAACACCAAACACTACCACTGCCTTGTGCGAAGCAGCTACAAATAAGTTCGGAAGGAGGTCACCTTACAAGGCTTCAAACATTGTCGAGTTTATTTTGAAGTAATTTGGAAGCTTGGCTCCATTTCAGAAAGCACTCAAATTTGCAAGGAGTAATCCAATGAAGTAATAGGACTTTGATAAAGACTAAAAAGTCTTCGTACGGCACGAAAGGCAACACATTGATAGTGATAGCAAAGTATTGGACAACTAGCTAGACAAAGTAAGGTTAGTAGTTTATAGGCTGCATAAATTGCAGCAAGCATGCACTTATTAATTACATGAACAAGCATGGTCTCACGTGCGTGGAGGCAAACATGAACAGATCTAACTCAATGACCACAAACATTTGCTGTCACAACACTGACATGATGAAGAGTGCTGACCGCGGGTAACAAATGCATTGTGCTACTTCTCGCTTCGTGTCTCGGAAACTTCAGGTTACGCAACCTCGAACACTAGGCGCACTGGAAGTCAGCGCACATGAAGCCACCTGCCACCTCATCCCCCACAACTTTTGTAGCCGCAGCACCTTACTTCCAAGAAAGGCAGACGAGCTGCATAAGCGCTCAGCCCTGCCATGTTCAGCCACAGGCAATTAAGGAGGAGAGTTGGGCAAGTTGGTGTTGAGGCAA
This sequence comes from Dermacentor andersoni, assembly GCF_023375885.2. Classification (NCBI taxonomy): domain Eukaryota; kingdom Metazoa; phylum Arthropoda; class Arachnida; order Ixodida; family Ixodidae; genus Dermacentor; species Dermacentor andersoni. The sequence continues at coordinate 239,977,639 of NC_092815.1, forward strand.
TTGCTGTGACGTAGTTACTAACCTGAACAAGACTATGGGAAAAGAAGGTGGGACAGCACTAGTAACTATGTCACAGCCACGGGCGGACTAGAGGAGGAGGCATGTGCGCGCAGCTTGATCACATGGCCTCCAACACTAGGTATGCAATAAAACGGCATGCATCAAGCCACCATCCTTCTCAACTCACCTTCACACCCACAGCATATGGTGATGGCATACGGTCACAGCATATGGTGCGATCTTATCGCACTTGAACTTTGTATGAAACATCCTGGCAGCAACGAAAATTCACTTGAGAATCCATATAACACTACGTTCACACGTGGCCTCGAAGCAGGCAAAAGCAGAAAAAGCCCCAAGAAATCCACTCGCTGCATGTCCTAAGCAGTCAGGAGACAAGGCAGCAAGCACAACTGCTTATTGCTATGCAATAAAAAGCATGTCACACTCTCCACCACTGATGCCATTTGGCATGGGTTTCTTCCAAAAATACACAACACAAGTCTGTGGAGCCAGCAGCAAGTTTGAACCACCAAACTTGACATGGGATGGTGCTTCCTTCTGCATACTTGTCTCCCGGTGCCTGCCACAATGGCACTGACTCTTCCATTCCAGGCTTACAATTGCCACCCTTCTATGCTTCTTTTCACACTCCCTTGCCACCTTTGTATGAGCACGCCTGTATCTTCATTGTCTTTTAGAGATGATTTAAGAGAGCAGCACATGAACCACATGACAGACTTCAACAGCTTGTTTTGCTTCAGGGCCAGCCAAGAGGCCTGCATGGATGCCACTTCCCATTAAGATAGCTGATAACATCCCAAACTCTTTCTTGACAACTTCATGAATAAAGATAGTTTCTTTCATGGCGAATACTGCTCACTGACCTGTGCTGAGTTCGTCACATCTGCAGTTCATAGACTTAATTGTGTTACAGGCCACCTTCATAGATAGGTCTCCCTTTCTTTTTTTTTTTTCGCATATATGGTCTGACACTGTGCTCTTCAATTGGCAGCACAAAATTCTTTATTTTTATATCTCGGGCAGGAAAACGGCCTGGCAATACAAGAACTGTGTCTGCCTTTTTGCTTTGTAGCATGTCTATGAAAACGTCATCAGGGAATTCGTTGAGGGCTTCAGCATGCATACTTTAGTGGGTGATGGGAGCCAGACTTCAGGGTTGGGAATTATCAAGGATACATGTTTTAGATACTATCTTATGATACTTTTTGGGTATCTCATATTTGTATCATGATACATTCAGCAAAACATGTTCAGCATCAGTATTTTCAACACGTTAATTCAAATATCATGTATCTTAAGACACATTGTATATCCCACAGAATCCACAAAGACGCCTGCAGTCACTAAAGGCTACCCTTTAAGAAAGCAAGATGATGTTAGCACTATCCAGTAAACATCAGAAGCCAAGCATTAGAAAAAGAAGACTAATGAAGATGAAGCTGACACACTGAACTGTTAATACACATCGAAGAAAAAAATTCGTATTGCCTCCTCAAATGGGAGGGCGACATGCTAGAACTCGAAGAAGGTGCACACACCAGCTCTATTCAGTACAAAAATGTTGAGCAGATGTTAGCAATCAAAGCAGCTGCTGGTGTGATCATGCTCTCCATGATCAGTATTCTCCACTGCTATAGCATCTGCAGAGTGGCTCAAATGTTTATGCAGAGCATGCCTCATAATTACTTAGAACGCCTGCAAAGGAAAGCAATCAGATTTATATTTTATAAATATAAAAGGCTGGATTCTCCAACTAAGCTCATGATTGCGCATAACATTCCCACACTAGCTGCACGCAGAAAAATCAGTCGACTAAACTTCTTGCATAACATTTTGTCTGGAAAAATAAATATATCTGTACCCTCATATTTAAAGCCCATCGCAAGAAGACCAACACGTAACACTCACAAACACTCCCTACAATCCATTTTTGCCAAAACAGAGGCTTTTAAGCAGAGTTTTTTTCCCACGCACGGTTTCGTATTGGAACAGTCTACCTGAGTTTGTTTGTGAGGCTGAAAATTTTGACAAAGCCCTTGAACTACACTTGTCTTAAATATCAACCTAGCCAAACTGTTATTTCTGGTGCAAGTACTGTTGTAAATTATTTATGTGCTGTTCTTTTTACGTGTGTGTGTGATAAATACCGTCCTAATGAAACCGATGTATTATATTGTCGTGCGAATGTTGTTGGAAATTAATTCTGTGCTGTTCTTTTCTCATTTCATTGTAATTCCACTCCTGCTGGGGCCACACTGGCCTGCAGTATTGTGAAATAAATAAACAAATAAATAAATAAATAAATAAGTAAATAAATAAATAAATAATCAAATCGTGGTTTTGGCCAGTAAAACCCAAGAATTCAACACAGAACAAGCAATCATTACAAAGATATAATATTGATGCTATTCCCGCTGCTTTCTTATCAGTCAATATACGTCGGACTACCAGGACATGACATGCGCCCTCTTGCAAGAGTTCGCAAATTGACTGTTTCCGCTTTTACAAATTACAGATTGAAACCTTGCCAGCTAGAACGTGGCTTTGGGAAAAGGCTATCTTCCTTTATTTATTGACTGTTGCCTTGGTAATGTGCCTGAAACTATTGAACACTGCTTTACTGATTGTAAAGATGCCATTTTATACTGGAAAGTTCTCAACAGAAGGTTGTGGAAAGGGTTTTATCTAAATTATCACAGCATCCAATATCTTATACCTATGACGACGTACCATTTGACATGTTTTGCTGATAGGACTGCAAAGCTTGTGGAAACCTCATTTAGAAGACCAAAATGCAGAAAGATTAGTTTCCTCAAAAGTGTACTTCAGTCAAATAATTATGCACCTGAAAGTAATTTACAATTAAAAATGAATGTCAGCTGGATTGGTATCCACTTTTGATTATGTGCTAAGTTTCTCGTATCTAGCTTTTTTTTGTGTGTGATGAAGGGTGTTGCTTTAGATGATGTTAATTTTTTTTCTATGTACTACTTGCTGTCTAGTCATCGGTTATGACCTACTGTTGCTCACAATACATTAACTTTTTCCTTACCACGACAATTGTGCACATTTTCAGTACTTTTATGTTCTAACGCTTTATTTCATGATGTAGCTGTCACAACGTTTACCGTGATAGTACATAAAATTATAGCCCAATAACTGGTGCTCTGAATGGATATAAAGCAGTAATAATTGGTCAGAGAGTCTTTAGAATGAATATGTGAAAACCTCAAAGAAGTGTCTCAAGAATCAAGGATCATGAAGAAAAGTAGCAACTTGCTATTTTTAGTACAAGTACCGAGAGTAACACAAAAATCTGAAATAAAAAAAACGCACCTGGCTCCTCGTACCCAACCTTTGTAAGTCATAGAATGCAAAAAAAGATATTAGTACACATAATTACTGGCATCTATACTAGCCACGGTGATGCCCATGCTATGCAGGAAAGCAGTAGCTTTGCTAGTGCGAAATTGGGCAAGTTCCTATTGTGAACGGAGCATTTCTTTTTATTCCCTCCAGCAGGTACCTAGTTTGTTTTTTTACTGCTCTCTTTAGGCTCACAAAGCAATGGTTGTCAGGTCAAGAAGCATGCAGAAGCCTCCTCATACTTGATTATTGCATTCAATCAGATTTTCTTTGCAAGGAAAGTGGTCTAGTGTGCATTCAAGCAGCACTGGAGCCTCCACATGCATTGTTCAGTTCCAGTAAAGTGCTGTATAGTAATGTGGGGTGTTGCACAATATTTTACAGTAATCAATAAGGGCACTTGTACAAGCAGTGTTCAAAATGTGAGAGATTAGACTGCTAGTCAAGATTCGATGAAAGGTCAGTCTGTAATTGACTGTGTGCTCTTGCGTGAGCAAAGACTCTACACAATGGGCACAATAATGTACACACACTGTCAAAACGCTAGTTGATCGAAGCGACCAACAGGGGAACAATAAAATTGCACTTGATATTAATAGAACACAATTGTCAAAATAGCACGCACTCAAGAGCACCTACCATCGTTTGAGAAATTGTTATTAGCTTTAGTATAAGCGATGTCCAAAGCTGTAGAAAGCCTGAAGTCGCCTACGAGCTGTCAAGGTCGTCTGCTCTGTGCGAGGCTCACAGCTGTATTGTTCTGCACGACTCGTCTCGTCACTCTTCAATATTTATCCGGGAGAGCAAGTTTCGGACGGCAAGAGGCAGGCAGTCACGACAACGAGAGGATGATACGCGGCTCGGGGCTTCTCGGTAAGCGCTGAAAACTCTTTCCTTTTCGTACTTTTTTCACACAATTGTTAAGTGCTGTTTAAGTTCACCGAAAGTATATCGTGTACCTAGGCACGTTCAAGGCCACATACGTGCATGAGATTCGAGAAACAGTGTTAGGACCACTGAGAATTCTCACTAAATCGTGCAACTTATGACTACCAACAAAACCCGCAGAGGACGGATAAATCAATGGACCTCTTAGGCATGTAGGGCCCTGTGGGCTGTACTTTTCGGCAACAAGGTAGTGTCGCCACCTGCGGGATTATTTGACTGAGCTATCTCGAATGCTCAGTTGCCATAGCCTGAAGTTTGAATTCTTCTATTAATTTTTTTTTTATCTGACGATGGTGTGCCTGACTCACCTCCTCCAGTGCACTACATCTTCAGGCTTGTAGTGACGCCTATCACCGGCAAAAGATGCTGAGAGCGAGTGAGGCTATACTAATCCAGGTACAACCAAATTAGGGACGCCCAATCACCTTCAACGAAAGACACTCCCTCACCAGAACAGGAACTGGCCTCGGTGGTGCAGTATTCGGCCATTACCTCCCAAATGACTTATTCGATCAACCAATGGCCCTCAATTTCCAGAAGCTGCAGAGGACCTGACCAAGGTGGAGATCACACCTGTAATGCAGCAGAGGCTGCTAAGAATTTCTGGACCCGGACAGATCGCCAATGGAAACTCGCCCTGGCAACCTTTAAAACACGAACTCTGTCGAGTGAGGCTAGCTTAGTAGGCCTCCTTGAGGAACTATCAGACATTGTTTGGGATATAATTGGCCTTAGTGAGATTGAAAGAACTGGTGAGGCTTATACAGTGCTGACTAATGGCCATGTCCTTTGCTATAGAGGTCTCCCAGATACGAAGCAATACGGGGTAGGATTTCCAATTTATAGGGAGATAGCGGGCAACATTGACAAATTCTACAGCATTAATGAGAGGGTAGTTGTAGTTGTAATCAAACTTAATAAGAGGTATAGATTAAACTTAGTACAAGCCTACGCTCCAACACATCCAGTCACAATAATGATAAAGCAGATCAGTTTTATAAAGATGCTGAATTAGCGATGAGAAAAGTGCAAACTCAGTATACTGGAGTAATGGGGGACTTCAATGCAAAAGTGGGGGAAAATCAGGCTGGTGAGCAAGCAATTGGCAACTACAGTGTCGATTCTAGGAATGCTAGAGGAGAGATGCTGGTAGAATTCGCGGAAAGGAATAAGCTGAGAATAATGAACACCTTTTTCAGGAAGCGTAGCAACAGAAAATGGACCTGCAAAAGTGCCCTAATGGTGAAACAAGAAATGAAAGTGATCTCATGCTATCTGTTGATCCCAGCATAATGCAGGATGTAGAAGTGATAAGTAGGGTAAAGTACAGTGATCATAGGTTAGTGAAGGCAAGGATTCACCTCAATTTGAAGAGAGAAAGAGTAAAATTGGTAAACAAGAAACAGGCCAACCTAGAAGCAGTAAAGGTAAAAGCAGACAAATTCAGGCTGGTACTTGCAAACAAATATGCACTCTTAGAACAGAGATATGATGATGACATACAGCTAATGAATGAAACCATAATTAGGCTGGCTTCAGAGGCAGCAACTGAAGTGGGAGGCAAGGCAACAAGGCAACCAGTAGGCAAGCTCTCCCAAGTAACGAAGGACCTAATAAAGGAACGACAAAAATTAAAAGTGTCCAACTCAAGAGATAAGATAGAATTCGCGGAACTGTCAAAACTAATCAACAAGGCGAAAATAAGTGATATTCGAAACTATAATGTGAGAAACACTGACGAAGCTGTAAGAAATGGATGCAGCTTGAAATAAATGAGAAGAAAACTTGGCACAGGACAAACCAAGGTTTATGCACTGAAAGATAAGCAGGGTAATATCAGCAATCTCGAAGGTATAGTACAAGCAGCAGAAGAATTCTATACTGACCTGTACAGTACCCAGACGGCTCAAGATTCGAAACAGTAATGAACAGGATACAGAAACTCATCCTATAACTAGCGATAAGGTCAGAAGGGCCTTGCAAGACATGAAAGGGGGAAGAGCGGCAGGAGAAGATGGAATAACAGTCGATTTAATCAAAGATAGAGGAGACATAATCCTTGGAAAACTGGCAGCTTTCTATAGGAAGTGTCTATCGACTGAAACGGTCCCAGAAAAGTGGAAGAATGCACACATTATACTAATAAACAAAAAGGGAGATGTTAAAGAATTGAAAATTATAGGCCCATTAGCTTACTCCCAGTATTATGTTAAATATTCACCAAGATAATCTCCAATATAATAAGGGCAACACTGGACTATAGTCAACCAAGGGAACAGCTAGGTTTCAGGATGGGATACTCTGCAATAGATCACATCCATGTCATCAATCAGGTAATCGAGAAATCTATAGAGTACAATCAGCCTCTCTATATAGCTTTCATAGGTAATGAAAAGGCATTTGATTCAGTAGAGATACCAGCAGTCATGGAGGCATTACGTAATCAAGGAGTACAGACCGCTTACATAAATACCTTGGAAAATATCTACAGAGATTACATAGCTACCTTAATTCTACACAAGTGGGAAGATACCTATAAAGAAAGCAGTCAGACAAGGAGACAATCTCTCCAATGCTATTAAACTGGGAAGGCTTAGGAGGAAGGATCGACAGCGAATAACTCAGCGACCTTCGGTTTGCCGATGACTTCGGTTTGCCGATTGAGGACCTTAACAGAGAGAGTGTAAGAGTGGGGTTGAAGATTAATATGCAGAAGACGAAGACAATGATGAATAACCGGGCATGGGAACAAGAGTTCAGGATCACCAGTCAACCTCTAGAGTCTGTGAAAGAGTATGTTTACCTAGGTCAATCACAGGGAACCCTGACCATGAGAAGGAAATCCACAGAAGAATGAAAATGGGTTGGATTGCATGCGGCAGACATTATCAGCTCCTGACTGGAAGCTTACTATTATATTGAAAAGGAAGGTGTATAATCAGTTTATTTTACCAGTGCAGACATATGGGGCGAGACTTGGAGACTGACAAATAAGCTTGAGAACAAGTTAAGGACCGCAGAAAGAGTGATGGAACGAAGAATGCTAAGCATAACGTTGAGACAGAAAGAGAGCAGTTTGGATCAGAGAGCAAATGGGTATAGCTGATATTCTAATTTACATTAAGAAAAAAAATGGTGCTGGGCAGGTCATGTAATGTGTAGGTTAGCTAAGCGTTGGACCATTAGGGTTACAGAATGGGTACCACGAGAAGGGAAGCGCAGTAGAGGACGACAGAATACTAGCTGGTGCAATGAAAGTAGGAAATTTGCGGGTGCTAGTTGGGATCGGTTGGCGCAAGACAGGGGTAAGTGGAGATTGCAGGGAGAGGCCTTCATCCTGCAGTGGACATAAAATAGGCTGCTGCTGCTGATGATGAAAAACAGCCTATGCATTGTATCTGAATATATGATGGCCCGACAGAAGCTTCTGTGTCTTCAATGCTGCTATCACTTAAAAGTCAGGTTGCCAAGCCAACTAAAACTCCAACTTTATGTTGTTTTATTGAGAAACTGCTAGGAGCACTGGAGGCTGGTTTCGACGATACTTCCAGTTGAAATTGTTCTTCTAGGCTGCCTAATTTGCCAAAAATTTTTCAGATGATGCAAGGCATTGCTAGTCGAAAAATTGCAACGGAAAAGTTTAACAACATGTAGAAAAACTGTCAATCAAATTGACTTGTTTCCTGTAAACATACCGTTTCACTCATTGTATTAAACATTATGAAAAAAAGAAAAAGTAGCTAAGGCAAAATCCCAGACTGCTAGCCTGTTGGTAGTAAGTTCGAAGCTTTGTAGCACAATAAGAATTTTTGTCATTTTCTCGCAAATGGCTTTGGGATCCCAGCAACAACACCAGGAGACACCAAAATGAACAGGGGAGTGTGTCCATAACAGCCATCGCTTTAAAGGGCCCCTCACCAGGTCTGGCCATGTTGAGCTGACAAGTGCATAGCATACACTGTGCAAAGCCATCGTGTCTGCAAAGTATTACATTGCTGCGCGCCACGGGAAGGTCTGAAATTTCATGCCGAACGCCCTTTGCCTAACTTCTCGTGGCCATTGCACTCTAAGCCAGAAGGTGACGTACACATGCTAGTGCGTCTAGATACAGGTGTTTGCACTGCGACGTTGCTTTTAGTGACACATGACATCAAGAATATTTAAGGCGACACCTGTTATTTGTGTAATATTTTGCTTGAATAGACAAATTAAAGCTTAGAGCAATAATAAAACACACAAACCGAATATCTGCATGTTTTGTTTTATTTCGCACTACGGAAAGAGAGATGTACTTCCGTTTCGTCTGCTTGTTCCAAGTCATGCAGTCGCGCGCACAGACACCGAAACTATGTCATTTTCTAGCATGTTCCAGCGCAGTATCATGCGTTGTGATCCGCTTGTGTCTGCCTCAGCATTCGTGTGGCAACGACTGTACTGCTAGTCAGGTGTCCTCGTTTCGTGCACTGCGTGCAATGAGAAAATTACAACAGCTCGCGTGCAATGCCGTCAGCGCAAGTGGAGTGGAAGACGACGTTTCCATGCAGATGTGTTTCCTTGGGTTCCTTGGAAATTGCTCGACAGCAAAGAAAATATTGCCCTTATCCAGATACGAAGCTCCTCGGAAGCCTATGGGGACCTGTGGACTCTGGTGAGGACTCTTCTTTGCCTTGTCTTACTGATACTGCTTGTCTGATAGACTCAAAACAAGCACGGCTGCCGCTTAGGCTTAGTGCGGCCGCGCCGCCGCGCTCGCCCAACGAAGTGTTTGTGCCAGATGTGAGCTCCTCATCTGTGCCTTCCACTGGACTGCTGCGCGTGACAACATCCATGCCAACTATGCAGCCGAAGTGTGCAACCGATAGCTCGAATACCCAACATGCAACACCGAAGGACAGTCGACTTCGTGATGTGAATGTGAACCTATCCGCAATCGTGCCGACGGACACTGGTGACCCTATGGACGTGCAGCCCTCTGGCGGTTCGACGAATGCAGCCAAGCGAGGTCCCCCTATCAACGTGCTTCAACAAGACGCCATCGCATCGGAGGAACCGGCAAAAAAGGTAAGGGCCACCCCAGACAATTCCTCCACGGCCTCCCCTACGCCCGCTCCCTCTCAGTCTTACCCAACGCCCACCCCTTCTCAATCCTATCGAGTTCATATACGCCCCCCTTTCATGCTACGACATAACTTCAGTAGCCACAAAATATGTCCAAAGGGTCATCGACCAATCTCTTGAAACCACTGGATACAAAGGGTTCGCAGCATATAAATCTACAAACTCTATCCCTGTGCACTTGGCATCTCTTAGTGATGTGCAGAAAATGTGCACTTTAACATCTATCCCGCTGTCAGAAGATCAACACCTACCTGTGCAGTGCTACTTTGCATCGGGCCCTAATATACAGAGGTGCGTTGTCTATGGCATTGACCCGGAAGACACCCTTGAGATAATATGTCGTGAATTGACCTATTGGCTTCAGCTCCGGGAAAAGCTGCAGTTTATATATCATCGCATATTGCTCACACAGTGATTGATCTGGAGCCACGGTGTAGTGGTAATCAAGAAGTTGTCGGGGTCCTGACCTGACCAGTGAAGACTCCTGTCATTCTAGTGTCATTCTACGCCAGACCACAGCGCACACATTTGAACTTGGGGTGGATGCCCATCTCCGGTCTACGTACCCGGGAATTCCTATTCTCGTGGGTGGAGACTTCAATGCCCCACATACAGAATGGGGGTATAAGTACAACTCCCGAAGAGGATACCAAGTTAAAAACATCATGAGCGATGCCACTTTTACACTGTTGAACCATCATGCTGTGGCTACCTGTGCTGTACCCGCAGTATCTAGAACAAACGCTCCAGACCTCACGTGGTGTTCGGGTCCTGGAATGCCGCAGTGGCGGGTGGAACCAGATACATGGGGGAGTGATCATATGCCAATAATGATTGGTTTGCACAGAACGTACATAAAGAAAATTCGACGACGAGTAACAGTCACATATTGGGATAAGTTTCGGGAATCATCGATTGATAAAGGACCCTCAGAGCCCTCAGAAATTCTTCCCGCTTTGCAAGAACTGCTACGGAGGAACACCACTGTAACCAATGTTGACGAGGAACAACCTCAACCGGACCTCACCCTTTTGCAACTTTGGGCAAAGCGACGTCAGGCAGAAATGTATGCGTCGAAGAATCCCGATGCACCAGGTAGCCGTGCACATGCTAACCATATAGCGGCGAAGGCGCGTCGGCACGAAAAGCAACTTTCTCGACGACAATGGTATGAGTGGTGCGAGAATCTTGGATCGGGCATTGGAAACAGAGCACTTTGGCGTACGTTCCAGTCAATGGAACGCGGTCATATGCAACCTGACCCTGCAGCGAGCATTAGGCTAGCGATGCAGAGTTCGCCACATCAATTTGCAGAACACGCTGCTAGAGCGTTTTTCCTGAAATACGATCAAGCATCACCTATAAACTGCCCCGAAATTGATGAGTCTGACACAACTTCCATATCCAAAATATCCAGCCCTTTCAGCATGGCCAAACTAATAGCGGCGATTGAAACTTCGAAGCAACGAACAACACCTAGGCCCGGATTCTGAAACAGTCCTTTCCTTACTAAGGATGCTGTAACACGCCTTCCTTTCCTTACACGCTGTAAGGCGACCTGGCGTCGATTCTGGAACGTACCTTACTAAGGCGCACTAAGTTAAGAGTCTCCTTGGTGCTTCCCCGCGCTTAGGGAGCCGGCATGCTACCTTCATGCTTCCTAACCATGCTCCTCTACCTGAACGCATGCTTCTCCGCACGACTTTGCACGCGGTACGCTTGGCTAGGATAGGTGCCGTGCGCAGTCAAGGCCGCGGTAGCCAGCCGCCGTGTATTGACGTTCACTTTGGTTCGGCGGACTGCGTTTGGTGCCATATCTTTTTACTTTGATTTTGTGAAAATCGATCGCGGCGAGAATGACGGCCTTGCGATATTTATCTCAAGACTATTTTGTTTTTGTTTCAGGTTGTCCCACAGTTTTATTAGTTGTTTCACTTCGCGTCGGCGGATGTGCTGCATGATATTATATTCTGCGCACAGCAGCTGCCACGCTTTCGCCTTCGCGTTCAGCGACACACCGTCTGCTTTCTGGCTTTCAATCACATTGCTGTAGCTTTGTAGAAGTTCCGAGAACAAGTCTTTTTCTTCCTCCGTGAAATAAGCTTTGCCCGACATGGCAAATACATACACACGCCGACAAAGCACACGAAAAAAAAAAAAAAAAAGAAAGCGACGCCAGACCAACCGAACTCAGATGATGCCATAGTTGCTAGACTGAGTTTGCTTTCCTGCCATATGCATCAGGTTTGAACTATTTTTCCGTTATTAACCAAAGAAATGGAATTTATGCCCCGGTATAGAAGCAGAAATGTAATTTTAACAGTCCCGGCACTTTACCTTAGCAATTTATTACAAATATTTCGAATTTTTTTTGTAAGTAATCTCGAAACCAGAAGCCTCTAACGTTACACTTCCTTTGGTGAGGTGCTCCTTCCGCAGGAAAGGCAGCTTTTAGAATTCGCGGTGGCCTTCCGAGGGCGCCTAACATTTAGGTAGCAGGAAGGGCTCCTTGCGGAAGGTAGGGAAATGATCTACGGTTAGGAGCATTTCAGAATCCGGCCCCTAGTCCCGATGGTATTCCTTATGGGGTTTTCAAGAACATGGAAGGAGCAGCTCTCGACGCACTTCTTCAGGCTATTAATAAAGTATGGATGACTGGAAACGTTCCGCCTGATTGGAAGCATTCAATTGTTGTCGCGATTCCGAAACCAGGAAAGTCTCCAAATAGCCTGCAGTCTTTGCGCCCAATTTCACTAACCTCAACTGTCTGCAAGCTCGCTGAAAAGATGCTGGCCACACGTATTTCCTGGTGGCTTGAACGCCACGATAAATATCATCCTGCTCAAATTCGATTCCGTTTTTACTTGGGAACTGAAGACGGACTTTCTATTTATCAGACGATGTTTTACTGGTTGCACCACACAGTCACGCTGTGCGCACGGTAGTAGCAACAGACATAACGAAAGCTTATGACAATATAGACCATGCAATCATTATAGCCAACCTCATCGACCTGGGACTTCCACCGCGGGTGATAAGATTCATCTACTCATTCCTTCAGAATCGCACATTTGCGATTAGAGTAGATGAAAGGCAAGAAAGATACTTCACATCGAACAGAGGAGTCCCACAAGGTTCGGTTTTGGCTCCTCTTCTCTTCAACGTTGCTCTAATACCTCTAGCCTGGCAACTGCATCGGATTCCAGACGTGAGGTTCTTAATCTATGCGGATGACGTCACTTTGTGGTCCGTGCATGAAGATATATCTAGACAAACTCAACAGCTTCAAGAGGCCCAACTACGCTCGGAAAGCAGGGTTGGACATTTCCGCCCAAAAATCAAGCTATGTTGTGGTGGCCAACAAGAAAGGACGCACAAGAATCACGCAGCACCCCTTTACATTTAGACTCGGCGCAGTGACAATCCCTGAGGCTTCTGAGGTCCGCATACTGGGTCTCGATATTCACCGCTCTGGCAGTGGTGCACACTGGCTCCGTAAAACCAGACAGAGTTCGACAAAAACACTTCACCTTATTCGTCGCATTGCAGCAAAAGCAGCAGGAGCTCATACTGACGTAGCTCGACGGTTGGTGCGTGCAGTCTTGCAGCCACGAATTTTATATCAGGCACAATTTCAACGGCTGACTTTGGCACAGCTGGTACAGTTGGAGACGATTAATCGCGATGCTATGCGCACAATCACAGCACTGCCCCGCATCACTCCGATACCAACCTTACAGGAACAAGCCCAGCTCAACACAATTGCAAAGCTAATTTTGCAACGTGAAAAAGCACATGCAATAAAAAAGCAACTTATTCCGGCTGTCGCTGCATTGCATGCTCATTTTCAACGCGGCTCTCAGATTGACAATCAGCCCTATCCAATGCCTCCTTGGGAATTCACCAGCACCACAACTAATAAGCCAACGAAGTTAACGACGCAGCAATACAACAGGTATTATTGACAAACACAATATCGTCAATGCATCACGCGCTAACACCTGCAAAGTCTATACGGATGCTGCCATTCTCCCAGACGGCGGAAGGACATCATTTCTGAGTACTACGCATAATTTCATCAGCGGCCACCAGCGCTATTTATCTACGGAAGCCAGCGCTCTAGTAATGGAACTTCAAGCCATCCACGACGCTGTGCAAGATGCGACATCTAAGCTGCCTACCACCAAGCAACTAGATATCTTCACCGATTCTTTAGCGGCTATTCAGGAACTCAAGAAGGTTGGTAAGGCAATGGAAATCTGCGAGACAATATACACTATGAATAGTAAAACAGCTACTTGCGTCAAGGTACACTGGATTCAAGGCCATTCAGCAAACTCTCACAACATTGCTGCTGACCAGCAGGCACACTGCCCTCCTTATCCTGATCTTCCGCCTATTCCCCTCCCACCTCAACCCCTTAACTCGCTCCGAGCCCGTAAAAATTTTCTCCGGCAGGACACACGCACTCTTATCCCGCCGTGTGTCTGCTCCCTCCCCCTTCACCTTACTAGGGCGGAGGAAGTTGTGCTTAGGAGGCTTCGGGCCAGGGTGGCCCTTACACTGGCTGTTATCTCAAGGTGGAACTGGTCGCATTTACCACTGGGTGCTACGTGTCCATACTGCTCCGTTCCTGTGATGGAAGCAGATACATACCACCTAATATGGACATGTACTGGTTTAAAATCGGAACGCTCACGTCTCCTACTGCAAGCCGGCCTCCGCTACAGTGACAACCAGCTATGACCGCTGGATACATGACAAGAGATTCCACAAAACACTGCTTCAATTCATACACAACACAGGCCTCACAGCACACATATTATACACATATACGCACCAAGAATTATGCCTTAAGGGCAAGTCTTTACCGCAAAAAAAAAAAAAGTACACTGAGCCGAAAAAAAGAATGAAGGCGGGGCCCGTGACGTACAGGTCACATGATCGTCGAGCTCGGGTATGGGAGAACACAGGGAAGGAATTTCGTTTGCAGAGGCTAGACGGGGTGAGTGGAGAGAGTCTCGCTTGGCAGTGGAAGTTGCCTCCTGAAATCATGGGTTCGCGGCACTGAAATATTTCTGTGGGCTATTAATGAGCAGATTTGAAAAATGTTTGCGGCAGAATGTAGAGGACATGTAACAAATTCCAGCGTATAACCAAAATTTTCTATGGGGCCTGGTGAGGGGCCCATTAAGAAAGGAAGACTGGTTGCTACCTATACATTCCATAGTTATCATAAACAAAGCCATGACAGCCATAGAATGTGTTACAAGATTGATGGCACTAAACCAGGGTGTCTAGCACATCCACAATTCAAGATTCCCCAAGTTTCATTGAAAATTCCCTGTCTAAAAAACAAGAATTGGTTTTCTAACATGATTTTTCTTGCATTGTCCAAACAATTGGGCAACCAAAAGAAACAAATGCTGGAGGAAAATTAACAGCTTACATCAGCAGCAAGAAAAATCAAAGTAATAGTTCAGTCTTGCACTTCATTGTGATGCCTATAGTAACAAAAAGAGACGAACTCACAGCAACCCTGCGTCAATACACCGCACCAAGCAACTCACTCTCCGATTTCACGCCTGAGGCACATACCATATATACTCTTGTAATGGCTACACCTGCATAAACGCCACGCCCAGAACTTTGCAAAAGAAATCCCCCCAAAAATACATTTAAAAATTACCTATGTATAAGCTGCACACTTCATTTTTGAGAAGGTTGGCATTGTGATCTGTTGTGTAGTGCAAGAATTCTGAAGCTCTTTTTTTTTTTCAAGTCGGTGGCAAAACAAGGCAGCCATGCCAAACTTTCGGTGCCTCCAGGTAGCAAAAGTACAGCTTCCGAGATTTAGGAGCTGGCTCAGAGACGCTGCCGTCGCTGGTCTGTGGGGAGTCGCTATTTATTTCAGCCGGCAGGTGACACACTATGGGAATATCCAAGAATAGCCAAAGCCAGTACAAGCGAGTACTGTAGTTCGATGAAGTACCACCGAAAATATTTATGAAAAAAAAAAAAAGTCTTTTTCTCCGTGCAATGGCCACACTCCCGATTTCCACCCCAAATCTCGGAAAAATATCTGTGGGCATTACACGAGTACGTAGATATGGTACTACACAGTATATGTTGCACCCCTAGAGGTATTTGTTCGTTCCATGGCTGACAACCTTACCTTTAAAGCTTAAAAATGTTCACTGCGCATGAAAGAGCTCAAACTGCACCTTCAATCAGAGAGGCCATAGTTAAAAACTGCGTACAGACTCTAATGACCTGGTGGGCACCAATATATTTGAAATGAGAGTTTGACAGCAACAGCCATAAAAGTTTGCTTCATTCAGTTTTCTTGTTTTCTGTTTTTTTGTTGTGTTTACTTGCCACAAAAGGTTGGTAAAAAAAAGCTGCATTTATCGGCATCTTTGACAAGCTCTTTCTTGAAGTGTAAGGGTGTTAGCAATTTTACTTGTACTTTAGCCATTGTGTGTGCCACCTACATCTCCTCGACTCCAAATTGCACTACAAACTGCAACCCTTTTGAATATACCTCATGCATACCTTGTCCACTGCCCATTGCTCCCGAATGCTCACCTCAGGAAAGCCTTGATAATGCATTTGCTGGTTTGTGCGATGGTTTTATTAGGCTCATATCAGTTCCCTCATAGTAGCAAGGCACGCTATGCCTTTCTCAGCACTGGTAAGCTGATACAAAGAAACCACTTCTGCTTTATCGCGATGTATCAAACTTTGCTTCTCATGAACGGACATTGCTGCCTAGACAGGAATGCGAGTTGGACGATCACCCATTTGGTATTGATGCCAGCACCATCACGTGCAAACACAACTGAGTGTAATAAACTCAAGACGTAAGGATACGGTGACCGACCATTTTTCTACTTCATACCTGCTTGTTGCAGTGAAATCTGCAAGAGCAATCAATTTTGAATTCTCATTGCACAATCAACGTGAATTCTCACAATGAGGCGAGGAATAAAAGGTGTAAAGTTTCGTTCAATGCCTGTACCCTTAAACGCACATCGCTAGCAGTATGGCCTTCAGTAAGAGTCCTTTTCCTTCAACTCTATTCTTACAACCCACTGCATCATGTGGCCATGGTGCAGTGGTGTACAATGTAATCACAAAGGGCACAACAGCGAAGGAATCTAAGGAAAATATGGCCCCCCGTTGTGCTATGCAAATTTATTTTGAAGTTTTACAGCAGCATGCAGACTTTCCTTTTTGTGCATGTGTGTGCTCTGTAATAATGCAGGCAAGCTTGTTGAGAGTGGGCACGTGCCGCTGTCATCTGGCCAGCCAGATGCCGCATGTCTGTAGTCACTTCGTATAATCTGCTGCCAGTAAATCGGTGTGATTTCTGTAGCTTGATCACAACAATGTGGCAGTTAGGTCTGCGAAGGTACAATGTGACATCCAAACTTTTCAACCTCTCTGGTATTGCAAAATGTGAGCAAACAATTCAAAGTCTTTGTCAAAGAAGATAAAGAGGTGTAAGACAGTGATAAGAAGTTGCATCCAAATCATATTGCAGCCTCGCAAAAGACTGCAGATGCAATATACACCTGGCCACTAAATTTGTAATGTAAAAACTGAAAAAAAAAAATTTTAATTTATTTTTTGCTTTAAGTATCCCACTCACAACTTAAGGGTCTGTTCTGAACTTGAGTGTGGCCCCTATGTAGTGTTCTTGTGCCAGGTGCATAGGCCACAAAAAAAAAAAAGCTTTTTGCACTTTGCAAATTCTGAAAATTTGTGTGGGCAAATGTTACATGGCTAGATTATCATATGAGATGTAGTACGAGCAGACAGTGTCCAAAAAAGTAAAGCAAGAAAACCTAGCAGGGTGTTTGTAATTTCAACCACCAGCTCAGGGCCTAGGGGTACATGATCATGCTGTGACAAAGCACATGACAGTGACACTATACAAATGTCTTTTATAAACCAAACCAATTCACTGAAACTGCACAAAAGGGCTTCTTCAAAAAAGTTAACGACCAATGATCATAAATCTATCTGCTGAGAAGAGAACCCACTTGTCAAACTTGGATTAATTATCCCTTTTTATTTTTGAATGTGTGAACAAGGGCTCATAAGAAGAGCAAACTGTGCAAGCTGGTAGTGATTCATGTAAAAAAATTTAGTGCATAGACAGACAAAGGCATAGGGAAGAGAACAATGCACTTCCAAACTGGTGCACATGACCCGCAAACTTTCTTAGCAGAGAATACAAATGCTATTGTTGTACACAGCGTTGATGTTGTACATTAGGCTAAGAAGAAAGAGGCCAAAGGAAGGAAGGGAGATGGCACACGATGCATGCTCGACAAAATATGCCAGCAGGTTTGTACCATGTACCTCGGGAGTTGACATGTTGACGGGAGTGTTGTCTCGCTCATGTGGCACAGGCTGGCTGGTGCCTACATGTATGCTTGAACAAGCACCTTAATGCAAGGAAAAGGACCAGTGTGCTCCTCCCATTTGGTGATGCATTGCTGAGAATGCAGGTGTGCAGCAAAGCATGAAAGCACTTCGATTTTGTTCCAACAAGTGGACCAGATATAGAGGAAAATTATCGAGGCATACAATATTTAAAAAAGGGGAACAAGGCATATTAGCCAGCCCTCTCTAGTGTTTCATGAGAAAGAGCATTCTTTCTTTCTTAGATAATGAGGCAAGATGACAGCCACACATTTTGCATCCTGCTTTACTGTGTGATCTAGCCCCGTTTTGATGAACACGCTGCCTGTTTTGCTGGTTTTGAAATAAACTTTCAGTTGATGGCAGTGCTTGCGTAGAGTTCTCTTTCCTATGTCGAAAGTTTATGTGCTAAATTTCTCGGCAGAAAAATTATTTCAAGCCAAACAGGCCATAAACTCGACCCACTTCGATTTCAATTTTAGAAATTGCACCTTATTGCTGCATATAGGGAAAGCACATTTTGAATATATGTCTGGCGAAAAAAAAACATTTTCGTCTGCCAGAGCGTTGTTTCAATTCCCATGCATAAAAAGTAATGCATGGTGTACAAAAAAAAAAGGGGGGGGGGGGGGGGGCAAGAAGATTACACTCGATCTCATGAGCACAGAGACATTTTGCAGGCGATTTAGAAAAATTGTGCATTGATATTAACTGTGTGGCCTTCATATTATTTTTGCTATATTTAATGCAAAAGCAAAAAGCCCAATTTGAGCCAGGTTTGGGGATTTTTTTTCTATTTGCCTCGTGCGCTACCAATGGTGACGCTGCACACAGCACTCCCATGACGTCAGAGGGAGCATCTTTGCTCTGGCCGCAGTGGCTTCATTTTCTTGCGTTTGCGCGTGCTCCGACTGCATGCTCGCATAGCATGGTGCTCTCCGATTACCATCTGTATTTTTTCTTAGTGTTAGTTTTATTATTGCCAGCATTATAAGGACACCAAACCTTGTATATTAAGTGTATCTTCCAAACAAGCTGTAAATGGCACATTGTTGCGGTCCATCCAGAAATAGCAATGACAGTGCACCTAAGCAAGACTTGAAAGCTGCCTAGCTAGTATTCCATCCAAAGTAGATCTGAAGTGCAAAGGAAAAAATAAAACAGGAACAAAAGGGTGTCCTTTCATCGCCCTTTTCTTTCCCTTTACACCTCGAGTCTATTAGCGATAGCGCATCAACCAGCCCGACATGTAATAACTTATCTGAGGAGCATTCTTTCTTTTAGGTGAGAAAAACATTTCCAAAGTTGGGTCCCTGCTCCAACCAGTATCATTAATCTACAGTACATTTTCATTGCAGTGCACATGGGAAAATTGTGTATAGCTTTCACCAAACTGCTGCATAGTTCTTCCCATTGCGTTTTGCACCTAAGCACTTGGATTAGAAATTTATGCTGTATGCAGGCTCCAGTCGCACTGTCGTCTTCCTGGGCCGTCAGCTCCACTTGGACGGGCTTCCACGTCATGCTCGGGCTCCTTGAGCCACATGATCTGGCAAATAAATCGGTGGCTTCCGTTTGCTGGCCTGAGCAGTCACTTGCCAGGTGGCCTGACCACGACAAGCACTTTGGCTATAGGACCTCATTTCGGTCCCTATAGGGCTTTTCAAAAGAATGGACCTTCTTCAAAGCCTCCAAGGCTTCATTGTGGCAGATTGGGTTTATATTGCATGGCGATCTTACAACAGCCAATATAAAGACATTATTACAGCAAGTTTTTAATATGGTAGCAAAGTGCATTAGTGCGGTAGTCATGGTAGTACTGTGTTTTAGCTGCATGTTATGCCGAGCCTCTTGTGCTCAGGGCCTCTCAGTATGTTGTTGCATCAGATGCATGACAGCCAACCCTAGCAGATTGGTTACACTATTAAGAACTCACTGTAATAACAGCGTGTTCTTATTCGCTGCTATGCAGCCACTGTGCAGTACCAAAGCTACGGTGAGCTGTTGCCATGGCCATATGTGCCAGGTGTGCCCTTGGCACTATCAATATGGTTTGCCGCAGCCCACAAGATGCTTCACTGCACAGCAATTTCTGTGTGTAAACAACTGTACTGTGGTAGAAGGTTATGCTTTCTTGAAGTGCCATGCAGCCATAAAGAAATTTTCCTTCCTTCGTGTATGCAGGGGCTAGGCGTGCGCCTGCCTCGGGCCAGAAGCCTAGTGCTGCATGTAACTTACAATCTACATGATTTTGCGAAGTGAAGTGTTTACTTGGCCTTATTCACTGACTTTTCCAGGCTTTCCAGGTTGCTAGATATCCTGTTAAGAACAGTCCAGACTGCTGCATAGCAAGCTTCACTCATGGTGCATAAAGCATACGTCAACTGCCAAGACACTGACTGGCAAACTTAGCAGGCTTCCAGGGCTGGGCAAAGATACTTTGCAATTGTATCACGATATGATACAAGATACTCAGGCAACAACTATTTGAGATACAGATACAAGGTACTATCGCAATTATTGCATCCAATATAATACTGTCCAAACGTATCTCAAGATACTTCGATACATTCGCAAATTTGTTATTATAGATTTAAATAATGTAGCAGCAAACACACAGGCAGAAAAAAATGTTTGCTTCGAAATTTCTAACTCCGACCAACCTTGTTTCATTTGAAAGAAATGTCTGTTACTATCTCAAAATTTTTGTCTTTCTTGCTCAAAGTATAATATCTTCATTCCAAAACAACGTGCAAAAGCCACTAGATGCAAGGCAACCCCATACTTGCATTGTTCAGACTTCGTAACAAAGCACCACACAAGAGAAACTTTGATAACAACACTATAGCAGCATCAGAATTTGCGCTAAAGATGCCGCACGCATTGGCGCACGCAGCACAGTACAGTGGCTGCGAGCAAGTGCTATGGCACAGACACAAATAAGCACAAAAAATCAAGAAAACAAAAGGTTGGCTGTGCACAAACGTTTGCAGGCTTGTGTTTGTTGGGATGGTGCGACCGCCGCCACTTGATTCTGCTTCACCAATACAGACACTCACACCTGATCACTTGCCCTTGCTGGAGGTCACTGCCTTTAGTTCTATTCAAGTGACTTAGTGGCAGCAGTATCACCTTGAGAAGTGGAGTTCAGCCAACGTTTATAGTTTTGCACAGTGGTGTTGCGATAGCAGTACCTTATATCTGAAGATACACAATACATTTATCCATGTATAGAAAATACAGATAATGGTACGTACATGTCTTGCCAGACGTAGCATGATACAGATACAAAATACCCATAAAGTATCTAAGATTGTATCTAAGATACATGTACCTTCAATACTGCCCAGCACTGGCTGTAATCAATGCAAAGCTTCAAATGGGCACCACAAAATGAATAAGAGGAAGCCTCCTCACTGAAATCACTCATGACGCATGGTCGACCTCTGCTGCTCCCAGTAATCTTCTGGATCTCCATAATAAACAACTCTCACACATAGCCATGTGACACTAAATGCTCTTCTTGTCCAAGGACATAGAACATAGGCTAGTTCCATATTTTACTAATTTATATAATCTACATTTCCAGTCAAAGAAGCTTTCTCTGCCAAAAGAAAAAGGCAAAGATTGGAACAAACTTGAGCATGGTCCACGTCACTGGCACTGCCATGGTTCTCACTCCATTCCTGCAAATAAAACATGTAACACTAAGGACAGCTCATTTTTTTAGAACATTAATGAAAGGACAATTGACGATTGCTCTTAAAACACACAAAGAAAGCAAACTGAACACGGCCCAAAGGTAGCATGACATTGAAATGCAGAGTGCTACTGCAAAGGTCTGGGGCCACACGCCAGTCAAATAATCAAAACAAACAAGCCCACGTTTCACAATGTTCCATTTTCTTTTCTATTCTACAACACATCATGTTTAGTCAACACTAACTAGCCGAATCTTCTATTCTGTTAAGAAAAGTAGCCGAATCTTCTATTCTGTTAAGTGTATATGCAGGATGGAACAGGGATGCTGATGGGAATATCTTGTAATGCTCTGTTCAACCAAGGCTCGTAGATCAGTTACTGCAATGACAGTGTGTGTTCTGCTTAGCAGTAGCTAGAATAAAGACGTGAGCACTGACAACTAGGGGCGCAGCCGGGGGTGGGGGGGCCTTATGGAGCTTCAGCCCCTTCCGAAATTCTTTTGTGCTGTCGTGCACCGCCGACCAAAGCAACCCCCGGTGCCGAAAATCATTCTGGATTTTGTCTAGAATGTCGTTTTCACGCTCAAAAAGACATTTCGGCGTGATCATTGCGAACTCTGGCTGGATTTCGTGGCACCATCCATGCACCGGGAGTCACATAATGCAAGGAGGGCTCCATCCAAGCACAAAGTTTCAAGGGCGTTTCAATGGCGGACGGGTTGATCGCGGCATCTCGCAGAAGCAGCGGAATCTACGGAGTGCGTGGATTTCAATTCTGAAACATTATGGGTATAAAGTTCTCAAACTTTTGATGCGAAAGGTGCATTGACATTTCCAAAGTCGGGCTTTAGATTTTAAATTCCAGAACATTGTGGATTTAATGTTATAAACATTTGACACCAAAGCTGCATTGACACTTCGAAAGTTGTACATCAGACCATACAACGAGACAGGCCAAATCAACACACTATCAGACAATTTGACTAAAGTGTACTACTCTAAAGTTGACGAAGCACACAGCAAAGTCTGATGAGACAAAGCGTTGTGGTGGTTCATTTGTGCCGTCATGTCACAAAAAAGAATATAAACATTTTTTTTCACCTGCGCCAAAGCATCGATGTGAAGACACTAAAACCAGCCAAGGTAACTATGTTCTTCTTTATTTTTCTACTTTGACTCTTATTCGCGAGGACACATTGAGCCTCTTCAATTTCCTTGTTCTGGCTACCTGCGTGCTGCCAGAGCCAGCCAGAGCGCATGCGTTTTTCTCGTGCTGCCCCGACTACCACGCGGCGCACTTCAGTGCGCGTTCGTTTTTATCTAGCTGAGCAGATTTTTGCATTGGCAGAGTTTTGGACGCTTTCTAGCTGGCGGGCGGGAAAAGGAAACAATGGTCCCTCGCCGCCATCACTGTGGGGATTCGACGGATTGCAACATGGTCGCTTGAGCGCAACCTCTCCGGAAAGTCTTGTCTCACTGGTGTAGGATACCAAGCAGTATGCTTATGGTTCTCTGTGGACCAAGCATCTCATGTTTTCTTCGATATTCCTTCAGTAGGCGCCCAAAGCAGCCATCCTATTTTGGCCAACATGCTCTCCTTCGCGTTTTTTCATTTCGGTGCCCCCACCCCACGAAAGAAAAAAGAGATGTTGCGGCGCAGCAAATTGTCGCATGGTGAATGTTTGATTTTATCACTTCTTTTGGGGAAAGTAATGGGCCCCGGGACACTTCAGTTTCCGGATACCCTTATAATATTATTGCAATAGCAACACTCCAGGCGCGTTCCTGCCGTTGCCGTCGCCCTCATGTTCTGTGTAAAGTCCAAGGGCAATAACATCGTGACTGCGTGCCGCATGCTGTATGTACGACTGAAAGTGTAGGGGCGGTGGGAGGTGGCATGGGTAAGCCAACGATGGTGGCTCAGTTTTGTGTGCACACAGGAGAAAAACGGGGAGGAAGCACACCGCCTTCTGTCGCGCACGATTATCAGAGGGAGTGGAAGGAGGTAGGGCGGGCCTTAGGATTTTGTAATCTGTGAACCTGTGATTTTGCAACATGTTTATTTACCTTGTTTGACGCATTATATACAGTGACTTTTTCTTAGATACCTGGATTTATTGGAGACATATACGTATATTAAATTTTCTTGTTGCGAGGTTTTGTGTATACGTGCAGTGAACTTTGTTTCCAGTGACACTCTCTTGCCCTTTATCAAGCTGTATCTTCGCATTTCTAATGTACGAGGCCGAGTAAAATGAAAGTGAGCCAACCCACCTCGCGCAATAATGGTTCGGTTCATTATCTGTGAGGCATGCGCATAGCATACAGGCATCTCATTTACAAAAGTGACACGCACGTGTGAGGATCAAGGTTCTTTAATGCTCTCATACACTGGGTTGAACATGGTTGTGGGGCATAATGAACGCTCCAAAAGTTGAACAGTGTGGTGTCGTTTCTTACAGGTGAAGGTGTTTAACAAAAAGAAATTAGCAACCGTATGGCTGCCTCTTATGCTGAACATTGCATTTCATTGGCCACTGTGAAGCATTGGAGCAAATGGTTCAAAGAAGGACGTGAAAGTTGCAAAGACAATCCAAGACCGGGCCAAAGTCACTGTGCAATCACCCCCAACACAATTGCAAAGTTTGATGAGCTGACTAGACAAGAATGGATGACAAGCATCTATAAACTGGCAGAGCGCGTGAACATCAGTCACGGTTTGGTTCACACCATAATTCATTAACATCTCGGTTATCGGCTATCGTGTGCGCAATGAATGCCCAAGATTTTGAACCACCACCAGAAGTCAAAGAGGTTCGGCACTGCCTTGGCTCATCTGATCCAGTATCACAATGCGGATGACGACTTCTTGCTGTGATCAGGGACGAATCACAGTGCCATTACTACGAGCCTGAAACACGACGGCAAAGCTTACAGTGGAAACATTCAAATTCATCACCCCCAAAGAAAGCAAAGGCCATCATTTAAGCTGGAAAGGTGTTGACTTTTTTCAATCGTCAAGGGCCATTACTGATCGAAGTTGCTAAACCTGGAGAGACTATCAATTGTTTCCGGTATTGTGAAAATGCCAGATCAGCTGTGTGTCACCATCAAGAACAAACAAAGCAGAAAATTGACGAATGTGGTCATCTTGCTCCACGACACCACCCGTCCCGTCGCTGATGTGGTTAACACAAAACTGGCAAAGATTAAGTGGGAAACGCTGCAACATCCACCATAAAGCCCAGACCTGTCGCCTTGGGACTTCCGCATTATGGGGCAATTGAAAAAATAGCTTAAGGTGACCTGATTCGTGTTGGACAATGACGTGAAAGCATCAGTTACATACTTTTTGAAGCAGCCACCCAAGGAGTTTTATGAGGTGGGAATCACGCGACTCGTTAGTCAGTGGGACAAATATCTAAATGCTCATGAAGACTACTTTTAAATAACGTATCCCATTTGTCATGTATTCAAGTTGGCTCACTTTCATTTGCCTCGCCCTTGCATATTGTCATGTGGTGGCGACGTTGAATACAGTAGCAATACTGTGAAAGACAAAACTAACTTTTATTGGGCAAACCTGTGCCCACAAAAACAGGCTACACTTATAGCACAACGATAGCGGCGAACACAGTCGGCGACTGCGAAAATCTGATCAGCGGGTCAAGCGCGTCCGCTTTTATACATCAGTCGTCGAATGTTACAGAGTAATCGCTGGGACCCGCGTGCCTTCTACAAAGTTCTACATTATTCGCGTCGCGCACACATGCGATCAGATTCTTCAGCCAAATATAAATGCGAGTTCAGTGTTGAAATTAATAATTGAAAAGACTGAACTAAGTCAGCACTGCTCTCTAGAGTCCCATTAAAAACAGGCACTCTCTTCTCAAACCTGCTCATTAAAAACTGTTCTCCAAGCTGATGACCCTTCGCGATGCCTCCTGCACAGGTAACAACCCACTGGATACCATGACCCACCATTATGGAAACATTTGCCCAAACTCTCCTTGCCTGTGGCCACTGCCTACGGCTATCAAAGCTGCTCTCAAATGTATATTGCCCCTACTCACTCTAAGTGTACCATTTGAACAAGCACTACCTGCAATCCAGTATTTCAGATTTAGTGTGCACAATTCAACAGAACAAGACAATTTCATATCTCGAACTGTGTAATGCCAGACACACGAAGTTATAACATGGTGCTTAAAACACTCACAACCTTCAGTGCCTGCTGTCTGATAACGATGCCCTGGTAAGGTAAAATGTGCTCAGGGCCGTGGCTTCTGTCTCGGACAGCCAGCTGAGGCTTCCAGAGACAGACGTCAGGCAGAAAAGTGAACAGCGGCTAGGGCTCACTGGCAACCCGAAGAGGTTGCATGACCAGGTTGGACGCAAGGTGACCGGTAGCAAATAATCGCAAATTGTTGTATTGGTCAAAGAGAGACTATTTTGTGTCAGTCGCTTACTAGTCAATTTTTCAGTCATGTGACGGTAGTCTCAAACTTACTGAACCAAATCAGTGGTGCAGAAACAACAGAACATGCTGACACTTTATGTGGCGATAGTGGTGCAAGCATGAACAGCATCAATCACGAGACATTTCTGTGTGGTATTGGTGTTAGGGTTGGCGTCTGACACCACGTGGCGAAAGGAATTTCATCCGACCATCTTCGTCGAAATGAGGCGCGACTTCTCCGGCGATGGTTGGCATCCCACACATCGTGCACAAAACTTTCTCTCACCGAACCTTTTACCAGGCCTCGTCGAAATGAAGCGTGACTTTCTAATTCGCCATGACAGTTTCGAGTGTGCCTGTCTGCCGGAAGACCCGCAGTGTACATCCTCTTATGTGTGTGTGTGTGCGAGTTTAGAGAGGCCCTTTCCTCGAATTGGACCTAGAAGAGAACTTCCACGAACCCGCAAAGCGCAGAAGAGGCGGACAGGCGTCTACAATTCCGGGAGGCAGGACGACTTCTTCCTTTCAGCAGGCTCGGTATAACCAGAGGAGGAGGGGCCCTCTTTCCGTGCCGGTCACGTGACCAACGAAAACAAGATCTCGCCCACGATTGTAGAGAGCCTATTTAAGGGGCTCTGAAATGTGCTTTTACTCACTTCATGCTCTTCTCATTTTCTTTCATCTACCTTTGAATAAACCGTGCAAGTTTCGCACTAGAAAATCGTCTCGCCCTTGCTCGGTCGCCATGGTCTACCAGATACCTGCAGACCGCCAACAATGCCACGCTACCCAATAAGTAACGTCGGTCGAGCTTCGATAGGCAGGCGCCGCTACTTCTTGGCAGCTGTACAATACGCTACCCTGGAGTACGCAACAATGGGCAGGTAGTGATGATGAATGTAGTGTTTTGTGGCACAAGGGCCAAGCATGACCAAAGAGTGCCAGGCCAGTGTTAAAGAGTTCGAAGCGAAGCGATGAATTACAAGCAGTGGATGTGACAGTGTTGCAAAGGGGCTTAAAATACAGTCGCTACAAAGTGCACAAAACGTATACGTAATAAAATTATGGCAATAACTAATGAAGTATGCTATGGCAACATCTAAAAACTTCAGGCCTTTGGGCTATGTGAGTAACGTCACATCCAGTAGGTAGATGGCCACATCGCTCGCTTCCACCACTGCGCTTAGTGTCTTTTTTAGGATGGTTTAGTCCCCCTCTATCGACCATTGTATTCAGTGTGAGTGTGACCGCTATACAAGCCTAAAAAAAGATAGGCATGCGCCCATTTATAAAGAAACGCAGAACCTGCTGTGAAAGAGCTAGGGCCCTGGTCAGCTGCAGTGCCCTTTTTAAAGTCAACGAAGTACTCTAGGTGAGTGAATAACTGGCGATACAAAACATGGGGCAACTTCTGCAGTGCAGTTGTTGGGCCAGCTTCTGCTTCATCGGCGCGCGCCACGTGAATTCGTGATGATGGAGGCAACACCAGCAGCTCCTCACCTTCATGAAAAATGTATAATAGTACCCACTGCAGCTTTCTAAGATTGTTGCTCCTACGGGGCCGTTCATTATGTGCTAAAAATTCCAGAATGAAGCGAAACTTAAAGTCCTCAACAAAAAGACAAATTTCGGTTTATTGGTCAAAGGCATTCAAAGGCACCATAAATAAATAAAAACACAATACATGTATTAAAATACAGACAGTGAAAAAACTAATAAAGCATCAAGGTAACAAAATTGAACTGCCAGGTAGCAACCACAGACTTGTAGAACGAACATACCCTAAATATCAAGACATAAAAAAACTCTTCTCATGAACACACTTAAGATTTGGAGCACACCACATATAGGGCAAGAACAGGTCACTGCAACAAACATCTTCAAGGTAATGAAGCAACTCGCAGCTGTCGGCAATGCAAGCCATCCTCTGTGTGTACGTGATTCGTCAGGTGGTAAAGCAATTATGGTTCGCAGTCAAAAAATACACAAAACTTCGAGCAATATACAGATTAAGCACAAAAAATATTTGTTGAAAATTATTGCAAGCAACTAGAATTAGGAACTTGGTTCCTTTTGAAAATATGGCACTGCGAAAGAAAATCAAAGCAATAAACACTCCACATACAAACATGGACATGCACAGTGAAATACAAGCAACACACTGACTGGCGATGTATTAAACTGTAATTGTAAAATTATCCATAAAACACAAGAACCACAGCAAATTTACCAGGCAGAAGTGCAGAAAAGAACAGAAAGCCATGAAAATAACCTCACTTTTAAACAGGAGAGGTAGCTTCCTTTTTTTAATTCCGCATTATGCAATGACTGAAAGAAGGTTGTTTTTCCTTTTGCACATGTTATTTGAAGAATGTTTGCTAGTATTTCCTGGACCCTGCGGTGCGCTTTAATTATTGCGGTTCTGCTTCTGCACGCTTTGCATAAGTTGCCCACTTGACATATCTGCGTGGCGTTTATTTTTCAGAAATAGCAGCAACGTACTGTACCCTACCTTTAGCTTATCGAGCTTCCCCCGTAACCGCTGTCTTATAGTAGTAGGGTTTCTTTGCTATCTCACGTCACCTTCTCCCTCCTCCCTTGTATGGCAACTGCCTCTTCTCCTCCCTCCCCTCTAGAGTTCTATCTATGTCCCCTCTGGACTGGTATATTAGTAGAAAGGGAAGCGTTGCAGTTTCTGCAATGCTTCTAAAGGGAGTCACGGATAATTACAGCTGTCAAGCGGCTAATGTGGCGAGAGTCGGGGAGCTCCAGAGAGCGTTGGGCACATTTGAAGCGGTGGGATGAAAACGAGTTTCTCCTGTTGCCTTTCCTCTCCGACTCATGCCTGTCATCTATATACAGGCTCTGATCCCCCCCCCCCCACCCCCGACGCTGTGTGCGAGGCGACGGCGGCAGCAGCAGCAGTGGGAAAGTCAAAGGAAGAGGCAAAGAAAGCTTCCCTTTAAAAGCGGTTGTTCACCAAGAAACAGTGAGATGGAGAGGGACACAATAGTGGTATGTTAGAGGAAAATCTTTCTCTTTCGGCTTCCTGACACTCCAGGAGGACGTGGAGGACAGGGAGTCTCACATCTACAACAGGTTATAGGTTCCTCAGCAGTTAATAGAAAATTATCAGGAAAAGAAAGCCAGTTTGAAAAATGATAAACTGCGCATAAACGATAAACTATTTATCCGGAGTGACGCCCAAAACATGGGAATAAATATTCAGAACCGTCAAGCTACTTCTAATGAAAACTGACTTAACGCAACAAGTCGCAAAACGAGAATCCTCAATATAGGTGCACGCAGTATTGTTAATAAAAGTGACCAACTAGAGGCAATTATCTTAGGAAACACCCCTCACGTAGTTGTGATAACTGAAACGTGGTTACACGAAGATAACGACAATGCAGTCATTTCCCCCTTCTTATCAGGCTTATCACAGAGACAGGCGTACGACAGGAGGTGGAGTGGCCATCAGGATCAAAGAAAATATTCCAGTTGTACTCTTGCGTCAGGCAAAAAATATTGAATTCATCACTTTAAAGCTTACATGCTTGGATATGTCAGTGTTGCTGTTTGACTTCTACCGCCCTCCTGATTCACCACTGCAGTTCATGCATGACTTGCACAAACACATGGTAACGTTTCCTCATGACAAAATGCTTGTTGTTGGGGATCTTAACCTCCCAGAAATAGAGTAGGAGCATGGTTTCTTTGATCCTAAATTAAATTAATACGTCAGCTACTTAAGTGATATTGTACAGTGTCACAACTTGCAACAAATTTTTAATCAACCGACACGCATTCAATGCACTTCAGCGACTGTACTTGACCTGGTCTTCATCAGTCAAACCATTGGTAAATTTTCTGTCTGTTGAGCCTGGTATCTCTGATCATTACATGCTGTACTTTTCTTTTCCACTCAATTCATGTAACAAAAATCGATGCAAGAAGGTTACTGTCAAAGACTTCTCGCACACCAGGGACGAGAGTGTGTTGGGTTACCTTAACTTTCGTCTCAGCAAATTTCGTCGTGACAATGTCATTGACCTTTGGAACAAGTTTAGAAACATATGCATGCATTGCCTTGATGATTTCATTCCTAATAAAACAAAAAGAACAGCAAAGAAAACTTCCTGGATAATGTGACAAGCCTTACATATTAAAAGAAAAATTAAGCGCTTAAGATGACAAGGTGCCTCTCATAATACTATTTGAACCATTCAAATTAAATTAAACCAGTTAATAAGAAATGCAAAATAAAAGTATCTTCTGCACACTGCCAAATTTCATGCGCAATGCAGTGGAAACTTTTGGCATTTTTTAAGGAGAAATCTAGGCCAATTGATCAAATTATGCATGAAGGGTGCCTGGTCATTGATAAGAACTGCATTGCAGAGCACTTCAAGTATTTTCACAATGTTTTTTCTAGTTCTTGTGATCGTCCATTTTTAAATCTTATGCCATATATTGTACTGCCCGATATAGTTTCGCAACCGGCCGTACTTTCCATGCAGCTTAATATGAAAACTAAATCCTCGCCTGGACCGGATTGCATACCGAATGTTTTCTTGCACAGATATGCTGAAAAATTACCCGCTTTTTAGTTATTTTTCATGCTTCATTGTCTTCTGCCCTCCTTCCTAGCAACTGGTTAAAGGCACGTGTCATACCTGTACCAAAGAAGGGTGATGCTGCACTTATAACAAATTATCGTCCGACATGACTAATGTCCTCTTGCTGCAGACTACTAGAACATATTATAGCTACAGAGATCAACTAATTCCTTACTGATAGAAATCTTCTAACTGCCAGCATGGATTTTATAAAGGTTTTTATATGTTAGCCAATTAACTACCATCGTTCACAGCTTTGCAAAGGTTCTTGACAAGTTTGGGCAAATTGATGTGATTTCCTTGGATTTCAGGAGAGCATTTGATCTTGTTTCACACTCACAGCTTATCAAAAAACTAACTGATTAGCCTGCCAACATACCTAATTAACTGAATAACTGCGTACCTAACTAACCGTAAGCAGTTTGTTGAAATTGACAATAACTTTTCAGATGAGCTTCCTGTAACTTCAGGTATGCCACAGGGCAGCATTTTAGGACCATTATTATTTCCAATTATATTAATGACATAATGACAGAGAGAAAAGCTATGTTAGCCCACCAGGGCCTTTCAAGGCCCTGTGATGCGGGGTTTGTCGTTTCTGTCGCGCTCCTGAAAGCGTGCCAAAATGGACAGCCTCCCGCCACGTCACATCAACATAGGATGGACTGAATGAATTGTGAGTCATGGAAAAACGTCTGCATGCTTCCTGAAAAGAGCTCTTCAATTTGACCTTTAGTTTGATGACTTCTTTCTCTTTTTTCCATGATGCACATGTTCGGGAATAAGCAGGGTTATCTTCGTCACAGTTGACACAATGGGTAGCAGAAGTGCAGATATGAGAAGTGTGATCTGAGGCACATTTTGCACAAGTATAGCGCCCACGGCAGCTTGAAGACCCGTGCCCAAACCACTGACAAGTGAAGCATCGACACGGATTTGAGATGTACAGTCGTACGCGTATCTTAAAGTATCCAGTTTCAATGTATTCAGGCAGGCTATAATATCCTGTTCCAAAGGTGATAAGTGCTTGGTTGAGATTTCCTTGTTGTCACGCCTTCGTTTAATTTTTTTTACATTTACAATGTTCTAATCTTTCCACCCTTCGAGCAGTTCAATTTCAGTCAGTTCAAGCAAGTCATTTTCTGAAATGACACTGCGGACAGTATTCATGGACCTATGTGGGCTTGCAGAAATGGGAATGTCCCAGAATGTAGCAAGGTTTGTCACTTTGGTGTTTTGAAGCTTGTTACAAACCTCCAGCAGGAGGTCGCCACTTGCCATCTTCGTTACTTTATAGTCAGGGCCTATGGCATCTGTCAGGCATTTCGATACTATGAAACGGAATATCATTTGAACAGAGTTCGCTCCATGCTCACTATGTATCCCGTGATACCTGGCAAATGTTTCTTTCTGTTGTATAAAGAACTCGAAAGTTTCTTCAGTGAGCCCCCTCTTAGGGAGCGATCAGGGAGTACAGGAAAATTGCTAGCCATAATAATGCCATATATGCAGCAGGCATGCCAGCTGCCCACTACAGAGCCCAACTAGGGGACGCAAGTAGACTAGAAATATTCAGTTTTGATCACACCAGCGGTACATGCTCACTATAACCCAATATGAATAATACCCCTATCACACAGGCACCCGCAAACTCCATTTACCTCCATCTTTATGTCAAGGGTGTGGCGCTCTGTCTCGCATGGTCTCTCTTTGCGCCAAGGAAGTTAAATGGCGATTTTGGCAAAGGGAGTTCGGCAATGACCATTACAGCTGGACGAAGTACTGTGGTTCCCAGATAGCTACAGCTGCAAAGAAAACCACGCTAATAAAATCGCCGTAACTGGCTCACTTACAAATTTTAGCATTATTATTTTTTTGCCTTGGTTTATATGCTACGTAATCGGAGTTCTTAATTTGTTTTTAAGGACACAGCGTCTATACCCTCTACGCCAATGCTTCGCCATGCCACATGGGGAAATGTCAATCCACCATTTCATTTGTTTATCCACTTCGTCATTCATCTAGAAACGGTTGAGCTCACCGCAAACACATGCACATGCACGATTATACAGAATCGTAACTCAAAGTGCACCGGTTGAACAATGTGACCCCCACTGCCCACGTACGAAAGCAAGAGCGCAGTGTGGCCAGCATCGCTTTCAACTTCGCTATGCTTGGAAAACAAAAGTCTTGCAGTAGCATACAGCAAACTTTCTCGCTGTGATTTTATTAGATTACATACTGCATTAAAATAAAGTACCTTTAACGGCGACTGTATATGTGAGCAGTTGCACATGGAAGTAAGCGCATCAACACCGTTTCTGTCCCATGCAGCACCCGTCGAAAGCTCGCGTTGTGCCGTGTAACACAGGCACAACTCCGCTGCCATAAATCTCTATTAGGGAGTTTCATGTAAATGGAGTTCGCGGGTGCCTGTGTGACAGGGGTATAACTTGGATTAGTTATGTCCCACAAGGTTAACCCTCGCTGACTGGAAAATCAAAGTGATACAAAAATGAGTAGAGAACACAAAAGAGAAAAAGTGAGAGGGAGAGACGAAGATCAAAGAGAAAAACAGGAAAAGGCAACAACCGATTTTCGCCGGGTGGGTCAACCTAGAGGTGCTGTCTACGTGAAGTGGAGGCCAAAGAGGCATGTTGCCTCTGCCAAGGGGCCATAGAGGTCCAAACACCTGGCATTGGCTCAACCCCCAGGATCCTCTTTTACTTGGACACAGCTAAGCCGCGCATGGTTAGACATGGGAAAGTCCAACTCTCGTGTGCTTGGGTCTGCAGTGTCGCAACACACCTAACGCCTGCTGTCGCCGATGTCCCTGCGGGGGTTGGGTAGGTAGTGCTTGCTGCTGTGAACATCGGTCATCGCAACCAAATCTTCGTCCCCAGTATTGGTCAGCCATGCAACCTCTCCGAGTAGTCAGCATGAATGAACCCGCACTCTGCCATGCCCCAGGCATCAACTGCCGCTGCCAAGCAGCACAGCTCCACAGGCAGGCCCGCCTGTGCACATGCATGTGCACATGCTCTGGAGCACCCGACGGTGCGTGCTCCCGGGAACGTTTGATACCAACAAGTACTTTGGAGTTGGCCCTTGACTTTCCACAGCACAATTACTTACTGCCTCCTCATTACAACACTACCTTACTACAAAAATTGGTTCAGAAGCAGAGGAAGAAAGCAAACTTTAATCAAAAACAACCTTCCGTGCAAACACCCACCTCATGCCACCAAGAGGGAGCTTTAAAAACACCAGACATGGCTGAAGTCTTAAAAAAACTATGGGGTTTTATGTGCCAAAACCACTTTCTGATTATGAGGCCGTAGTGAAGGACTCCAAAAATTTCGACCACCTGGCGTTCTTAACATGCACCTAAATCGAAGTACACGGGTGTTTTTGCATTTCGCCCCCATCTATATGCGGCCGCGGCGGCCGGGATTTGATCCCACGACCTCGTGTTCAGCAGCCCAACACCATAGCCACTGAGGAACCACGGCGGGTCAGGCTGAAGTCTCCACAAAATTACACCAGTCTAATGTTGTAGACATTTCAAAAACATTAAACAGGGAAGAAATAGCCGTGCTTAGCAAGGGACTAAACTTTTGTCCCACGAATAACACACTAAATAAATTTGAGCTTCACAAGGACCTTTCAGAATTTTGCCGACGAATACACATTAGGCATTTTTTCACAGACAATGCACGAGAAACCGGGACAACACCACCTAAAGTCCAATCCATTTGGACTCCTGAACCAGAAGAAGCCATAGAACTCTACCTATACCTTAAAACTGTCACTCAAGAAATAAGTGAATCCAAGAAAGCTAAGCAACCTAAAAGTGAACTGTGTCAGAGTCGTATCATCTCAAATCTTAGTTGCCGGAACAACAGTCTTTAAGGAAGCAGATAAGGGTGGAAGTAAAGTTATTTGGCCAGTAGATAAGTACAAGCACAAGGCTTGCAGGGAGCTAAACATCCCTGAACATAACTGTAAGCTAGACAACAATCTGACATTACCATACACGCGGACAATTACCAACAGGCTAAAATTGCTTTTTGCTGATGAATTGATGACACCGTCAGAATTCAAGCTTTCTGACCCAAGCAACAACACTGTAGGACGTTTCTACCTCCTTCTGAAAATTCAGGAAATTCTACCCACTGAACTTTACATTGCTAATACCCCAGAGCGTACGATAGTATCAAATAACACCCCGACAGAAAGCCTCTCCACATTTCTTAACTACTTCCTTGGGAATTTTCCCAAACCACTTCCATCATTTGTACAAGATATCCCCCATCTACTGACGATTATCGAGGACGTTAATACTCAAGGCACACACCGCAAAACGTAATTCCTGTAACACTAGACACACATTCCAATCCCTGAGAGTTTATCTTTGATAAAAGAAACACTGTCCAAACACATGCACAACACTCTATTGAAGTATACTTGTCTCTTCTTGAATTAATTCTAACATATAACTACTTCGGATTTGAGGACAATTACCATTTACAAATACATGGGACAAGTATGGGTACACCTTTTGAACCAACCTAAACAAACATATTTATGGGGATTCTAGAAACAGATTTCCTATCTCGCTGCACAGACAAGCACCGCGCATACCTATGATACAAAGACAACACATTTATAATATGGGGACATGGTCAGGACAGTCGAGATGAACTTGTAACATTCCTAAATTCTTTTTACCCAACAATAAAATTCACACCGAAATCAACTGAGCACATACACTTTCTGGACAACAATATATATTGACAATGGCACACTAAAGACAATGCTCTATAGGAAGCCTTGCGACACGGTATCCAGAATATACAAGCCACCATCTCAGACATCTCTAAAGGTCGAGCCATATGACTATGTCACATTTGCATTGAAAGCTGAGACTACACAGACAGACTCGATCACCATAAGGAAACCCTATCAAACAGGAACCACCTGAACACTGCCCTTCATAAAGCCTACACTGATGAAACCAAACCTGATTGAGCCCAGGTCCTCAAGTCCCGCCTTAAGATCACAAGGCCAACAATGCCTTTTGTTACAACTGCATTCTCAAATGCACTCCAAAACGTTAACATCCTCAGTAAATACTACTCAATTCTTACTAGCAACCAGAAGCTTAATAAGATCTTTCCTGACCCGCCCAGTCTAGCCTACAGACAACACTAATTTCAAGTACCTTCTTGTACATGCCAAACTAAGGACAAAGATGAAGCTAACGTCCGGTCCCTGTGGCCGCCCGATGTGCTCTACATGCAAACATATTCAATCTACTACTACAGTAAAAAAGAACAGTGTTGAATTACCTTCACAGGGTAACTTCGAGTTTCACCTGCATGTCAAGCAACACAGTCTATTGTCTAGAAAGTGCCACTGGTAACAAACAATACAAAGGTGAGAATGGACAACAAATTCATACAAGACTCAATGGCCATCGCACAGATACAAAACACAATTTGCCTAAAGCAGTAGCCAGCAACTTCAATGAACGTGGCCATATATTTGATAAAGCAAGGCTTTATATACTACAAACTAATTTCCATTCACCCTGTGAGAGGAAATACGTGGAATCATGCCTCATACACAAGTTTAGATGCCTACACCCGACAGGAATCAATGTGGCACATGGCAACATAGAATCACTAAAAGCTGCAACTTAAACCTGAAATTCTCATATCACTAACAATGGCACAAAACACGTTATGCCACCTGTTAACTTTGATTCTTAATCTCAACTATTCCTCCATATTTAGTTCTTCCGTGCCTTTCACCTACCACTCAATTGAATATTCTCTTCAACACTTTTATGCATACATCCAGGCACGTACCCAGGATCTTTTTTCGGGGGGGGGGGGCCCACCACCTCCATCATCATCATCATCATCATCATCATCATCATCATCATCCTGTTTTATGTGCGCTGCAGGACGAAGGCCTCTCCCTGCGATCTCCAATTACCCATGTCCTGCGCCAACTGATTCCAACTAGCGCCCGCGAATTTCCTAATTTCATCGCTCCACCTAGTGGTTTGTCGTCCTCGATTGCGTCTCCCTTCTCTTGGAACCCATTCTGTAACCCTAATTGTCCAACGGTTATCTAACCGGCGCATTGCATGACCTGCCCAACTACATTTCTTCCTCTTGATTTCAATTTGAATATCGTCTATACCAGTTCGCTCTCTGATCCAAAGCGCTATCTTTCTCTCTCTTAACGTTGTGCCTAGCAATCTTCGTTCGATCGCTCCTTGCGCTGTCCTTAACTTGCTCTCAAGTCTCTGCCCCATATGTCAGCACTGGCAAAATGCACTGATTGCACACGTTACTTTTCAATAATAATGGTAAGTTTCCAGTCAGGAGCTGGCAATGTCTGCCGTATGCGATCCAACCTATTTTTATTCTTCTGTGAATTTCCTTCTCATGATCAGGGTTCCCTGTGATTGATTGACCTAGGTAAACGTACTCCTTCACAGTCTCTAGTGGCCGACTGGCGATCCTGATCTCTTGTTCCTTTGCCCGGCTATTTATCATTATCTTCATCTTCTGCATAATAATATTCAACCCCACTCTTACACTCTCTCTGTTAAGGTCTCCAATCATTTGTTGTAACCCGTCTGCATTGTTGTTGAATAGAACAATGTCATCGGCAAACCGAAGGTTGCTGAGATATTTGCAGTCTATCTTTATTCCTAAGCCTTCCCAGTTTAATAGCTTGAATTCTTCTAAGCACGCAGTGAATAGCTTTGGAGAAATTGTTTCCCTGTCTGACTACTTTCTCTATAGGTATCTCCCCTGCTTTTCTTGTATAGAATTGAGGTAGCTGTAGACCCTCTGTAGATATTCTTCCGCGAAGGACGAGTCAGTAAGACGAGAAACTATTTACAGATTATATTTACAACAACGGTTGCAGCGCTGACCGGTTAGATTCACAGCGCGAGCCCAGTTCGTTCTTCTTCCTCTTTTCTGGAGTGATGGCGCCTACGCGCATCGTTCAAACAAACAAATACCCCACGCATGTAGCAATACTTTCCAAGCTTTTTACGTAAGCGTTCTGTACTCCTTGATTACGTAGTGCCTCTATGACTGCTGGTATCTCTACTGAATCAAATGCATTTTCGTAAACTATATAAGCCACATAGAGAGGCTTATTGTACTCTGCAGATTTCGCGATAACCTGATCGATGACATGGATGTGATCCATTGTAAAGTGTCTCTTCCTGAAGCCACCCTGTTCCCTTGGTTGATAAAATCCAGTGTTGCCATTATTCTATTGGATATTATTTTGGTAAATATTTTATATAATAGTGGGAGCAAGATAATGGTCCTATCATTTTTCAATTCTTAAACGTCTCCATTTTTGTGGATTAGTATGTCTGCATTCTTCCAGTTTTCTGGGACCCTTGCAGTCAATAGACACTTCGTATAAAGAGCCGCCAGTTTTCCAAGCATTATGTCTCCTCCATCTTTGATTAAATCGACTGTTATTTCACCTTTTCCCCTTGCTCTTCATCGTTTCATGTCTTGCAGGGCCCTTCTGACTTCATGGCTAGTTATAGGAGAGTTTCTGGATCATGTTCATTACTGTTTCTAAGTGAGGTATCGTGACTCCTCTGGGTACTGTATACAGGTCAGCTTAGAATTTTTCCGCTGCTTATACTATATCTTCGAGATTGCTGATGATATTATCCTTCTTATCTTTTAGTGCATACATCATGGTTTATCCTATGCCAGGTTTCTTTTTTACTGATTTCAGGCTGCGTTCATTTTTTACGGCTTCTTCAGTCTTTCTCTTGTTATAGTTTCGAATATCAGTTATTTTCGCCTTGTTGATCAGTTTTGACAGTTCCGCGAGTTGCGTAACGCTGTGCGGCCGCCAGTCCCATACAACCGCGTAGAGCGCAAGACTCTGCGACTCTAGACGTACTGCGCTCACCGCGATAGGTTAGAAAAACACCCACATAAGCACAGCAAAGAAGTGGCTACGTGAGGCGGTTCGACCGATAACTGTGGAAGCGTCATTCAAAACAAGTAATTGTTTTCCCCTTCTGGCGGCCTTTTCTCTACTTCCTTTTTAAATAAAAAATGTTGATGCATAAATATTCTCATAAACAACGGTTAACTTCTTTTATTATTCGCTTTTGCTTGCAGTTTAGTTGTTGCCTTGGCTCTCT
Source organism: Dermacentor andersoni (assembly GCF_023375885.2). NCBI lineage: Eukaryota > Metazoa > Arthropoda > Arachnida > Ixodida > Ixodidae > Dermacentor > Dermacentor andersoni. The sequence continues at coordinate 240,016,519 of NC_092815.1, forward strand.
CCCTTAGTAGATCGCTTCATTTCTCAACTCCTTGCGATTTTTTGTTTCCAGTTGCCAATTTCGCACGAAAAGTGCTATACAATTAGGGAAAAACAGACGAGGTAACGGGCCACAGTCATCTTGCTTATGGGTTTAAGGGTTATTGCAGGGTTTCATGATGGACGCTCTTGCACATTATTTCATTTCCCACCTTATCTAACCCATATCACGTGTATATGTTTCCGGGCATCTGCCAGCGTCGCGGCGAGCCGTAACTCGAGGAAATAATGAAGCAAAGGGAAAAGTTAAACGCAATTGGCGTTTTCTCCGGCCGCAACTCGTTCCATGAGAGTACAGACCAGCTGAGTAACAGCCGCATCCCTCTCCTGGTCCCAGGATCAGCCTAAACAAAGAAGGTTCCCAGTTGAAAAAGACAACAGGAATTCTTGTCGCAACTACAGAAATTTCTGTCGCGACTACAGAAATTTCTGTTGTACAACAGAAGTTCCTGATGTTTCTGTAGTTGCGACAGACATTCCTGACGTTACGACAGAAATTCGGATGTCGCAACAGAAACATTCTGTCGCGAAGACCAAGAGTTCTGAAGTCGAAACAGAAACGTTCTGTCGCGTCAAGAAGAGTTCTGAAGTCGTTACAACAGCTTTCTACCGTGACAGGGATTCTGACATTACGACAGAAATTCTGTCGTCGCAATAGAAAGATTCTGTCGCGAAGACGAAGAGTTCTGAAGTCGCAACAGAAACTTTCGGTCACGACAACAAGAGTTCTGTAGTCACAACAGCTTTCTATTGTGACAGCGATTCTGACGTTACGACAGAAATTCTGTCGTCGCAAGAGAAAGATTCTGTCGCGACGACGAAGAGTTCTGAAGTCGCAACAAAAACGTTCTGTCGTGACAAGAATTCTGTAGTCACAACAGCTTTCTGTCGTGACAGCGACTGACTTTACGACAGCAATTCTGACGTCGCAAAAGAAACACTCGGTCACGACGGCCGAGAGTTCTGTAGTCGCAACAGAAACGTTCTGTCGCGACCAGAAGAGTGTATGAAGTCGCAACAACAGTTTTTTATCGCAACAGCGATTATGACGTCGCAACAGGAACTCTCTGTCGGGACTACATAGAAATGTGCTACTTTTTGTCGCAGCGACATAAGTTCTAACGCCTCGACAGAAGCGCGTTCCGTCGCGACGCTTTAAAATTGTATGTCAGTTTCGCCTTGGTGGTGTACACTGTACTTTTTTCTTGCACGGTATTCAATCGTGCTTCTCTGAAGCTGGCAATGATGATAGCGCCGACACCGGTATTGAAGTCGACATGGCCAATTGTTATAATTGTGCCTTACGACGAGGCACTAGCAACGCCATACTGGCCTCTTCAAAATCATACCATCTGCGGGAATGGCTGCGTATCCGTTTTACTTTATTTGGTAAGATGTGGCACACAGGCCTGTGAACTTAAATGGGCCATTACACTGACACATTAATTAATTTCCCAGAAATATTGCATAAGCTTTTGCGAAGCGAAAAGGAAGTCTTAGGTTGTTCCTCAAAGTTGCGTGAAAAGCTGTTTCGCTCTGGTCTCATTATTCTTGTACAGCGCTACGGTGAGAAACCAGTATGCTGTCAGAAAGAACACTCATCCACGAATGTTTATGTAGCTATTTTGCATTGAACACACGAATTATGTGCGCGCTCAAAAGTGTAAAGAACGAGAGACAACTGTCGAAATTAGCAGTAACAGCCCCAACAGTCACCGTTGTCTATTTCTGAATGTCTTATTTAATATGGACATCGTACATCAATATTGATGTTCTAGCACTCCACGATGTACCTGTAGATGGTAACAACACTTTTGCCCTTCTAGAGATGCGGCAGAGGACGCGGTGGAGTGATAGCGGATCTTGGCTCTTAAAATGCAAATGTAAACATCAGCGCATCGTACTATTGAGTTGGCCAAAATGTACACCCGAAATACATGTGAGGACCATGGTCAGACAACTGTCTTATATGTAACAAGGAAGAAACTGTCGAACATATTTTTCTTGACTGCCACGATGCCCGCTTTCTTTGGGACATCCTGTAAAGAACATTAAAAAAGGAGCTTCCTATCACTGCGTTCGGAATAAGGTGTTTGCCATGTGCTGAACCTGACGGTGTGCCGGTGGACATGTTGATGCTATTGTCTATGCAAAGTGTGTGGCGAACTCGTATGGCTGTACGCAATGCTGATGTTGATGCAAGGTCAGCAATGCATTATTTTACTGAGAACGTTAATTATACAAGCGAAGTGTTGAAACTGCTGAGTGATCCGCCAAATTGGCTTTCAGTGTTGGACAGTTTGGCTTCGATGAAGCCATTTTAACATGACACGTCAGTCTTAGTAACGACTAGACGTTTTAACATTCGGTTTTATTTGACAATATTTGTATGTACTTGCCAAGCCGGTAATAAAGAAAAAAAAAAAAGAAAAAAAAGAGGAGTGGTGCAGTGGTAAGATGCCGGGCTCGGAATCGCGAGGTCGCAAGTTCGAGTCCTCGACGGGAACGTTTTATTTTTTTATTTTTTTTACTTTTATTTTTTCCTTTATTGTACTGACAAATTTACATAGCCTTAAGGAGGTCTCTATCAATTTTTAATTAAATATTTATGAAAAACTACAGAACTTTCTACTACAGGACGTCACACTACAGACAACAGAACTACAGAACTACAGACAATAGAACTACAGACAATAGAACTACAGGCAACAGAACTACAGGCAACAGAACTACAGAAACAACGTCCCAAAATACGACAGACTGAAATTTCCTGTTGTGTTTTTCAACTGGGTTGAACTAACAAAAGCAACAGCTATGCGCGTGACGGTTGAATAGATGGTGACAACTGAACGCATCTCGAGTTAATCGCACGGGTGCGGAATCTATTAGAAAACTGTCCACATTACAAGAGATGCCGATAAATACCGCCATCTAAAAGGAGTGAAAAAGGCAGCATAATGCTGACCGATGAACAGCTGCCGAGTATCAACATTGATCTGGCGGCGCTTTAGGAATGTGCTAGGGGTGGTGGCGTAGGTGGGGAGGGGGGGGGGGGTATGCCACTTGATTTCGGGGGGGGCCCGGGCCCCCCCGGGCCCCCCCCTGGGTACGTGCCTGCATACATCGACCATACGAGCCTTTTTCAAATGTACACCTGCCCCTCCCACCTTTTCTATTGTCACCCTCCTATTTGTTCTTCCTTTTTTTTTTTCTTCCCTTCTTTTTATTCTTTAACCCTTTGAGGGTCAATGACGTAAATATACAGCGCCGCAAACAAGTAAAAAAATGGTTGATGCCGTATATTTACGGCGCCGCCTGTACGTTTAAAAAGCACGCCAATTTCCTAACTTTTTCTTTTCTGTCATGTGCTGCCAGTATGTGGGAATACAGGGAATTTTTTTCGCACGCCTCCCTTTCTCGGTTTTCATTGCATGGTTTGTTTTGGCGCTAGTTTGCTCCCGCGCATCTATATACTACCACTCCAAATTGGTGCGCGCGCGGGTGGGCGGCGGTTTGGGTTTTGTTCCGCAGGCGGTTTCAGATTCTTGCGCTTGCAAAACTGATGGCTATCTCGTTACTAATTGCTCAAAGGGCTACCGCTCGTTTTTCACTCGTTTAGTGCTCACAGGGGTGCGCGTAGGAAGGATGCTGCCATGCATGCGTTTCCGTTGCTTTTTTTTTTTTTTGACACTCGCGAAAACTAATTGCCTCTGGTTGGCGATAAGATGAAGATTAGCAGAAGTTTGTCACATGTTGTGCTTTTTTGACAGGCACACAACCACAGTTTCTTTTAGTGTGCGCACCTACTCAGTTCGATTATGCCATGGATACACATATTAGATATCAGTGTAAGAGAAGGAACATTTGAGTCTTGCAAAATATTCTCGTGTGTGCATTATGTGTATAAGTATGCATAAAATCTTTCGTTCTTATAAGTTTATTTTCTTTTTTATTGTTGTTATTCATGAATGAAGAGTACATATATACCAACACAAAATATTTTTTTCTCACTTTACAGTCACCCTAGAAAACTTGCGGTAAATTTTTTTCGAAATAAGTCCCAAGAAGAATTGGAATCTGCAATAAAAAAAAACGACCATGGGCGAAAAAAAATCATATCGATCATATCAAATCAAATCAATCGCATATGGCGAAAAAAAATCGACCGTCAAAGGGTTAAAGACCCTCACCTGCACTTTTCGGAGTCCCAGACACCAGAATACCTTTCTCGGCACCTCAGCCACACAGGGTCATGCCACTTCAGTATACTGCTGTGACGAAGCCTACGCCAAACTCCTGAGGCTAACATTCCTTGAAAAACAAAGCCATTGCCTTCCAACTCCCCATAATTACCTTCTGCACTGCAGCTATGCTACTCAAGCCATTCTTTCAACCCATGCCTTCTTGTTACTCGTGCACTGACCGGCTCTTCTAGCACCACAAACACATGCTGCCTATGACACCTACGGCTCCTGTTCAGTACTCTGAAGGCTCCCTCACCTGTCACTCCCCCAGCGCCTTTTTCTTTTCTGCCGCCTTCCCACACTCCCACTTTTGTCCCCTCGTCATAGAAACTACGCCTAGAGATGTCAAGCAACAGCGCACATAATCTTTTCTGTCTCTCCTTTTACAGCCAGCCACTACCAATGACTGCACTTAACGACATTGTACTAAACTGTTAAAACTAACCTGCAGAGGATGACAAAGCCACCTTTGACAAAGATAGGTACACCTATCGAAACCTTTGCCAGCGTGTCTGAGGCTCTTTATCCCTCTTTATAACCTTTATACCACAGGTCAATATGTCTTGGAATTTCAAAATGTATTTTACTGGTATTTTCTGGTCTCGTTTCCTGTTCTTGACACAGTGACCTCTCAAAAATTAACACAAAATGTTTGCAAAAAAATGAAATAAATTATTGACATATAGTACTGCACACAGCTGGCTTCAAGTCACACCAAAACTTTATTGAGCAATAACTTCTGATTAAACTGAAGGGGACATTGTCTGGACATAAGGCTGGGCAAGGGGTCCAACGAAGCTAATCCTAATGCAACAAGTCAATTTCAGGCACCTGCTGCAAGGTTTCAGCAATGTGCACAGTGCACTGACACATACAAGAAGAAATAAAACAGAAAATGCCTATCAAAGAACATGGCAGGTGAGTCATAAACGTCAGCATTCAGTATAGACAGAAAGCATGCAAACACAGCCCACCGTGTCATCTTCAGCTGAGCTGTAGTGCTCCTCACTGCCGCTGCTGTTGCCAGACTCACCCTGCAGAGAAAGGGAAGCTAGCAGTCAGTAACAACATCTGCAACACCGTCATCACAACACAGTTCTAGAAGAGTGCACAGACTTTTCCTTAAATTTTCAGCTGTTTTCGCAGTGCACATTGATGCAATACTTTGCAGACACGAGGACCACAGCATGATATATGCACTGCAATTTTTTGTTTGCAATGCCAAAGTCTGGTGAAGAAGCTTTAGCTCAGCAGTTCCTATCTAAATGCATGGTGAAGAGGGAAAGTGCTTTGCTTAGCTCCCACTGCACCGACTTCAATGGGGTTTGCTGAACTTAAAAGGAAACAGTAAAACCTACCAAATTTTGCAAGAAAATATTTGATTTAGGTCAACTTTTCCTTCGGACAAAAATTTCCATAATTAGAGAATTCCAGAAAAGGAATGAAGCATCAAGTTTATAACTCTAACAAAGCAATAAAACATGGCATGACATTTCTGAAAGCTGCATCTATTGGAACACCTAAAGCCTGCAAAATTGATACCCTATAAAATGCTCTGGATTATATTAAGCATTTATCAACAGAACTTTTCAAGAATTTCTGTAAACCTACTAGGTTTGTTAAGCTCTAGACTAATGCACGTTTTTCCACTTTATATGACCTAAAAAAATACACTTTAAAAGATTGTAACATCTATTTTCAGTGTAGAGCTAATGAGTTGTGACCATTGGGCCTACAATTTGATCAAAATTGATTTTCAAATTTTTTTTAGAAAGTTTAATACCATTGCTCTCAATAGACAGTGGAGTCTTGCTTTGCCCTTTTAACTCAACAAATCTCATTCAAATGAGCTAGGTAGTTGTGCAATGAGTGCATTTCTTCACTTCACAAGCATTTGAATAGGCCAACTGGAATTGACCCTTGGGTAAAGTGTCTTCCTAATATCACATATCACAGCATAACCCTTTGATTGCCACGCCTATATAAATTAATTTGAGTGACAGTTTTTCTTACGCAATCTTATACATTTCTGTTGGAATTCTACTAGCATCATCATGCACCCTTTGATATGACAATTGAACTTCAAGTATTTGTCAGTTTGACAATTCCTGGCAGACTGGGAAGTCTGAAAAAATAAGACTTCGACTGGGGGTATCATCAAGATTATCCTCTGGTGCTCCAAGCATTTCACCAATAAAAAGGTTCAAAATAAGCGCTTTAGTCAAATCGGTAAGATAATTTTTAAGTTACAGCAGCAACAAAGACACAGAAGCTTCTCTCGGGCTGTCATTTTTCTGACCAGACGTATAGCCTGTTTCAACGATGTCTCAAACGGTAGACACTCATGAGCACATGTTTGGATAATTAGGTTCGATTGAAATTAAGTGCCACTTATTCCCCCCTTCCCTTCCCCCCTCCCATCGTGGGTTGGTTTTATCCAACAGCGCTTCAACAGGGTATGCCCAAATTATTACAAGTAACCCTTCCCATCGTGTAGGGTTTTCGCTCACACAAGAGCATGTGGTCAATTACAGAAAGACCTTTGGCCGAAACTTGACTAGCAGTCTAATCTCTTGTATTTTGAACACCTGTGCAGGAACTCTTATTCATTACTGTACAATATTGTGCACCATTCCACATTATTATACAGCACTTTACTGGAACTGAACAATGCATGTGGAAGCTCCAATGCCACTTGAACGCATACTAGAACACAGTGCTTGCCCAGAAAAGCAGATTGACCAAAATAATCCCAACACACACGAAACAAAATAATCAGAGAAAGCTTCTGCATGCTCCCCGACCTGACAACCATAGCTTTGCAACCCTAAAGAATGCCGTAAAAAATGAACAAGTGCCTGTCAAATGAGTAGAAACAAATGCTCCCTATACAACAGGAGCTTACCAGTTTTCACATTTGCAAAGCTATTGCTTTCCCACTTAGCATGGGCATCAATATGGGTATAATTAACGCCAACAAATCCTCATAGTTTCTTGTGATACGACTTACAAAAACTGGAAACCAGAAACCAGATGCATGTTTTATGAATTTCTGTTATCACTATCAGTACTTAAACTAAAAATAGCAAATTATTACTTTCATTCATGTTCTTTGAAGTGCTTCTTTAAAGTTTCACATAAGAATTCTAAAAAATTGTCTGAGAAATTATTACTGTGATACATCCATGCAATACACCAGTGACCAGGCTATAATTTTATGTATAACCGTATATGTTGCGACTACTACATCTTGAAGTATAATGTTAAAGCATAAAACCACCAAAATTGAGAGCACATTTCTTTCAGTACCGAAAGAGTTAAAGGGACACTACCAAGAGAAAGTTATCCAAGATTATTTGACTGCATATCCGAAGTGAAAATACGACAGTCCTATTGTGAGCAATAGCCTGGCAAATCACTAGGGGCCCCAAAAGTGAGAGACTGATGGTAACATCACTTTAGCACTACTGTGCCTGCTAACCTGTGAACCTTAAAATGCATACCAATCTCACAGACAGGACGAAGAAAGAAGGGGGTGAATAGCGCAAACTTTTTTTTTAAAGCTTACTTTGAGCCCATGCCTTTTGACAGATACATAAGCACTATAATAATGATTTACCTTTAGACGTAGCACACAAGTAGCAGCAAACTAGGAACAGCACAAACTGGCCAGCAACACAAACCGTAAAATACCGTGGAAGCACCCACCCAACTTTCACTGAAAATTAAATTAATCTAGATATGGGTGCTAGTCTGAATGAAGCAGTAAAAACCAAGAAGGCAGTCAAGAAAAAATTTCCGAGGCAGGGCTACGGTGGCTACGGAATCGAAGAAAGCATGTTTATTTTCAAATGGTAAATGATGGGGTCATCATCACTAAACTCAGCGGCTCCTTGAGCCGGTATTAGTGATCTGTATGCTGCTTTACCCCACAATGTTGTTAGTACAAGTCACTGGACTGTCCATTCTAACCATAATCTGGTCCCTGTTACAGGTGCTGTTTGCTGTGTAGTCAAAGCGTGTCCTCAAAGTTGCAATTCTTGGGCAAAAGGCATGAACAACTTCCTTGCAGGCAGCAGGGGCCTCCTGACTGTTGTTGGTGAAAACGCTAATTGTCACTTCGAATAGCTTCTTCCACTGGCTGACACATATGCTTGAGCCCTTGAAGTCTTGCCTAGTGCTGGTGCAAGGGGGTGGGCACTTAAATACAATTTTCAGAATTCTGAAGTTTTGGAAATGTTAATACTGGGCACTTGTGCAAAACTGGGCGCTTCTACAGTATTTTACAGTAGCCTTTAGATCATGACTTTCTCAGTGACTTTGCTGCTGCCCATTTTGCCTGCTTCAGGAACTAGTCTATACAAACTTGCACATTCAAAGCAAGTGGTGACCTTTCTTCATCCAAAGACTTTAAAGAGAGGTTTGGAGACCGATGAGCAAAAATGTTTTCATGAAAAGAACTCTTATTTCATAAAACTTCACCCAACATTAACAAAATCATAAAACTTCCCCAAATTTATAAACCATGCATATAAAAAATGCTTGCTCAGAATCCCCAATGTGCCGGCAGTTCTGTACATACTTTACGTAAATATACACCATACTTGGAATACTTAGCTTTTAAGTGGCTTTAAATTAGGTTTAATTCTTATGCAATAATATTGTAACAGTACGACCATTAGCACAGCAATGTTTTGGTATAATTTGTACCAATGAAACTCATAACACTGGACACAGACAGTATTTTCAAGGTGTCTTGGCCCCTCGAAAAAGGTGGTGATGCCCATTCCTGGCATACAACAGCACTTCACACAGCACCACTTTTCTCTCAAGGTAACTGTAGGAACCTCTGCAAATATTGCCTTCACCTGATTATTCTGGTGGGCTTTATGCAGACTCTACTGCTATGCTCTGAACTAAATCCATCCCAGAAATATTGCCCGACTTCAGGTGCACTGCATGCTGAAAAACCCCTGATCTACTGTCACAAACTATACGGCAAACTTCAACCTCTTACAAGGTTTCCTAAAGAAAAAAAAAACATGCTGTGCATTAGGGAAGGCTAAGGAAAAAGTGAGGCTATGTGCAAAGACAAAGAATAAACTGATACTGGAAAGGATGGTGACTGTGCTGTTGGACCTGTGCTTTGCCTTTATTATAATCTGCACTCGGCCTCAGTTACTTCGATATGTTCGAACTTGCCCAATAATGGACAATATTGAAGGGAGAGCAGGTGCAAACCCACAGAGGAACAAACAAAATGGACAGGACGTATCATTCTTCCATGTGCTGTCCTAGCTTGCACTAAATCAGTGTACAGTATATTTATTCACAAGACTCAAATCCCGAGTTCAACGACAAAGCAAAGTTACGCATTAAAGAAAAACAAAGTGCTTATCAACCAATGTTGGGCATCATATATGTGCTCTCTGGAGGGTCTCGGCTAGAGAGACGAACAAGAGAACATTTGCTTTTAGACATCAAGAGTACACTAACATTCTCGGACATCAGCGTTCACTAAACTTAGCATCACAAGTTGGCAGCTAGACGTAATTATATTTATTCAATCGTGTCATTATTTCTCATTATTGGCGGCGCCTCCAGGACGCCAAGGTTCTGACTGGTGTTGTGTAAGTTCTGGTGTTGTGTTGTGGTTCTGCATTAAACACTTCGTATGCAACAATATATATATATATATATATATATATATATATATATATATATATATATACACAGTGAACTCGCACTTGAGTGAACTTCAAGGGACCGAAGGAAATAGTTCACTTAACAGAATATTCACTTGACCAACATAAGACATGGCATACAGAGTCAAAAGTTTGAAGTGAATTCATGGAGCAAACGACATGTCATCCATGGTGTTAGTAATGTGTGAAAATGAACTTGTACATATCAACAACTACAAGGTTCATAACAGTTATAATGCTGCCTTCGCGTGCACACGCGGAACCGACGAGACTGGAAAGAAAGAGACGACGACCATGCCACGACTAGCCAGTCGGAAAAAACACACCACGTGGTGTGACTGATTGCCGCTTTGCTTTGGCGGCATTGTAAGCGCCAGCGATGTTACTTTGTTCATGGCCTCCGAGACTACATGCTTGCTCCTTTTGTGCGGGTGATCTCGGAGGCCATGCCTCGTTGCTCTTCGTTTTCCGCGCCGCCGCTTTGCCCCAGGGGCACTGTAGCGCCAGCGACGTTTGATTGCCGCTGGAGCGGTGGTTTGATGTGGGCGGGCATCGGTTGCGCCTGCAGTGCAGGGTGCAAAACTTCGTAAAAAAAAAGTCTTGGTCCTCTGAGCGAGTTCCTTAAACTGAAATACTGACTGTTCCGAAATTCGTTTAAGTGAAACATTTTTGCATAGGATCTATAAGAAAACTGCCAGGGATTTTTAAAAAGTTCGTTATTCTGAAATATTCGATAAACCGACGTTCGTACAACTGAGAGTTTACTGTATATATATTTCTTGCACTTGAGGAACCTTCGTGTGACCTCGAGGAATTGAGCGCTGAAATGACAGTGTTATATGAGTATATACAAGACTTTATAGTAGGAGTCAGTACAATTTCACAGCCCGAGTCCTCTCGGTGGTGTAATCATCCTTCACCTAATTGTGACATACTTGGCTATCCCTAGTACTGCTTGCCTTTCGAGTGAAACTGCAGCCTCTCTCTCTTTTTCTGTGAGTCTGAGCATAAGTGCTGCTGCTCATGAGCGCTGTTTAGTCTGATTTCGAGCGAATCCGGCTTGGCCTCATTTCGGTTACTTCATTCATTTATTCATTTATACTGTCAGCCCTCTTAGGGCTATTACAGGAGTTTAGAATAAAAACAACAAAAAGAAACAGAATGCGACTGAGCTACAAGCTTTGACTCGCAAAGCTTGTCTTAGAATGAAAAAGACGTATGAAATACAACATACATGGGAAAGTAATAAAGAAACCATTCACAACTGAGTGAATTGTACAGGGTGTCACAACTATCATGCACAAAGACTTTAAAGAATAGCATTTGTGCTACCCGAAGAAATCCTAGTGCTTATTGTTTCCAGTACAGTGGAGTAGCCACCAGTAATTATTTCGTTACTGAGATTTAATGTGGTAATTGCAATTATCTAACTCGAGAAGTGCTGCCCTAATTTTCAGTGTCAACGACACCTTTGTAGGCACCCAAAATGAGATCTAACTGCGGTTTTCAGAGACGTACTAAAATGGCGTACAATTTTTCCGACTGGCAAAGAAACCTCACAAGTATGAAAAATACCACGTGAGTACACTCACACCCACACCATAAGGAAGCGCCCTCAAATAAGCTGATTGAAAGCAGCTTCACTGCCTGTCGCAAACCCAAAAAGACAGCCCTTCACCTTGATAATGGTACGGAAGGAGCCCCAGCAACAAGTTTCGCGGCTTCGCAGCTGTTCCTTCCTCTAATTTTTACGTCACACTTAATATCAGTCTCTCAAGGCCAACTGATGACACTGATAACAAAAGCCCCTTGATAACAAGGTTGAAGCGCCACTCTGACCACTCACGAAATGTGAAAAGCAATGGAATAGGCATGGAGTGTTTCAAAATCCCGGCTTTGCTCGCACCGTATCGAAAGAGTGCATATGAAGCTATATCTTGTGCCAGAAACTTGCTTCAGACCAAAGCCAAATAAAAGTGACCATATTTTTTTTCATTAAAATGTATACGTGCTGCAAAAACAGGTTCGTGTCAAAAAATAAAAGTGAAATAAAGAGACCGGGAAGCGACCAACGTGTAGAGAATAGGCAAAACCAATGTGTTCAAGAATTAAATACACCACTCATAAATGAGCCGAATTGGCAATCAAGATGTCTTCTTAAAAAAGAAAAGATCAGACTTCAGTGTGCCCTTATTAGTATCTATGAATTCGCAAGCTTCGTTGAACACCAGCCTAGAGGACGTGTTCGAATATGTCTTTTTGCAGCTGCGCAGTACTGTGTCCGTTTTATCATATCTTCAGTCGCTTTCTTGATGACCGACGCCGGAATTCTACGGCAGACATGCATTATCCTTGTCTTGAGCTAATCTGACGTCCATTTCAATCATGTAAGCATGATCTTTCACATACCCTCAAAAAATTTAATCGAGTGGAGAGAGGTCACGTGAACTAGCCAGCCAATTTACAGACCTGTGCCTTCCAATCTGTTGTGCATGAAAAGTCGCATCCAGCTAGTTTCGCGCTCAGCTGCTGCTGTGTGTGGGTGCCCCATCTTGCTGGTACCACAGAAGTGGAAGACGTGACAGCAGGACTTCACTGAGAAACTCGTACACTACTCCTTGAAGGATTCCGTTCATGTAACGCTGTCCAGTCAGCGCGTGATCGAAGAAGATGGGACCGATTATAGCACTGTCGTAAATTCCTAACCACACATTGAGCGACCACTGGTACTGGTGCCGATTGCGCTTTATAGGCTCCCTGCAATGGTCAGGCGGCGCGGCGATCGGCTCAGCCGTCAGCGCCACCGTGTCAGTTGCGCGAAACACCGAGGCGGCCGCTGTTGCGGAGGCATGCTTTTGCGGCGCTCGTTTGAAACCTTTCGGACGTTCTAAATTGCGGTTTTAATGCAATCGAAAACGTCGAGGCCCATTTTGGACCACCGACGCTTGAGAAAGGACGTAAAATCTTTTACTACAACCACGTAAACCGTGTCAAAGAAGTAAACAGCACGGACATCACAGTGAGGCGCTTAAATTAAATTGTGGTGTTTTAGGTGCCAAAACCACGATCTCATTAGGAGGCACGCCGTGGTGGGTGACTCCGGAATAATTTGACCGCTTGGGGTTCGTTAAAGTGGACCTAATTTAATTACACGGGTGTTTTGGTATTTCGTCCCCATCGAAATTCCGCCGCCGTGGCCGGGATTTATTCCCGCGACCTCGCGCTCGGCAGCCCAACACCGCAGCCACTAAGCAACCACCGCAGGTCGCGAAGTATTTGTCACAACAAAGTAAGTATGCTTACGACGTCAATCTCGAAGTGCGTTAACAAATCATTACTTTATGCCACTAAAGTGAGCAAATACGGCCGTGGACGTCTTTGAACTGTCATTTGTCGCTTCCTTACTTGGAGCGTGCCTTGCCCCTCACATTGTATAGGTTTTGGCGAATTGGCAGGTAAGTGCTTTGTTCTCCGTTGACGAAGTGCCTCGAGCATATTCTGGTATTGTCGTTCGGGCTCGACTGTGAGAGGGCATTACCGCTGAAGCATCATAGAGAGCAATCAGCTAAGACTAAACAACGTGAAGACAGAACAAACATGCGCTTGTGTGCGCGAGGGAAATGCTAATTTTAAGATACTCGACGTGTTCTGCAGTGTACTCCAACCTTAGTTCTGTTGTTCTAAGCGCGAGAAAACATCGGCACGAATGAGCTCGGTTCCAGCATTCGCGTTTTGATCTTGGCGCAGGAAGAAGCACAGCGCATACAAGCGCTTACGAAGCTAGATTTGACACCTAACAACTACTGCAAGTTTGTTTTGAAGCAAGACGAGCTAAACAACTATCAAAACTGATTTACAGCAGCCGGAATCAGTTCACGCATTTTTATGCAGTTGACGCTTTATTGTGTATTTTTACAGATGCCGCTGCTGGCTCATTTTCATTTCTTTTTCTTGTTTTTGCACTTCCGTCTTAGTTCGTTTAACAGAAATTCGCAAGACCGACACGAACCGCGACGATCCACTTCAGCCGCCGGGTTGCTTCCCCCGGTTTTAAAGGGAAGCGGTACAATTTGATGCCGACATCCCCTTCGCGGTTGTGACATTTCTTAACGCAGCAGTATCTGCGCTTGTTCTTTTTGTACACACTTCTCACGAAGAAGCTGCCAAGAGGCCGCGGGGAATTCATTGGAAAATTGGAAAAGCAGGCTTGCAGGCGGGCCTGAGCGCACCACGGACAATGGTGAAATGACGGTGAATGCCTACATACGGGTGCTCACCGCCGCTGCCAGGTGGCGCGACATGTACAGGCAAACTGCATTGCAGGGTGCCCATACCCAGTGTGGATTGGGGTCTTTCCAACAGTGTGCATTATGTAAATTCACCTACGCGTTCCTGCAAAAATTGGCTTCTGTGCACATGATGATGCTCAAAATGTCCGTTGACTTATCGGCTTTTGAGAGGGCCCAATACGAAAAATAAAGACAATTAACAGGTCCCCATCTTCAACGCATTGGTTAAGGTGGTACGGGTGAAAGGCCGTTATTTAGAATCCTCCAAAGTGATGATTTGGAAATCGGTCCCTGGGCGACCATGTCCCACACGCTACCATGAGGATTTGATGTCATAAAAGCTATAAACATCCATATGTAGGCTAGGACTCAAAGATAGAGTCTTCCGCCACCGTTTATTGAAGCTGCCGGTTTGTCACAGGTTTTCATAAGTTCTGATGATAGCCGATGCATTTGGTGTACTGCCACACTTCCATGACTGATTATTTATATATATATATATATATATTTGCAGTCTTCCTCTTGTTGCCATTTGCAGATCCCAAGGCAAGGATCATGTTTACCTTCTACTCAAAGAAAGGCATGGCCACTGGGACGGAACGAAACGCACCTTTAAACCTCTGCACTGACGTTGTTGATCCGATTTTGTGGTGACAGTTTTTGTGGCAAAAAGAAACATCCGTGCACTTTATCTACGCTAAGACAACAGCCCTCACAGCTTGTTTCCAACTAACACCAAACACGACGTGTTACTTCGGCGGGGGCGCGGCAGATAAGGCCCTCCCTCCCCCCCCCCCACCCCCCCCCCCCCCCCGTAGTCGGCGCGTATAGGTGGTCGCATCAAAAATTGGCTCGCGGACTGCCGACCTTATACACCCCTGGCAGGCGCAGGCCACAGCGAGTCCCAACCAACGGACCAGTACGGGTTCTAGCTTTGATGTCCCCGTTGCCGCTTTGGTGTCCTGGAGACGCCACCAATAATGCGAAATAATGACACGTTGTTACAACTAGTAAAAAACACGATTGACTAAATATAATTACGTCCAGCCGCCAACTTGTGACGCAAACTTCAGCACTACGGGGCCCCACGACTTCTGCAACACCAGTCGCAACTTTGCCACCATATGTCCCAACCCGTTTTTAAAGGTGCGAAAGTTCCGAACAGCATCACGTACTAACGCTCTGTCACAATTCGCGAGTGGTGCTGCAGTGTGTCATAGTCAAAGGAGGGAAAATACGAGTGCACAGAATGTCGCTCTTCGCCAGCGCAAGTACAGGACAAAGGGGCAAACTGCAGTTTCCGACTTCACGTAAGGGCGGTTAAAGAGAGACAAAATGTTGTTGACCCATATAATTTCCCGCTATCTAGACGAGCGTAAATTAGGCTCTGCTTACCATAGAACGCTACCAGAATGCCTACGCTGTGCTTCGAGTTACCACACACAGGTTGTCACGGCATCAACATGTGCAAGAAAAACTTCTGATGTTTGAAAACGCGCTGCTACCAGTTACGCAACCACACGCGCGCTTGATAATCAAGTTTGGCGCTACTTCACCACCTAACGAGTCCTCTGGGGAAAACAAGGCATGTCACATAAGAAATATTTTTCTCATACTGCAAAAGTAAAGTAATAAAAAACACTCTATTACTATTATTACGCACTAATTGATAATGCCAGTCGCACCGGTTTTTACCGTAGAGTTTCTCACTATATTACCTAGAGGGAAATCTGGCGCTGCTGCACTGTGGTATGTATGGGAATGCCACGAGACGTTCATTTGAGTTGATAGATCGCCAGCCGTTTGTGCGCAGGCGCCAGTAAGAGAGGGCACGAGAAAGAAAGTCTGGGGGCTTTTGCTCCTTGAATATATGACTCTGCCTAGGCACTACGCGCGTTGTATTCGTTTGTCCCCAGACATGCCGGCATGGGCGTCTTGCGCTGGAATTTGAGGTATAGTAGCGGCGCCTAATGGCAGCGCGCGAAACGTTATCTGGGTAGTACCAGCTGTAGCGAAGGGCGTTTCTAGCCCGAGTTTTGCGTCGATTCGCGCTTTCTCTTTATTTATTTTTTGCCCTGTTGCGAGTGAGAAAAAGCTCGTCACTTCTCACAGACCATGGCGTCCACGCTGCGAGTTCGCCGCAGCCTACAGTTAAACGAAAACGGACTCTACGTGAGACGTAATGCTGGAAGCAGAAGGAATCGGCGACGCCGATCCGAAGAGACGTAGCTCATGAGCTGCAGCCTCGAAAAAGCGTCACCATCGTTACTGCTGCGTCGTGGGCTGCCATGAACAAGAAGCCTCAGATTTTACCGTTTTCCTTCAAGGCCTCACGAAGCGGAGCGTCGGGCACCCTGGAGCTGCAGTTCGTCGCGCTGGTTAAGCGAAACTTCGCGCCATGCTGACTGCTTCGCCTGTCTTGAAGCTTGCTTATCTGTGTTCTAAAATTCGGTATTGTACACTTACAGTCCCGACGGCAGACCGACATAGCAGCAGGCATGACTGGTGATCGATTCACGATTCAAAACCGTTGAGCACGTTGAGGCAGCGCAACAAGGTACGTAGTATTGATTGCCGCACATCGACGTTCGAGCGCTGTCATTAAAAGCTACATCAAGCGAGTAGCGCACGAGCTCGCGCTGCAGCGCGATTCGCACGTACGTTACTGCGAGCTCATATGCATTGCATCAGTTATTTATCAGTTGCTAAAGGTACATATGGCCGCTACGTACAGTGCAGGCATAACTACTTGTCTAGCGGCATGCAGTCAGCAAAGATTGCAGGAGGCTCGCCGTTTCGCGGCATGTCGAAAGACCGCTGCCGTCGCGGCGCGTACGATCGTGAACTCGAGCAGCTCCTACATCGCGGCGTGCTGAAAGACCGCTGCCGTCGCGGCGCGGACCGTTGTGCGCTCGAGCAGTTCCGTACACATGACGTCTGCTTATCGCTACTGTGAATTCATTTATAGCAAGCATTTCCTCGCGTTTGTGCGCCTGAATTTAGCAGCGTGCAAACATTACCTGAAGTTCAACTTCGTACGCGACTCGCTTCACTTGCGATTGACACCGCGCTAATTATCTTCGCCGCGTATTTCTTGAACGGCGTACACGTATGCGGCGTTGCATAATTTATTGACTTTACGCAGCGTGGCACCCCTGAAGAAATTTTCAGCGCCCGATATTCGCCGCAAGCCGTGGTACAACAAAACCGAAAGTGGCGGGTCCATATATTGGAAACGTGCTTTCCGAAGCAGACGACCGAGCTTGGGGGCTTTAACCCCTCGCCTCCCCTGCTATGGCTTCGCACGAGGCGATTTGCGGCGCCTTGGACGTATTGCGTGGCGAAGAGCGGCGGAAAACCGCGATGAATACAAAGTCACACAAGAACACCAATGCCTCCTGCGGTTAGGTATTTATTTGCTCCAGACGCTGCGGCCGCATATGTTGCCCGAAGCGGGCAGTCATGATGCCATGCGAAACGAGTGCTCCCCGGAAAACAATCATATCTGCGGGTTTGGGCGCAGCAGGGCAATGAAAGCATGGAAGTATGGAAAGGCATTACTTCATTATAAAAGAAGTGCCACGTCTCACGAGGCAACGCAGTAGTAATTTTTTCCCCTGTAAATTCATGAACGTTTGTGCATGACGTACTAGCTCGGTCAGAATGTCTTTACCGGTCAAAAAAACAGCCTGGAAGGAAAATGGCAATTGTACTATGATGAAAATGGGCAGGCGATGTTGCACGCTGAGCTGTCAATTTTATATTCCTTAGGCGAGCTCATCACTGTTCCTCCTGTACGAGAGAATCTGCTCACCAGAGTCGACAGCCGCGGAGAGCAACGTCCTGTGGCTCTGATTAGTCTGTATACTTGAATATCATGGCTATATTCGTGGTAAAACTTACCAGCATAACAAAGTCAGTGTATGCAGGAATTTATTTACCATAAAAAATTGTCAGCTCGCGCGCGCTCGAGCTGTTTAAACGCGCAAAACCTTTCGACTGAGCGGCTTAGTCATTAATTTTTTGCGATAGGCCACTCTGTCCGTAACAAGAGCAGCAATGTTTGATAGGAGGGGCTTTATGAATTTCTTTACCACTATTGAGGATGTGACCGAGGCATGGTCCTCTCTTGCCTCGCATATAAATAGAGGGCAGCTCTCCAGATGCGGCAAAATCATTGCCGTGATCTTCTTGCACACATCGTTTGTGCCAATACGTGGCACTGTGATGTCGATGGCGTTCTTTACTTTTACAAGAGCAGCTACAAACTCGCGCTTTGGGAACACCAAACCCCCTCTAGTTCGGTGGTTAATAAGTCCCATCACTGGTGATATTGATGGTCCCGAATCATTCAGTCTTGGGCAGGCGCTGCACATCCTTTGTTCTATCGCTTTCACGACAAAACCGGCGACGTATGCTACTGCAGCGGTTTCCACTGTTGAAGGTGGCCGCTGCACTGAAAAAGAAAAGGTAAGAACGAAGTGCTCATATCAGGACTAAATAAGGAATATGGAGCTCCAATCCCGGCTTGAAAAAGTAATAAGCGCGAAAGGCTATTATAACTGCATGCACAATAGATTAAGCCTGCCTACTTACAGGGCATCACTTTCAAGGGCGCCAACAAACTGTTGACATCATCCACGAAACTCGGTGGTTCACAAATGCTAGAAAACAAAACGGTCATGCATCAACGCAGCCTTAGCTGCGTCTCGATCGTATTATGCTACAAGAAACAACGTGCACTGTGCAAACCTGATTTGAGGATATACAGAGACGTACCTTGATTTCCTTGCGGTTTCCTCTGGCTGTCAACACATTTTAGAGCGAAGCTGACGCCAGATTGTACACGTGCACTCTCCGGTGTATTCGCGTCTCCAAGCATGTGCCATGCCGCCGCGCCGTCGGCAGGGGTTAGTGTTCCTGTATATGCTCCCGCAGGGAGCAGAGTTGCGCATAGGTCCGCTGTCGTGATCCAGCTCTGCAGCGAAGCCACTCCTCGCGCGCGCAGAAGCCAAATGCCGCGCGGTGTTCCGCCTTTTTCTCTAGTGGTCGCGAGCTACAAGCGCCAATTGTTCGCAGGCGCTTAGCAAAGGGCAATTATTAATACAGGCTACGCTCGAACGAGTCATTCGTGCAGTCGTAGGGGGTGGGCTTCCAACCAACCGAAACTTTGTATGTACCTATGTAAACACGCATATACAAACACACACATGAACGTACAAATAGGGGGTAGGACCGCCTTTCATTCCCCAAAATAAAATACTCCCGTGGCTCGAACAGCTCCAAAGTTCGCTCGCAAACGCGCAGTACGTTGCCACAAAACGCGGTGCAATGATTTTCAGCATGCATATGAAGTTGTCTTATCACTGTCAGAAAGCAAGAAATGTTTTAAAGAGTGTTTAAAACTTCACACACGTAAGGTGGACACTTAGCGCATTTTGGCTGCCGAAACCAGCCGATTAATGACCGTCGCCAAGAGAGCTATCGTGCCTGCAGTTATGTCAGTGACCGTTAACAGAGCGTCATTTATCACTAACCATCGTTCACAACAGCTGCACGTTTTCGATACATGCGGTGCAGACACAGATTTAAGCGCATTTCAAATGTTCACATGCGCACATTTTAAGCAAAGCTTGCTTTTACGATTCATTCATACCGCAGACTAATCAGCTATATAGTAGCAGCAAATCTGCAAGTAGAAAAAGATTCAAGATGCAAGAGCTTCTAGATCAAATTTATTTCATACAAGGGAATGCATGAACGGCTGCTGGCAGCAGGCCAAGTGTGCTGGTTCTTGGAACCTTGGGGGCAGAATTCAAAGAAACTGGAAAGGCAACAAGCTATTAAGAGTAGGTTATTTTTATTGCACTAATCACATCAAGATGGCAAACTTGCAGAGTAATTATTCACACAGTGCAGACTATAATCTGACAACACATTTTTCTTGATCTCTTACCACTCGGAAAAAAGCCAGTAGTTGAAGACACTGTATCAAATCAATGAAATCACTGAAGCAGCTTTTGGCCAAAAAGCCAGGTTACAAAGCTTTGTGACCTATCGCATCAGAGGCAAGGAAATTTTACGTCATTGAACAGTGCATTCACTCCACTCCCGCCCACAGGAAACAGCATTCACCAAAGCACAACGTAGATTTCTAGCGTGTTTAAATGAACGACAAGTTTTTGTTCCACTGGCCGATACATGATGCTCACAAGCTAGCACACATACAGTTGCGGCTTAGCTTCTATGGCAGCAATTAGTTTACAAAATAAATAAGCCTGTGCACTTCAAGACAATAAATTGACTAGAATCAATTTTACTGTTCTCCAAACTTCACACGGAGAAGGAATATATTACAATTATCACAGCTCGAGAGCTAAATATGCATATGCCAACTTGGCACCCGTTTTATCCTTGTTCCCTTGTGTGCTTTCTGCAATGATGTCCTAGCTCTTCAGAAATTGCGGTTGACGAGAGAGGTACATATTATTCATTTCAATTTTAAACTCTGAAGCTCAAACTCAAGAAGCCCAGACTTGTTAGCAACAACACTCTCACTATAGTATCAGTGTGTCTCCAGCTAGTTTGCTTGGCTGAAGCATTTACTCCTATGGCTGAGTTCCGTGCGGTTTGTGCAGTGTGGTGCGCCGCACCCCGTCATACTGGAATACAAGTGCCAGTACGATGTGTTTCGTATCACTTCACCAAGGTCCTTGACTTCACATCGTCGAATACCGTACCTGAAACCCGCAGCTGCTCCTCTCGACGCACGATCGACGGTCCGCTGATTGCAATGGCGATGGCACTGACGGAAACGACAAATTCGCATGAGTTGGCGATGCGCCCGTTAAGTTGGCTTCGTAGCGGCGCGGATCATTTGACGTCATTTTTCGCGCTCGGCCAATAGCGGTGCGAGCGGCGCCGGAAAAGGTATACGCAACTCTGCTCCCTGCGGGAGGAACACTAGCAGGGATGGGAGAACAGCGCCGCGGCGCGCGAGGAAACTTCTCCGATTACACCTCTCCAATGGGGTGCGCGCTGAATGGGACGGCCGGACGCACGGCCCCCTCGATCACGCGCGCACTCTGGTGAGCAGATTCTCTCGTACAGGAGGAACAGTGATGAGCTCGCCTAAGGAATATAAAATTGACAGCTCAGCGTGCAACATCGCCTGCCCATTTTCATCACAGTACAATTGCCATTTTCCTTCCAGGCTGTTTTTTTGACCGGTAAAGACATTCTGACCGAGTAAGTACGTCATGCACAAACGTTCATAAATTTACAGGGGAAGAAATTACTACTGCGTTGCTTCGTGAGACGTGGCACTTCTTTTATAATGAAGTAATGCATTTCCATACTTCCATGCTTTCATTGCTCTGCTGCGCCCAAACCCGCAGATATGATTGTTTTCCGGGGAGCACTCGTTTCGCATGGCATCATGACTGCCCGCTTCGGGCAACATGCGGCCGCAGCGTCTGGAGCAAATAAATACCTAGCCGCAGGAGGAATTGGTGTTCTTGTGTGACTTTGTATTCATCGCGGAGCAAGCCCCGCCGTGCACGCGTGATCGAGGCGGCCGTGGGCAGCGCATGGAACTTACCGGGGGGCCCAACAGATGGCGCTACTTAAAAAGAAAGCGGAAATGCTTTTTTTACCTCAATATCCATTACGGCCGCTTTTACCGTGGCGTACGGTGGGTACGCGCCGTGCTCGTTGTTACGTTTCGCCTCCGACGTGCGGTATAGCCGGCGCGGATGCAACGGACGCCGGAACTTCGTTCACAGCGGCGGACATTTTGGCCAGTTCAGCGCTGCCCCAACACCTCCTGCTAAGCGCGTCCAGGCATGTTTCAATGCCACGTGTCTTGTGTGTGTGTGTGTGTGTGTGTGTGTGTGTGTGTGTGTGTGTGCGTGCGTGCGTGCGTGCGTGCGTGCGTGCATGTTGGTGCCCACGCTTGTCAAAGCGCGGCAGCCGGGGAGAGGAGCTCCCCAACTGTGAAGCGAGGAGGTCTGGCCGGCCCGACGGATACTTGTCACAACGTGTCCGTGCGCCGCCGTCACGTGCGCCTCTTCCGAGCCGTTCCTTCTTGCCCTCGACTCCGAGAGTATAAAAGCAGCTGCCCCCGGACGCCAAGAGAGAGGCTTCGATTTATTCAGTCGAGTAACGTGGTCTCCCGTTTCTCCACTTCGGTCGACCTGACCGGCCGCTCTTTTGCGATGCTAGAATAAAGAAGTTGTTCTTTTAGCAGTCGACTCATCCTTTGCCAGGACCTTCGGATGCTTCCAGCTGTGCCCCAGGTCGCCAGGCCAACGCTACCCTTGGGGCTTGCGACCCATTTGCAACAACTGGTTGCCAGCGATGAGATCGCGACAACGGAGGCCAGCAGCGAAGATATGCGGTCGACTGTATGCCGAGCAGCACAATGACCATCCGGGAGCAGTGCAACGAGCCCTGTGTGATGACTGGTTGCCTGCAGCGGAACGACTGCGCTGAATTCTTGGCTGCGAGGTTTGGTGAGTGCGGGACTTTCTTCTGAGTTTTGCCAGGCTTTTGTTAGGGTCAGAACTAGAGCTGGTAATTGTGGTTGTCGTTGCTGCCGGGTTAGTTTGCGGCAAGACAATAGTAGGCAGTAGAGAAAGCAGCATTCAGAGCAGCCATGGATTTGAAGTCGTTGCGCAAACCGAAATTGCTGGAGCTTGCAAGAGAGTTGGGTCTGGATGTCTCAGACAAACTCAGAAAACCAGAACTGCTAAGGGCTATTCTTGAGTTAGAAGCTGAGGATGACGAGCTGTCGGAATGCCTTGAGACCATTGAGGAGAGGGAGACGGCAAAAAGAGAGGAGCGCGAACGTAAAGAGCAAAAAGAGAAAGAGGAGCGCGACCGTCAACACGCTTTGGAAATGAAGCGTCTCGAGGTAGAGATGGAACGCGCTCGTAATGGAAGTCGGGCACACGGTGCAGGAGAACGAGTATCGTTCAAAATGACTGATCTGATGCGGTCGTTTAAGCTTGGAGAGGACATTGGTTTGTTCCTGGTTAACTTTGAGCGAACGTGCGAGAAGCAGGGGTACTCTCGGGAAACGTGACTACAGCGCTTGCTCACTTTGTTACCCGGCGAGGCGGCCGACGTAGTCGCTCGCTTGGAGAGAGAGGAGGCAGAGGATTTCGACAAAGTGAAATCGAGTCTGCTAAAAAAGTACAGGCTGTCAGCGGAGGCGTTCCGTCGGAAGTTTCGGGAAAACGAGAAAGGCAGAAGCGAGTCATATACAGAGTTTGACTACAGGCTTATGTCAAACATGCAGGAGTGGCTCAAAGAAGAGAAAGCGTTTGGTGACCACGAGAAAGTTCTGCAGTGTTTCGGGCTGGAACAGTTTTATAGTCGGTTACCTGAGAACGTGCGGTACTGGGTCTTCGATAGGCCAGACGTTAGTACGGTGGCTAAAGTCGCCGAGCTAGCCGAGGAGTTTGTGACGCGTCGGGCTCGCGGAGCTAAGGACGGTCAAAAGGGTGAATTTGGCTCCAAGTTTGAGAGGCCGAAGTTCACGCCCATGAGAGCAAAGGGGGACACACGTAGTGCGGATGCGAGTGAAAGCAGTCCGACCGAACGTTAGGAGACGGCGGCAGCCGAAGCCGAACGCAGAAAGTGGTTCGAGACGAGGCAAGCGCGCGTGTGTTATACGTGTCAGAAGCCGGGTAACTTTTCGGCGCAGTGTCCAGAAACAAAAACAAAAGTCGTGTTTTTGTCATTACGCAGCACTGACAAGAACATGAAGCTTCTCGAGCCTTACATGAGAGACCTCCTTGTGAACGGGAAAGAGTGCCGAGTGCTTCGCGATTCCGCAGCTACGATGGATGTAGTTCACCCCTCTTACGTAGAACCCGATATGTTCACGGGCGAGTGCGCATGGATCAAGCAAGCCGTGGAAGCTCATAGCGTGTGTCTGCCCGTAGCAAAAGTGCTTCTTGAAGGACCTTTCGGAGCACTTGAGAGGGAGGCCGCAGTGTCATCTATGCTGCCCCCCCCCAGTACCCGTACCTATTTTCGAACAGGTCCGATCACCTCCTGCGCGAGAAGGGGCTTTTGTTTGGTGAGGCTAGCGTTCAGGCCTTAACCAGATCGAAGGTTCGGGAGCTCGCTGCAAAGGCGGTAGTTGCGGAGGCCGACGTTGTCGAACAATGAGAAAGGGTCGGAGGCGCAGCAAGCTGATATTCAGAGCACGTCCGAACTGAATAAAATTGAGCCTGTAGCGTTGAAGGCACCAGATACTGGAGAGGACATGCCCGACACGGGAAAGTTAGAATAGCTATCTGCAGATTTGCTCATCGCGCCTACGTCAGATGGACTCAATAGGTTGCTAAAAGTCAGCCGGTCGGCTTTGATAGCCGAGCAAAAAAAGGATGGCAGCCTAGAAAACATGCGCTGCAATGTCAAGGAAGGTATCGCCAAGAAAAATGCTCGTTTTGTGGAAAGAGGTGGGGTCCTGTACCGGAAGTATCTAGACCGCACGGGAGTGGAGTTCGATCAGCTGATCGTGCCTCAGTGCTACCGTCAGGATCTGTTGCGCTTGTCGCATGGGGGTTCGTGGTCCGGACACCTAGGAGTTAAGAAGACTAAGGACCGTTTCTTGCAAGAGTACTATTGGCCAGGGTGTTTTCGTGACGCAGAACACTTTGTGAGGACATGTGACA
Organism: Dermacentor andersoni; assembly: GCF_023375885.2. NCBI lineage: Eukaryota > Metazoa > Arthropoda > Arachnida > Ixodida > Ixodidae > Dermacentor > Dermacentor andersoni. The sequence continues at coordinate 240,041,483 of NC_092815.1, forward strand.
CCTGTCAGCGGGTGGGCAAACCAGGGGACAAATCGAGGGCGCCGTTGAAGTTGGTACCTATCATTACGGAGCCTTTTAGACGGCTCGTTATTGATACAGTGGGACCTCTGCCGGTAACAGCCACGGGGTACAGACACATTTTGACTGTGATCTGCCCAGCGACAAAGTTCCCTGAAGCAGTGCCGCTTAAAGAGCTCAGCTCAGTTGAGATAGTCAATGCACTACTGTCCATATTTGCGCGAGTTGGTTTTCCTGCGGAAATCCAGTCAGATCAGGGCACAGTGTTTACTAGCGCTTTGACGACAGCCTTTCTCGAAAGGTGCGGGGTAAAGCTGTTACACAGCTCAGTGTACCACCCACAATCGAATTCCGCTGAGAAGCTCCACTCCGTCATGAAGCGCGTGTTGAGAGCATTGTGTTTTGAACAACAAACTGACTGGGAGCTGTGTCTGCCCGGGGTGATGTTTGCATTGAGGACCGCGCCGCATGCGGCTACGGGGTTTTCGCCAGCTGAGCTGGTGTACGGTCGCTCGCTGCGGTCTCCGCTTCGCATGCTTCGAGACGGATCACTGCCCTCTCCAATGGCTGCAGACCATCTCTTCCAAAAATGGCCGCCTCCTGCGCTGGAGCCTCGCTTTGCAACAATATTCCTTTGAGGTGCGTTACAAAAAGGGGAGTCTCAACGGTAACGCCGATGGCTTAAGTCGAGGCCCCTAACGTAGGAATCAGCCTCAAAGTTGTTTGTTACTGATGTTTCTCTTCCTGAGGCAGGATTTTTAACATATTGCTTTTGTTTAGTGTTTCAAAGTGATGACGTGCTTTCTAGTGCAATTTTCCAATTTGTGGACGCGTTCTGAGTGCTGCTAGACTACTGTAAGGAACTAGGCAGTAGTATAAAAGGGGAAAGAGCCTGGCATGGGTTAGTGGGGGTTGTGTCGTGCTTGCTGACTGAGCGGTTGAGTTTCGGCGTAGTTCTAACGCTTGCTGGGAACGAGAGAAAAAAATGGCAACTCTCCCGAAGTCACTTTGCAGTGTCCTGTGTGAACCTGAACGTGAGAACGAGGCCTTCTCTGTGCGCTGCGCTCAAGAAACGCCGAGGGACGACCGATTTCGGTTATGAGCATCATCGAGCGACATCCCTCCGGACAGCGGATGCAGTCCCCTGACCATCGGGATCTCCTTCTCCCGGCGGGGCGGTCTGTTACGTTTCGCCTCCGACGTGCGGTATAGCCGGCGCGGATGCAACGGACGCCGGAACTTCGTTCACAGCGGCGGACATTTTGGCCAGTTCAGCGCTGCCCCAACACCTCCTGCTAAGCGCGTCCAGGCATGTTTCAATGCCACGTGTCTTTGTGTGTGTGTGTGTGTGTGTGTGTGTGTGCGTGTGTGTGTGCGTGCGTGCGTGCGTGCGTGCATGCATGTTGGTGCCCACGCTTGTCAAAGCGCGGCAGCCGGGGAGAGGAGCTCCCCAACTGTGAAGCGAGGAGGTCTGACCGGCGCCGGCCCGGCGGATACTTGTCACTTGTCACAACGTGTCCGTGCGCCGCCGTCACTTGCGCCTCTTCCGAGCCGTTCCTTCTTGCCCTCGACTCCGAGAGTATAAAAGCAGCTGCCCCCGGACGCCAAGAGAGAAGCTTCGATCTATTCAGTCGAGTAACGTGGTCTCCCGTTTCTCCACTTCGGTCGACCTGACCGGCCGCTCTTTTGCGATGCTAGAATAAACAAGTTGTTCTGTTAGCAGTCGACTCATCCTTTGCCAGTACTTTCGGATGCTTCCAGCTGTGCCCCAGGCCGCCAGGCCAACGCTACTCTTGGGGCTTGCGACCCATCTGTAACATCGTCCTGCTGGCTTTGCGGCATGCCTCAGCTGCCATGTTTTAATTGCCAGGAGACTAAAAAGCCTCTACTGATGTCCAAACAAGCCACAAGTGAGTGAACAGGACGTGCAACTTTATTGGCAGGAGAAAAGCAGTGCACCTTCTTGTGCAAGAGCAGAAATAAAATTTGCATGTCGAGATACGCTCAAGCCGTTAACGCGAGCTCGTAAACTGCTCACTTTCGTCACCGCACATGGTGGTCTGGTAACAAGCGACAACCAGGGGCCGAATCTTATAACGGTTCCGAATACGAACCGTACGTTTCGCCGCTTACGTCACTAAATGTGCCACTCCCAAGCCGGTGGTGGAAGAAGCGGAGGACGCGACCAATAGGTGAGAGGGTGCCACCTCTGAAGTGCACGTCATTCTGTGACGCGCTAATCGAAGAATTGCAGAATGTTTCTGCTTGCTAAATAAATGTAAAATGTAAATTAAATATTATACGCCAAGTTCTGAAGTATAGACGTGTGGTGCCTGGCGTTTACGCAATGCAGAAGTAATTTATTAATGTCATTCTTTTTCACTCTCAGCCGACAGGCGGTATCGCGAGCGTAAATGAGTTGGCAGAGCGCAGCGCTGTGTCGTCTGCTACCAGGAGCTCGCACGATGCACGCAACAGGAACGCACTGCCGGCACTTCTGAAGTAGCGAGCGCGACAGAAGCGTGAACAGGTTCTTAGGGACGCCTTTACTAGCCGACTACATCAATTTTCCTTCTTTTTTCGCCCTTCGTCATCGGCTCGGACATGACTCGCTCGCCGCCGCGCTGCCGCTATCCCTGCGATCTGCCGCACGGCGCGTCGCGTGATAAAAGCAATGGAACTTGAAATCGAACATTACAATACACGGGCCCTGCATTGCCTGCGCAAAGTAAAATCGAAGAGTGTGGTGCTGACGGTGCGCGCTGTGCCATGAAATTGAGGAACAAAGTGTTGCGCTCCCGAACTAGAAAAAGAAGGGCAGCCAAATAAGAGATCTCCACAATATCTTCCCATCCTGACTGTATAGTTTTATCAGCCGAACGAAGGAAGCGTTGAACCAGCCTAGTTTGAACCCTTCTGATTGCGGAACGGCGATCTGCGAGCTATTCACGCTGGCGATAGCACGGGGAATTCGATTTCACCTTGCAAATATCCCCTTGGCACTGGCTTTGAAGCGGAGGTCAAGGGAAAGCTGACTAAGCCCTTCTACCGGCCAACACAGTAAGTGCGAGAGCAACATTGTGGACAGTGTCGGCAGCGGAGATCTAGGTCATTCCGATGCATGCTTCACGTCCGACCGACCTCTGGGAGCTGCAGGCCGGTGGCGATGAACCGCAGCGCGCAATATTCTTTCTTCTGCGTGGAATAACCACTGGTACGCTTGCACGCGAGTCTCCTCCATTTGATAGCGTAGCCTGCAACCGCGTTTAGCGATAACCGCGGTTACGTTAACCGCGGTTAAGGTCGCCCGTGTAGCAGGGGTATTAGAAAGCCGGCAGGGGCGGTGTAACTCAATATCCGTCATTTCTTCAAACGCGTATCGCACTTCCAACCGTGATTGATACTGAAAGAGCAACGCCGCAACGCCAAGCAGACGACGAAGGCAAGTAATAGCCTCCGAAGCAACCAACGCCCGCGTGTCTCCGGGGTCGCGCGGCCAGGGTCGCAAGCCCACAGCCAAGCCACAGCAACGGAACCCAAAGCGGACTACCCCTTCACCGGTTCCTACGACCGGTTCGCTTTGAAGATGATTGACAGATGCGCGACGTATTCAAAAATTGGGATACCGCCCCGCTGCCTCTGACGACCTGTGACGTAATCAAAACTTTGGCCAATCAGGTGAGGCCAAAGGAACGGTTCCCCAACCGAACCGTTATAACATTCGGCCCCAGCAGCGCAAGCAGATCTTACCTGTTTGCACTGACAGTCGCCATTGAAGATGAGCAACTTGCATTGCAAAGCAATCGGGTGATGCAGGCATCTGCTGGCGCAGCCAACAGAGTGCCATGAACTACCCAGCATTTTAGCGTAACCTCCTTTCAAACCTGCACGTTTATTTTTGTTCTTTCGCGTCCCGCTAATGAGTAACTCACACTCAATTGGTTCCCCACATTGGTTCCCCACATTCTCTCAATATGGGCATGATCTGTTTTGTGGGCATCACCATTTTGCAGCCACTTTTGCAGGCCTTTCCACCCATTTGGATATCAACTTCATACACTTCAGACAATGTGAGTACGTTTGCTCGTCTCCGTTCAAGCCAAATCCCGGCCGAGGAAGGCCAGAAGCAAAACTTGCACACGGCTGCAGCAGGAAAGGACGGAACGGCGAGCACCAGTCACGGTGGGCGTAAATTCGGAGTCTATCATAATGCGTTGACCACGACGGAATCGCGACCACGAGGACATGCGTAGTGGTCCAAGATAGACAACTTGAGTCACTCGGTCGGTGTAATAGGCGATGGTGTGACGACGACAGCATGACAAGCGGCAGATAACGGAGCTGGAATCATGACAACGCAAAAACCACGACAGCGCCATGACCACTATAGTGGTCAAAGTTGGTAGACAACCTGCGCCACTGGGTTAAGACACGATGGCTTAAGACACGATGGCGTGATGATGACGGCATGACGAGTAGAATGATGTAGCTAGGATGACGACCACGCAGAGAGCATGACAGAATAATGATCATGAGAGTATACCTAGTGGCGCAACCTAGTAAACCACCTGGGTCAGCTTAAGAGGACAGACAGACACAGACAGACAGACAGACAGACAGACAGACAGACAGACAGACAGACAGACAGACAGACAGACAGACAGACAGATAGGTAGATAGATAGATAGGTAGATAGGTAGATAGATAGATAGATAGATAGATAGATAGATAGATAGATAGATAGATAGATAGATAGATAGATAGATAGATAGATAGATAGATAGATAGATAGATAGATAGATAGATAGATAGGCAGGCAGGCGGGCTCAAAACGTCTGAAGTAGGCAAAGGATGCTAATCGCAATAATAGGGAGAAGAAATCACTGATGACCGTCCGTGATAACGAAGCTTTCTTAGTTTTATAGAACAGTGCATTGAAACATACCGCATGGCATGCGCAATGTTCTTTATTTAGATATTTCGACGTGTTAATGGTTTCAAGCGTGCGAGATAACTTTATTTGGAATCCGGCGATTGGGAGGCCCGGGCCTGGGGCCGCCTAGATGGCCACTGGGAGCTGCTGCTCCCGTGCGGCCTCCATAGCTCGCTGGACGGCCCAAAGTTGGTCGTGGAGTTCTGAGCTGAGAAGTGCGACCGACCACCACACCCGTAGATTTTCCGGGGAGACTGCCATTTTATCTTGATATATTTCACATCCCCACAACATCTGTTGAAGGGTGGCTCGAACTGACTTGCATAGCTTGCGCATATCGCACTCGTATATATCGGGGTAGAAAGTTTTTAGTTGCACGGGACTCGTATAAGTTTCTGTTTGTAATCGCCTCCAAGTAACGGACTCAGCTCTGTTAGTTTAGTGTGAGGCGGTGGTAATACTCGCCTCCGATTTTGACAGAATTTGGTAATATCGCTAAATCTTGTTAATCTATATTTTTCTCTCCAGATCTCCTCCTCCGCGTTCTCCTGACCGATGGAAGTCACTCTTTGCTCAGCTCGGCGTGTAAGAGCTCGAGCTTCGCGGTGGGATGCCTCATTGAGGTTGATTGCGGAAATGCCTGGAGTCGTATGCGCTGGGAACCAAAACAATTGCCTGCCGTTCTTCTCTGCGTTGGAGAATTTTGCTTCATTGACTCTGATGATGTGCCAGGCCCCAGGAGAGATCCTACCTTTTGCATAATTTTTAAAGGCCGATTGAGAATCGCTAATGATGTATACTGAGCATTCGTGGAGACCAGTGCTAGTGCAGTGGCTACCCCCTTTACTGTCTCGGAATGTTTGGTGTTAATTGATACGCTTGTAAGAGGTTTTTGGGTGTGATCTACGATTACTGCTACGTAGCTATTTCTGTGTGGGTATTCAGCCACGTCTACGAAGGTTGCTCTGTCGTCTGGCCCAAAGCTTCGGATCATTTTCTCTGGTCTACTCTGGCGTCTTTGTAACCTGGATGCATGTTCTTGGGTATATTTGGTACTAAGAGTTTGTCACGAATTTCTCTCGTTATTGTCCTCTTTCGCCGCATACATTGTGGTATTTCATTCCTAGCTTGCTTAGTATATGCCGTCCCGTTTTGGTTTCGGTTAGTTGTTCTGCCTGGGATGTTTGTTGTGCTTCTATGAGTTCGTCCAGTGTGTTGAGTCCTAAGTTTAGCAAGAGATCCGTGCTCGTACTGATGGGAATCCCTAGTGATAGTTTGTATGCCTTCTTTATCAGGTTGTTAATTTTAGTCTTTTCAGCTGCAAACGAATTGTGGAAGGCTGCTATGTATGTGATCTGACTGATTACGAATGGCTGTATCAGCCGTATGATACTTTCTTTCTTCATACTCTGGTACTTGTTAGTAGTTCGTTTGATTAATGTCATGGTGTTTGTTACCTTTTTGTCTAACTTCTTTATGGTTGCCCCATTTGTGCTTTGCTCTCGATTACTAGACCCAGCACCTTGAGCTGGTTGACTATTGGGATATTCCACCCGTTCTTGGTGTGTAGCTTGATTTCCTCATGAGCCTCGTTTCTGTCGTATCCTTTGGGAGGCCTGCCCCTATGTGTGGGGCGGTACAGGAGAAGTTCAGATTTCTCTGCAGAGCATGTGCGGCATGTTCCTATGAAGTGTTCTTCTACTGTGTTAATTGCAGTCTGGAATCGTTCTATTGATCCGACGCTGCCATCACAGGCCCAGAGAGCAATATCGTGCGCTTAGATTGTGTGATTCAGGGACTCCATGTGATTTAATTTTTGGGGAAGTCCCATCAAGACTAGATTAAACAGCATCGGGGAGATGACACCACCAGTTTTCGCCTGACGCTCTCGTTTGGTTGTGGGTGCCTCCTACTTCGACACCAGGTGTCTGCTCCAAGTTTGTATCCCGATACCATGGGCACTACCGGGTTCTACAGCAAACTTCTCCGGTGAACTACGTCATCGAACCTCTGACGCCCCCTACGGACCTGTGTCGCTGAGGCCGCAAAACTGTGCACGCAGATCGGCTCAAGCCGTATCACGAGCCCTTCGTCCTCACGACGTCTTAGGCCTCCTGTGCGGCTCCGTCTTCAGCGAGGGGGGAAGTTGCAAGTAAGAAGAAGTGCGCCGTGCAGAGCTCCGCAGCCGGATCGCCAATGCTACTGAAGTGGGGCTCGCGCTAGACGCTGTTCCTGGTGTGACTGGCTAAGCCTACGCTGTTGCGTTTTCTTGTCCGCGTCCTTCGTGTCGTCCACAGCCGTGTCGGACTTTTTTACCATAATTGGTGGAGGTTTGCTGGGTCTCCTGTAATAATGGAATTGCGCAGCCGGACTCTCCCTGCCATCATGACCACCGCAAGCGTCACGAGCTTCCCACCACCTGCTCCCCAGTCCTCCGTATGCCCCGGCACACTCCGTCAGCGGGCCCTCCCATCTTCAGCGGCACTGACGACCACGACGTTGATGACTGGCTCTCATCATACGAACGCGTCAGTCTGAACAACAAATGAGATGACATCACGAAATTGACCACCGTCCCTTTTTACCTCACTGGAATTGCCCACTTGTGGTTTCGTAACCACGAAAGCGAAGTCCCAAGCTGGACGGTGTTCAAGACAAAGTGCAGCGAGGTCTTCGGCCGCCATGCTGTTCAAAAGCTTCGTGCCGAACAGCGTCTGCAGTCGCGCTCTCAGCAGCCTGGTGAGACCTTTACCAGCTACATCGAAGATGTCATCGATCTCTGTAAACGCGTCGATGCATCCATGACTGAGGGCAATAAAATCAAGCATATAATGAAGGGTATCGACGAGGACGCATTTCAGATGCTCATTTCAAAGAGCCCCTCTACTGTTGCCCAAGTTCTTGAACTGTGCCAAAGCTATGACGAGCTCCGCCGTCAACGCATCCTCACTCGCCGTCCTGTTCCCCATCAGGAGCCGTTGCCCGGCTTGACCTCCCCGATTCAAGATTCCATCCTCCTCTCGCAGATCAAGGCTTTCGTCCTGGAAGAAGTTGCTCACCAGCTCTCCCTAATCTCCATCCCGCCGGAGTCAAGTTCGTCCCTTAGTCCGACCCTACGACACGTTATAGAAGAACAAGTGTCCGAGGTCCTTCCTCTGGAACGGGCGCCTCAACTCACCGCCCCATTGACTTACGCCGACGCCGTCGCACGACCACGACCGCCGAACTTCCGGGCTCCGCCTCCGATGCCTAGCCCTGTTTTTACCCCTACGCCGCCACGAACTCCAGCACATCGCGTAATTAATCCCTGGCGCACACCGGACAATCGGCCCATCTGCTATTCGTGCGGTATTCCCGGACACGTTGCACGCCTGTGCCGCCACCGTCCACTTCATCCACGTGACGACCCACGCACAGCCGCGTACGACCATCCGTTGTCTTTTACCCCTTCCCCGCCCAAGCCTTCGCGCAGTTTCCGACCGCCGTTCTCCTTCCCCTCGTCGTCGCTCACTCTCCCCGATGCGTCGACGTCCCTCTACCGCTGACACGGAAAACTAAGTGGCGCAGTTCCCGAGGCAAGAACAGCGTCATCGTCACAACGCTCAAGCCGTCTTCTTTCGCCGCCCAACGTTATTGATATTGATGTCGCTGTTGAAGGTGTCTCTGTGCTTGCCCTCATTGACACAGGTGCCGCCATATCTGTAATTGCCGAAAAACTATGCCGCTCAATACGAAAAGTCACGACGCCTTTCTTCGGTCCTTTACTCCGCACAGCCACAGCACAGCACGTCCAGCCGGTGGCTGCGTGCACCGCCAGACTTGAAACTTAAGGAGTGCTCTACACAGTCGAGTTCGTTGTTCTTCCCCACTGTTCCCACGATGTTATTTTAGGTTGAGACTTTCTCTCCCGTCACCAAGCTGTCATTGATTGCTCCCGTGCAGAAGTCGCCTTCTCTTCGCTTGGCAATGCCATATCTGATGACGTTTCGCTTTCTTGCAACAAGTTGTCCCTCACTGCCGACATCCATATACCTCCGCACGCATCCGTTCTGGCACCTGTATCCTGTTCCGTTGCCTACCGTACTCTTCACACCTTCCACTGCTTTCGTTCACCGCCACCTCTCACCAGTCCCAACTGCGCTGCTTAGCCTTCAAGCTGGTGCTACTCACCTTCCTGTACACAACCACTTCACATTCCCGATTACGTTGCTTCGCGGTGAATTTCTCGGCACTGTGGAGCCTTACGACACCATTACCTCGTTGGAACTTCCTATTGGATCGTCACCAGGTCAACACCCTCTACTGTAGTCCCGTACCTGCCACATCGCCTGAAGACGTTTTCAGCCACGTCATCGACAACGCCTTAAGCCTCACGCAACGCCATGACCTTCTCCGTCTCCTCGAGAAATTTCGCCCTGCTTTTGACAGCCATAGCACTTCTCTGGGCCGAACGACGACTGTATGTCACCGTATTGACACCGGTTCTCACTCACCGCTACGGCAGCGACCCTACCGCGTCTCGTCGACAGAACGACGCGTCATTGATGAGCAAGTAGGTGACATGCTAAAGCGTGGTGTCATTGAACCGTCCGACAGCCCATGGGCATCGCCAGTTGTTTTAGTTAAGAAGAACGATGGCTCGATCCGCTTTTGCGTGGATTACCATCGCCTAAACAAAATAACCCGAAAGGATGTTTATCCATTGCCGCGGATCGACGACGCCCTCGACAGCTTACAGATTTCTTTTCCTCCCTCGATCTACGCTCTGGTTATTGGCAGGTGCCTATGGCTGCAGAAGATAAGCCTAAAACTGTTTTCATCCCGCCAGATGGCTTATACGAATTTCGTGTGATGCCATTCGGACTTTGCAACGCGCCCGCGACTTTTGAGCAGATGATAGACACTATTCTTCGAGGCCTAAAATGGAACACGTGCTTGTGTTATTTGGATTATGCAGTAGTGTTCGCACCAGATTTTCCTACTCACCTTCATCGCTTGGAGCAGGTTTTACGCTGTCTCAGTGACGCTGGCCTCCAACTAAACCTAAAAAAAATGTCACTTTGGGGCACGCAAGCTGACAATTCTCGGACGTGTCGTGTCGAAGGACGGCGTTCTCCCTGATGCCGCTAAGCTCCGTGCTGTTAAAAAATTTTCGAGGCCAACGTCTCTAAAAGACTTGCGCAGTTTCATTGGCCTCTGTTCGTACTTCCGCCGCTTTATTCGAAATTTCGCTTCGATTATGGCACCTTTGACAGAGCTTCTTCGGGAAGACCCCAATCTTTCCGCGTGGTCCCCGACTTGCGATGATGCCTTCGCGACGCTACGTCGCCTGCTCACAACACCACCGATACTGCGACATTTCGATCCAACTGCTCCCACGGAAATCCATACGGATGCTAGCGGAAATCCATACGGATGCTTCGCAGCCGGGCTCCTCAGCGAAAGCCCGGCTGCCAAGAATATGTTGTTGCTTACGCGAGCCGCACTCTCACGAAAGCTGAAGCGAACTATTCCGTCACGGAAAAAGAATGTCTCGCGATCATCTGGGCCATCACAAAATTTCGTCCATACCTGTACGGCCGGTCCTTCGATGTCGTTACCGATCATCACGCACTTTGCTGGTTGTCGTCTCTCAAGGATCCCTGCGGCCGCCTAGCCCGGTGGGCACTGAGGCTCCAAGAGTACGATATCCGGGTTGTCTACCGCTCAGGCAAGAAGCACGCCGATGCCGATGCTCTTTCGCGCTCGCCTGTCCACGCCGACTTTGTCAGTGTCTCCGTCCTAGACGACCCACTTCTCCTATTCGCTTCTGTCTACATGGCTTTGGAGCAGCGCAAAGATTCCTGGATTTCATCTTTGATAGATTACATCTCTGATTCACCTACACGGCCACCATCCCGAGCGTTACGCCGACAAGCTTCGCACTTGGCCATCCGCGACGGAATTGTCTATCGCCGTAACTACAGTTCCGACGGCCGCAAATGGCTGCTTGTAATACCTCGGCAGCTCCGCACTGATGTATGCGCCGCTTTACACGCCGACCCTCAGTGCGCACACACGCTGGTCTCTTCAAGACCTACACCAGACTACGTCATAGGTTTTATTGGCGTGGTATGTACACATTTGTGCAAAAGTACATTCGCTCTTGCACAGAATGTCAACGCCGGAAGCCTGATCCTTGCCGCCTTTCTGGACCAATGCCACCTTTGCCGTGCCTTTCGCGACCCTTTGACCGGATTGGGATAGACCTATACGTGCCTCTGCCATACACAGCTGCTGGCAATCGCTGGGCCATTGTAGCTATAGACCATCTCACGAGGTACGCAGAAACAGCCGCTCTGCCAGCCGCGACGCCTCGTGACGTTGCTTCCTTCCTCCTTCAACGCTTCGTTCTACGTCACGGCGCTCCCCGCGAACTCCTGAACGACCGTGGCCGCGTGTTTCTCGCCGATGTCATCCAAGAACTTCTCGCTGAATGCGGCATTATTCATCGCTATACCACCGCATATCACCCGCAAACAAGCGGATTGACAGAGCGCTTTAACCGAACTCTTGGCGACATGCTTACGATGTATGTCGCCTCCAACCACACCAACTGGGACCTCAACCTTTCCTATATCACGTACGCCTACAATACGGCACCCCAGTCAACGACGGGCTTTTCTCCCTTCTTTCTTCTATATGGCCGCGAGCCATCATTTCCCTTTTTTTTATTCACAATACCTTACAGGGCCCAGAGGCCATTGAGTAAGGGGGACGAACAAGGTTATTATAAGTAATGCAAAATATACAGGTCATAAACAGGGAAAGGGAAAGCATTGCACAGGGCTGGTACTAAACAGCAGCAACAAACATAAGAGCAAAGTACAAAAAATAATAGAAGTATACAAATACAGCAGAAATGTCTGACACTTGACTCAAGAAAAAAAATAATAAAGCACGGGTTTACAAAAACACAATAGCCAAAAAGTGCGATATTTTATACAAGAGCAGGTTTAACGTCACGATGTCACTTGAAAGTATTCGCGGAATGATTGATGGTTGCATATGGATGCAATATTATCGGGAAGATCATTCCAAAGAACGATGGCACGTGGAATGGCTGAAGAATTGAAATAAACGTTCTTGCAAGTCAGCGCTTGTGGTGTCGTCTTCTCGTGTCGTGTCCCTTGTACGTTTTGCTGTAACACCTGGGTGTAGGATGTGTCGTCTGAATTAGGGACTATATAGAAGCCGATACAAAAAACCACACGGCCTACAAAACCACAAACGTGTGCACCTGTGCAGTTAATATAGGTTGGAAGAAACGGACACAAATTCACCAAATTGCGGTAGTGATGCTAAGAAAATTTCGCTTTAAGAATCCTTCGCAGAGTATGAGAATCTGAGAAATTGATAAATCATGGGCACCAAAGTTGCCTAAGTGATTTTCGGAAGGAAGTACGGAAGGGAGTCCTCGATTCCTTTGGAAGTACTAGAGGTGCTACGTATTAATTGACGGTTACCGGGATGCCCAGCCACGCCAGGTCCAGAGCAGAGATCGACCCAGCAGTTCGGCCAAGCACCACCGCGAGGAAGACAGCAACGCTGACACTTGGGTCTTTGTCTTCCTCACTTTCGGAGCCAAGCGGCAGCAGCGACGCTTAGGCTCTCTTCGTCATTACAAGGCTATATTTCTTGGCTGTTCTTAGTCATCATCCATCACCGACGCCCTGACCATACGGCTGCTACAGGGATCCTGCACAGACTGCGCTCCTCTGTATTCTTCATCAGCGCAGCTATATACGCTCACTCCAACGTGTTGCTCACCTACAACGTGGAGTCTGTAAAAACCGACGTGATAAAAAAAAATACTGATTACTGGTTGAAAAGAAAACGTGAAGAGAGGTGTTACATATTTGTGTGAGGTGGACGTGAGGTGAATGTTATTTTACAGTCATTATTAGTTACATTTCAAAACAAAAATCTGGGACCTCGTTAAGGTCACGTTGTTGGTGAAAACCGAGCACGCTATACTGCGCGCCAGGTTTCCCCATATGAAATCGTCTGAAAAACTCCCCTTAACTTAACGACTGGTAAACTCCTCTTAAATTCCCCATTTTGCTCATCACAGCGTTTTAATACACCGTGCCTTACATGCCCCTACAGAGTCCCTAGAAACATGGAGGTCACAGGGGACGCACACATTTTTCAACCAAAGCAACGACTGATCCTATGGAAGAAGCATCGCCTATCATGCTCCAAAGGAACTAGTAGATTAGCGGCTAGGTCCTTGGTAGACAAACGAGGAAGGCGTGCTGGCGATAGTTTCCCGTTGCTGGAAAGCATCCAAGTGTAATAAAAACACTCCGGCTATATTTGTCTACCCTCTGGTAAGTGGTGATAAAAACTGTAACCCAAGTCGACAACTTTGTCTCAAGGCAGCGATTTCCGTACTTCTCTTGCTGTCAGAAACCAACGTCTTGCCAACCTGTATTTCCCAGGGCAAGCAGACGAGTGCGGTCTGGCACTAGCGCAGATAAAAGCGGACTGCTGACACGTGTACGTGAAGCGAAAACGTACAGGGTGTGTCGGGTGAGCTGTGCAATCGCTCACCCGACACAACAGTGGCAGCAATACGGCAGAATAACAAATCTCTCCGAAAAAATAGAGGTCGCTACGAGCGCTTTATAAAGAACTGTAACAGCGGCCAGAAGTCACACGCAGCCAGACGTTCTAAGAACACGCACGATGCTCACGAAGTTTGCCTTTCTCGCGGCGACGCTCGCCGTAGTCACCTGCGAACATGACGACGACGCGCTACTCGCCAAAGCTCACAACCAGTTGGCCGTGAATCTGCTGAAGCAGCTTGCGATCCGGGATCCCTCAACCAACGTCTTCTTCTCGCCGACTAGCATCGCCGCAGCCTTTGGCATGGCCTACGCCGGTGCCCGTGGAAGCTCGGAGAACGAGCTGGTGTCTGTGCTCGGTCACACTGCGGTTGGCCTCACAGGCCGAGCAAGAGTGCTCTCTGCCTACAAGAACCTGCTGCAGCTCGCGGCCTCGCCCAATGTGACGCTGGATGTGGCCAACATGGTTCTCGCGCAGAACGGCTTACCTGTAACCGACAACTACAAGCAGCAGCTGCGCGAAGTCTTCGATGCGGAGCTCCGGTCAGCCGACTTTGCCAACGAAGGCCCCAGAGTCGCGGCTGAAGTCAACGCGTGGGTGCGCGACAAGACCAGGGGAAAGATTTCCGGCATCTTGCCTGAAGGTCAGCCGCTGAACATCATCCTGTTCATCCTGAACGCCGTCTTTTTCAAGGGTACCTGGGTGACCAAGTTTGACGTCGCCGACACTGTGAACAAGCCCTTCTTCAACCTCGGAACTACTGAGGTGAGCAAACCGGCGATGCACCTCAGCACACGTTTGTCGCACACCCGTATCGACGCCTTGCATGCGTCTGCTGTGGAGATCCCTTACCAGGGTGGTAAGTTCAGCATGGTGGTCGTGCTCCCGGACACCCCTAGTGGTCTTCAGGCACTCAGGGACGGCCTGTCAGTCGCCATTCTCGAAGAACTCGGCAGAAATCTACACAGGAAAGACGTCGTACTCCGGCTGCCCAAGTTCGAGATGAGTGTCACCTACAACTTGGTGCCCGCGATGCAGGCGCTCGGGCTGAACGCCGTGTTTGAACGCTCAGCTAACTTCAGCGGAATCACTGAGGGTACGCCCGTCCACATATCCGACGCCGTGCACAAAGCAGCTGTAGAGGTTAACGAGGAAGGAACCGTCGCGGCCGCCGTTACAGGACTGTACATTGTGGCTGCCTCGGCTCTGAATCTCCCACCTCCGCCTGTTTTGTTCACCGTTGATCGCCCTTTCCTGTACTACATCAGGGACAAGAACACCAACCGCATCCTCTTCATCGGCGAAGTCCACAGCCTTTGACGCGGGCAATTTTTTTCTTTTGCCTTGGTTGGTTAAGGAACGGATTTAGAGGACTGAAAAGCGTCTGTTCGTATCCGGAAACCCACAGTCAAATTCCTGCTTCATTTTTTTGAACGCCTATGTGCCGCTCCAAATAATGTTGCTAAACAATTACGATGCACAGACCGTAAAGGGGTCAAGGCTGTGTTTTCCTTTTGGTTAGCTGCGAAATAACGTTGGTGTAGGACGCAAAAAAAGTTGTTTGCCACATCAGTCGCAGCATACTCCCACCACCTGCTGTACTTTGCGCATTTCAATATTCTCTGCGGAACATTCGATTATCTAGTCATAGGATACCTACTAGCTCCGTCTTTATGTTTTTATTTTGTTTTTCGTCGACGAAAATAAACGACTACACGGGTATGTACTTATGCGTTATCACAGCACTGCGTCAATAGAACGCAGACGTGTCTTCCAGTAGACAAAGAGCGTCTGCGAGTGCAGAACTTTTTTCAGCGTGCGTTCTATTTCTTATTCTGTAAAAGTGAGCGGTGTTTCGGGTGCCTTCATGTTGAATAAAGAAGTTGACTGGAAGGTTGGCAATGTGGTTCCAGAGCATAAGTTCGGTGATGTTCTGAATTCTTTCAATTACCACCCCATTTCATTACCCTGCGCACATATTGCATACCAGACTCGTTAACCAGTCGGAGTCTAATATGATCTTTAGAGTGCCAAAATGGTTTCCATAAAAAATGTTTGCGCGAAACGTAATTAATAAAAATTACTAATAACTCGTTTTCTACATGCTGCACCATGCTTCAATCGTTGACAGCATTCTTATCGCTTTTGCTAAAGCTTTTGGCACTGCTTCCCATGCACTTTTGTTGAAACGTTTGTTAACATCGATAACAGTGTATTAAATTATATAATGCTTCCTGAGCAACAGCTTCGCGTCCACGACTAGCGACACGGTACTGATACATCCGGATACGCACTGTGACCCCTCCTTTTTTATATGTTCTTAATATTCCTAACGAAATGTTTCAACCGAAGCGTTTCGTTCACGATTTTATCGTGAACGAACGCATAATTACATCATCATTACAGCTCGCTTCATCATCCGCCGTACATCAGTCCTCCTGCATGCATGTCACTCCGCATTGGTCATCCCCTTCAAGTCGCCCGTTCACGTGCGCACACTACCACTTTTGCCTCATCATTCTTCCCACGTTCAGCCTCGGACTGGAACGGCCTTCCACACGACATCGACGCAATCACCTGCCCATCCACGTTTTTGAACCGAATAATTAACCTATTTACCAGGGAGCAAACTTGTACCTAAACATCTATTTATTGTGTATTTAATTTCTTTTATTAGTTACCCACCTCTTATGTAATACCCCCAATCCTTGGGGCCTTTAAGGTAATAAAGTGAAGTATACAGAGAAAAGGATAACCATTACGACTGTCGTGATCTTAAATGTGACATCAATAACATCGTTAAATGGTGTAGAGCGCGGCACCTGAATCTTATTGTTAATAAATGTAAAGCCATGAGACTACGGAAAAACCAATCGCCCTAATATATTGTCATGTACAAGTTTGTGCCGCAGTGGACAAAAGGACGTTGTGAGGTAAAGAGTAGGTTGAAGGGTCTCGTCGATCGGTAGATGGTGCTACCCTGACTACTGAGCTACAACCTCGTAGCAGTATATATTGTAATTACATATATTTTCTACCTCGTAACAACATACAATTATCTGCATAATGGCTTCCAATTAGCACATGGTAACATAGATAAGTATGTCTATGTTCATATATCGAGTGATCTATCCAAGTATGCACAGATACCATTTGTTACTAACACTGCCAACTACACGCTTACTTTTCTTCGTCGCAATTTTTCTCTCGCACCCATACTGTTAGAACTACTGCCATACAGAACAATTCATCGCCCAAAACTCGTATATGCCTCTTTCGTTTAGTACACTAAAAACGAGTCACTTAGCAGACGGATCAGTTCAGAACTGCTCCTCGCGCTTCCAGCTTTTTAACTACTCCCGCCTAGCCAGAGTTTGCCTGATGAAAAAGACGCTAAGCCTTCCATATCTTTCCATTCGACACCGCACCGCCCGCTTGTGCACCTTTGATATTGTAGGAACAGAAGGCCCACAAAGAATTGTCATTTATTAAACAGATGACTGCGTTGGTGTCGCGGCTATACCATAGTCGAGCTTATATGCCTGATGACGCTCTTCTTCCACTGCGGGGCTCTGAGTACTGTCCACTACATGGCTCCCCCCTAGCGATGAAGACACTGTCATTGAGCGGTTTAAGTTGTGTAGATGGCACTGCCATAGTCTAGATGAGCTGGCTTCAATCGGTCGATGGAAATTGTCTCTTCGTGTCCGTTGACAAGAAGTGTGAAAAACATGACGTCACGCTTGGGGACTTTGAAGGGACCGTCGTAAGAAGCTTGTAAAGGAGTGCGAGTAGCGTCGTGACGGATAAATACTTGACTGCTATGAAGTGAAGATGGGCTCATGTAAACATTCCTGTGGTCGTTACGGAGCGGCGGTGGTGTACATGTAACAGTGACCATTGTAATGCGAAGGCGGTCCGCGTAGGATAGTAGGTCAGCAGATGACAGTTTCGAGGCGAAGAACTCGCGGGGCATGCGAAGCGTCGTGCCGGAAACGAGTTCTGCTGAGGAACACTGTGCATCTGTTTTCAGAGTTGTGCGAAGACCTAGTAGAAACAAAGGCAGGCGCTCTGTCCATGGATTCATGGAGTCATGCGTACGAACTGCTGCTTTTATTCGACGATGGAAGCGTTCTACCAAGCCATTGGAACTTAGGTGATAAGCTGTTATTCGTATGTGTGTTACACCCTGAAGACTGGATGGAGATATCTTGAAAGAGGGACCATTCAAATTATCTTCCTTTTTCTGTCGTTCTGGTGTTTGGTACGCCGTAACGAGAAATCCAGGTATTTAAGATGGCCTGAGCTACGGAATGTGAGAGAGTGGCATTGCTTCAGCCCAGCGTGTGAAGCGACAGTTTAAACAACAGTTTAAAACGTACCCTGTTTACTGCCCCGGTTTGTGTGTTCTCACGCCCAGATCACCATTAAAAATTGGGAGAACCACAAGTGAGGACCCACCAGGTGGCGGAGGTGGTGATGATGAGAGAGAGAGAGAGAGAGAGAAAGGCAAAGGAAAGACAGGGAGGTTAACCAGAGATTACCTCCGGTTGGCTACCCTGTACTGGGGGAGGGGAAAGGGGATGCAATAGGTGAGAAAGAAAGAAGGATAAAAAAAAGGAAAAAAAAACCTAAGCACACACACACGCACGTACACACGAACTATTTCTGTGGGCACTGTCACGCAACCCGCAAAGGCTTTCCTAGTCTTACGCAGTGTCACCGTACAGTCCTGCGCCGCACAGTGTACTGTCACGATTTGTCAGAAAGCCCCGTGTCTTTCAAGTATCGCAGCAGCGCCTTCATCGCGGATCGCGCTGATGTTCGCGTAGGCCAGGTTCCAAGGATCTTGTTTTCTGTCATTGGGCGCTTGTCCAGTTTGTCTAAGGTGGCTGAGAGGACAGTTCTTTGTGGGTTAAAGCGAGAGCACTGACAAAGAAGATGCTCGATCGTTTCGTTGCACCCGCAGAAGTCACACAGTGGGCTGTTGGCCATTCCGATAAGGAAAGAGTAGGCATTTGAAAATGCTACTCTAAGCCATAGACGGATAAGAAGGGTGCAGTCACGTCGTGGAAGCTCGGGCGGAATATGGAGCTGTAAATTAGGGTCCAGAGTATGGAGGCGTGCACTTGTGAAATCGGATGAATTCCACTGGGCTAATGTCAGGTCACGCGCAAGTACGGCAAGTTTTTTCGCTGCGTCGGCTCTCGAAAGAGGAATGGCAACGCAGTTGACGCCGTCATGGGCAGATCGGGCAGCTGCGTCTGCTCGATCATTGCCATGTATGCCACAGTGACTAGGCAACCACTGATATATTATATCGTGTCCTTCGTCAACTAGTCGATGGTGGACTTCTCTGACCTCTGCGGCGAGCTGCTCATGTGATCCATGGCGCAGTGCTGAGAGTACACTCTGTAGGGCTGGCTTGGAATCACAGAAGATTGACCATGCGTGGGATGGTTCCTCCTTAATAAAATGAAGAGCCGCACGCAGGGCTACCAGTTCAGCAGCTGTCGTTGATGATACATGTGACGTCTTTAGCTGTATCTTGACGGATCTTCTTGGTATCACCACAGCGGCAGCTGCGCTTGCAGATGTGACTGAACCGTCGATGTAAACGTGTACGCGGCCACTGTGCACCTCATGTAAAAGTTCTAACGTGACCTGCTTAAGGGCAAACGATGGCATGTTGGCTTTCTTCATGATTCCTGGGATGGTGAGGCGTATGTCAGGTCTGTGCAGGTGATGATGATGTGGCAGCAGGCGGGGTCAGCCTGGCATACATAGCCGGCAATTGTTCCACCTGAGCCTCCTACGAGTTGAGATACGTAGTGTGTCGCCAGGTGTCTCTGAGCCCCGTGTCCCGCAGGAAGGCAATCGGCAGTCTTTGAACACTCTTTCTGATTGGCACTGACTCCGGGGAAAACTATATATTCAATGTTACTGCTCGTAAGACCACTATATCGCACGCTGTCGACCATCGCTTTTCTTTCTGTATCAAACTGCTGGCATAGCCAAATGAAATGTTCAATGTCGTCGACATCACCACAGAAGTCACAAAGAGGGGAAGCGCAACGTCCAGTCTTGACACAACGCCGGGGCCTACGCGGAGTTGGTTCTGATGCGGTACAACAGTGTCGCTTCCTCGCGAGTAAGTCCATGGGTCACACAGGCTTGGGGTGGAGTCCTGTGAAACGCCCTAAAGTGATTGCGAATCGTATCCTTAGAGTTTTGGTTAATGTCTGGTGCTCTCGCTTTTGGGACATAAGGATATAGGCGTGCGAGAGCGTCACCTTTTCGTTTCCTTCAATTCCTACGTGGAATGGGATCCATTGAAACTACTCGTTAATCCCTTGCTCATTAGATTTTTATTCAGTGCCGCAGATTGCACTGCAAACTTTTCTCGAGGTAGGCCATGACGTAATCGTTGTAACGCTGACTTTGAGTCCGTCAACACCACGACATTTCGGGCAAATAGGCCCGTAGTTTTAGCAAAGCCGCTGTAGTTGCCGCACCTTCTACTGCAGTAGACGAAACTACGCGATCCGGGCGGTCAGGCCGTGTCACGTGGAGGGTATGCCCAATGCGACTGCGCAGCTATCTGTTTGTGCACACGCCGACCCGCCTGTGTGCACTTGTAGGCGGCTTTTATACGCTGTGCTCCTGGGGTCCAGTACAATAAATTTTGCTTCGGTAGTTGGAATAATGCTTGTGGCAGGTAGCTCCGGTACGCTGAGGCTGCAGGTCACGTCCGAAAAATACCATGGCGCGTCGAGACGACTCCGTTCAGGTCATTCCAATCATAAACATCGGAAGGTGTTCAGCGCCACATGGAAATGGAAGCGAGTTCTTGCTCTTAGCCGCCAGAGAAGCGCCAGGCCTGCGGGGGAATCGCTCAGCCTTAGTAGCTGCGTCGACAAGGCCTGAGATGGCAAAAGGGGGAGTCGAAGAGACTCTGCTTCATTGGTAACCTTCTTGTTAGAAGACGCCCGAGGAACAGTCGTTTCCAAGCGAAGTCCTTTTCTATTGTACTGCCTCGATGCGCTCGAATTGAGTCGGTGATGGTGATATCAGCGGCAGCTAATAGAGAACGCGGCTTGTTATCAGTGCACAGTTCAGTTTAATCATGGACATGGACATAGGATTGTTTCCCCAACGTACGCCTGCCAAGCGACGAAGTGTGTTGACTCTTTGCACTGAAGCAGCCACAGCACTTTCAACCGCGCGTCGCCAGAGTGTTTGCTGTCGATGGTGACGCCCTGGAAACGGACACAAGTCACGACTAAGTGGACTGGCCCCTGATATTAGCCCCAGGCGTGTTGACTACCGCTTCATTCACGGGAAAATCAGGAAGGCAGATTTTTCCGCTGATAAATATAGGCCAAGCATCAATAAGTGGCATTCGATTATGTAGATAACGCCCAGGGCGATCGGGGCCAAACGTTTGTGTAGGTACCCTGAGATCCAATGCAGATGTGATCTGCATAGATGGAGATTTTTACAGCCGTCCAACCTACTTTCAGTGCGTCTGGATGGCTGGACATGGCAACGTTAAACATCAAGGGAGATAGGACACTTCCTTGTGGGACGCCTAGGGAAATGTGTCGCTTTTCGCTCATTATATTTCCAAGGTTAACCCGGACACATCGATCTATGAGAAATTCATATATGAATCGAAGAGCAATTCCAGAGGTGGACATGGCTTGGAGTCCGTTGATGAGGCCTGTATGAAGTACGGAGTTGTATGCTCGGTAACGTTCATAAAGATGGCGAGTGTCAAAAGGCCGTCGACGCGATGGTGCTCGATGTGGCTTAAGGCCAAGACACTGTCCAAAGCACTCAACCGTGGATGAAATCTGGTCATACACAATGGCAGTCTACTTCCTTGCTCAAGATACTGATTTAACCACGTACAAATTAGTCTTTATATAAACTCTGATACGCATGATGTTAGCAGTACTGGCCAGTATGAGACTATAGGGTCGGAGGATCATTGTACTTATTACTGGCACCACCAATGCTGTCTCCCACGCTTCTGGGATCTCTCCGGTCCTCTAGACGTGGTTACACATGTCCAGCAGTCCTTGCTCCTATTGCAGATTTGTCAGCATATGATTGCTGATAAAATCGGCAGCCATAGGACAGCGTCTTCTTAACTTTCTAAGCAACAAATCCAACTTACGAAAGGTGCATATCCAGCTTTTCTGGACACGTATCAACTAGCGCCCCAAGCGGCCCCGGCAAGAAGCTAGAGTGTTTTAAATAGAATGAGTGAGTTTTTCGCGAATAACAAAAGCTCCGGGTCGATTATTGAAAGAGGCAGGTGACAGACATGTTCTGGAAGACAATCCATACGAGCCAAATGCAGTGATCACGCTGTGGCAATCAAGAATTGTGTTCCTAGAGCGGTTAAAGATTCAGGAATTGAAGCCTAGGGAAAGGAGGAACGTTTGTACTCAATTTTCGAGACAAGAACGCTAGGTGTGATAAAAGTACGGCGTCTATCGTAGCAGCCGCTGCAGAGTATGTGATCCGGAGACTCAGCTTTCGATTGATGCCTATTTCTACTCTCTACACATGGCGTAACACTGTTCCCAAAAGCGATTTTCGAAACACAGTCGTGCAAGTTCATGTGGTATCTATAGAGAGAGAGAGAGAGAGAGAGAAACAACTTCATGCAGTCGCCTGCAGAACGACACCATGACTAAATGGCGCCGTGACGCGCGCCCTGACGTCTTCTCAGCGGGTGGTCTCCCCTCAACTCCAGCGCGTGTTACTCTCGCGGTCGGTCGCCGTGAGGGGCAACCTTCCGTCGTGGTATCTATAAAAACCTGAGAGTAGGGAAACCTTAGGGAAACCTTGGAAGCCGGCACCGAGTCGTTTATTCACTCGCACCTGTCGTTCCGCGTCATTCTCGCAGCGGTTCGAGGTCGTGCTGCGTGATACTTCTTTTTTAACGCCACGTAGGACCGAGTTTGACAGCCTCCCACCAGATGGCCAAAACACAAAACTCAAGATTTGGTTTCAGTTTTTTTAGGAGCTAGGGCTCTTCAAATATTCTATTTTCTATGTTTACTTCCTAAAACGTAGGAATGGGTTGCTTATTGGTTAAGTCATCGTTTTTATTATGAGATTTTATTCCTTAGACAACATAACAACAAGCATGCGCATGTCTGTGTTACGTTAAAAAATGCACTATCGCGCCTTATAGCATGGACATACTCAGGAATTCTGGACATTGCACCTTCATCATCCTGTGGAACTTCAGGGCAATGCACATGCGTAACTTAATGGGCAAACTTTTAAGCAATCTTATTTCTATATAATAGCCGAGTATCAACAATTAAGTTTCAACCATCTGCGCCAAGAGGGTGGCATTTCGTAACAATATACTGTAATGTGGCGAAGAGGAGTGGATAGAAAAACAACGACGAGGTCAGTAGCACACAAGGCAACACTTTGGTGGCGACATCGTGGCGACCTCTCATCCTTCCTGGTCTTCATCTGTAAATAAGCATCGATCATCCGTAACAATTTTGGCTCGTGGAGATTTTGTCTTGATTGTAGACGACTAATTGCGATTACCAGGAAGGATGTATACCCGCTCCCGCGAATTGATGACGTAATAGACTGCCTAAATTCTGCCTCCTACTTTTAGTCCCTCAGTCTACGTTCAGGCTATTGGCAGATACCTGTGGATCACGACGAGAAAGGGAAGACCGCCTTTGTTACACCGGACGGTTTATTCGAATTTAACGGTATGCCGTTCGGGCTCCGTAATGTGTCCGCCACGTTCGAGAGGTTCATGGACACAATTCTCCGCTGACTAAAGTGGGAAATATGTCTTTGCTATCTGGATGGTGTTGTTATTTTCGGCCGCACTTTTGAAGAGCATAAGGAGCGCCTTAGCCTGGTTCTGAAATGCATGGAGAAAGCAGATTTGATTCTCAACTCTGGAAAGTCTAGGTTTGGGGAGCGACAGACATTGGTCCACGGTCATCTAGTCGACAAAGATGGAGTCATACTGCAAGACTGAAGCGGTCAGTCTTCAAACCTCCATAGTCAGCGCAGGAACTGCGCAGTTTCCTGGGACTCAGTTTTTATTTCCGTCGTTTTGCCCCGAAATTCACCGACGTTGTGCACCCGTTGGCACGTCTGTTGCAAAAGGATGTATCGTTCGACTGGACACCAGAATGTGAGTCGTCGTTCCGTCAACTTCAGTTCCTACTTATGTCAGACCTAACCTGCATCATTTTGATCCGTGTTGCCCTACTGAAATTCATACTGACGCCAGCGAAATAGGCATTGGAGCAATGATTGTTTAACGGCGAAACGACGCCGAACACGTTGTTGCCTATGCCAGTCGTTGCTTAAGCAATGCTGAACGAAACTACACAGTTACTGAACAGGGATGCCTTGCAACTGTTTTTGCTGTTCAGAAATTTCCATGTTACATCTATGGTCGCCCATTCAGCATAGTCACTGATCACCATTCGTTATGCTGGCTGGTCCGCCTTCGGGATCCGTCTGGTCGTCTAGCGCGGTGGGCCTTACGACTGCAAGTGTATCACTTTGTAATGAAATACAGAAGCGGCCGCCGTCATGCTGACACCAATTGTCTTTCCCACTTACCACTGCTAAAGGCAAATTCTGAAGAAGACACTTTAGATGACTGTCTGGCCGCTATATATATTGCACCTGAATTTCCGGACGCGACAGTCTTCCAACTCAACGCAACGACGTCAATCTGCAACCTCTTTTCGTCATGGTTCTGAATCCGAAAGCCAGTGGTAGTTTTTCTATACGTGACAACTTGCTGTATAAAACCAAGCACCCTGCCAGTGGCACCCGTTTTCTTCTTGTCGTCCCGGAGAGTCTCCGTAGGGCTGTGCTACATGCCACGCATGATGATCCAACATCAGGTCATCTTGAATTCGCCCCTACGCTACAGCATGTGCAGTTGCGCTTTTACCGGCCTCACATGCGTCAAACAACAAAGCAATATGTGGCTAGATGTGACAGATGCCAACGGCGGAAACGACGAACCACCCAACCAGGTCTTCTGCGGCCGTTGATTCCTCCTCACGCACCTTTTGAACAACTTGGCGTAGACCTCCGGGGCCCGTTCCCAGGGTCATCGAATAGTAATCGATGGATCATCGTTTGTGTAGACCATCTTACACCCTACGCAGAGACCGTAGCAGTACCGTCATCTACCGCTGTTTGCGTTGCAGCTTTCTTGTTGCGTTATGTCCTCCTACGCCATGGCCCACCTCGCGTGGTCATAAGTGATCGCGGTCGTCAATTCATGGTCGACACTGTTGAAGAGCTGCTTCGGCTATGTGGAACACAATTTCGTCACTCAGCACCGTACCGTCCGCAAACCAACGGTCTTGTTAAACGCACGAATCGAACCTTGCCGAACATGCTATCCATGTATGTGTCCTCTAACCACTAGAACTGGGATGATGTGTTGCCATTCATAACGTACGCCTACAACACTGCGAAGCATGAGACAACGATTTACAACCCTTTCTATCTGCTTTTTGCTCGATCGCCGCGAAGCTTCGTCGACACGATTCTGCCGTTTTCTCTGGACGCTGAGGATTCCATCGCCAAGACACTTTGCCTCGCGGAGGAAGCACACCAAATAGCATGCGTCCGCACATTGACACCACAATACCGCTCGAAGGATTGGTACGATAGTTCCCATCAAGCCATTTATTTTGAACATGGTGACCAGTGCTACTATGGACCCCACAACGCAAGCGTGGCTTGAGCAGCAAGCTCTTCTCACATTGAGAGCCCGTTCGTTGTTTTAGATCGCGTAAGCGACCTAACTTACGTGGTTGCGCGGGTTTTGTCTACAGATAGGCGATCCAAGAACACCCAGCTTGTTCATGTCGCATGCCTTAAGCGCTACTACCCCGCCACAGAACAGCGACTCTCCCAGTGGGCTTCGTATGCGAAAGGAGGATTGCAACGTGACGAAGTGGAGTGGATAGAAGAAGAGGAGAACGACGAGCTCAGTAGCATACAAGGCAACATTTCGGTGGCGACATCGTGGTGACCTCTCATCCACCCGGTCTTCATTTGTAAATAAACATCGATTATCCGTAACAATATGTATTTATAGCACTTAGTCGGAACATTGGTGGTGCAAGTGCGATAAAGCAGTGTATTGGTTGGGAATGGGCGGTTATGTCACACGACAGGAGCAAATGGTGTTGCACCCTCTCAGCAAAGGGCACATTGACTTGACGAAGTGCGAAATTTAAACCGTAAAGCGATTTATTACAGCTGGAGTTTTGAACGGTAATTGCAGAGCGAGTGTCATTCAGTCTGTTTGCACGCGCATTTTTTGTGAAGCCACAGAGAAGGAGAGATGGCGAGTATATGGGTGGGCACACCTTGAGCGTGCGTGCGTGTGTACTTATATGCGTGTGTACTTATATTTATGTCTCAGTATTTTAATATGCGTGCGCACGAGTGCGTGTATGCGTGTGTGCGCATACGCATGCTTGTGTGTGCGTGCAGTTCCGTCTGCATGCATGCGTACAATTTTGGGCTTGTGTGCATGCGTGGGCGCGGGTAAATGTGAATGCGGGCGACCATACGTGTCATATCTATGTGTGTGTGCGTTTGTGTGAGTGTGTGCGAACGTGCATTCGCGCGCGTCTGTGCGTGTGTGTGGGTGTGTGTAAGCGAGCGAGCTAGCGAGCTTTTCGCCGCTTACACATACTATTGGGGATGAATGGGATATGGAGTTTATTTAAACCTTTATATAAATCTACGAGACAAGAACGAATGACAATACGTTTATAGCATTCTCTTTCTAAAAGCGAAATCAATGCAACAAAAAAATAAAAATAAAACGCAGTCCCCTTGCACTCTGTGAAGAAGTATGATCAGCGATGCTGTGTATGTGGGCCCCTTAGTGGCGAACTGCACCTCCGCCGCGGGTCGGCCTGGCAATGAACTATCTTCGTGATCTTGTTCTACACACGGACACAGTTGTGGGGAAAGTAGCCTTAACGGCTTCGCTGTAAAATAAAAAAAAAAACAAAAAAAACGCCTCAGCAGTCAATATCGCCGCCCAGATTTCGTCACTATGGCGCCGTCACCATCGGCACGGCTCCGTGAGCAGCTACCAAGCTGTTCAGTTTCGTTATCTTCCTTCCTTCGGAGCCAGCGCATTGTTTTGATGAGAGCGACGCGCTAAATTTGCACCATCATTGCGTCATGCATCGCTAATGCGACCAAGCAAGCTTTCGGCGGCACACATTCACTGTTATATTGACACTAAATCTGTAAACTGCTTGTCTTCGAAAAAACAGCGTGAATACAAACCGAAAGTGGACTGCATGCTCACTGGGCCATACTATTGATGGCAGCATCACAAAAGGCTAGGTGCGGCCAGGCTGACTTTACAGGTTTGCAACGATTGATTGACGGGCTAATTGGTTCATTATCACAGAAAGAACAGCGCTTCAAGTTGTTAGCGCAGTGTGTGTGTGGTTCCTTCTTTGTGCCCAGTATTAAAGCGCTGTTCTTTATGTGACATTACATATGTACTTTTTCTGCGTCAGGTACGCTTTCCAAGAGCGTTTAATTGGAAAATTTTTGTTCGCACAGCTCTTACAGAAGCATGTTTAATCAAAATTTCTTCGCTCGGCTAGATAATCTCGAGGACAGGCTCCAACCTGCTCATTTTCTTTAGTCACCTAAGATAAATGACAGAAAATTTAAGTAACACAGCTTCGTTAATTACGCACACAACATATCAACTTACTCCGCATCCATAGGTTACCAATCTGAACACTTGATTGATAAAATGATGTCACCAATATTTGTATTAGTTGAATAGTTTGGTACAGTTAAAAGCAGCCGACATATCGATGGGGCTGTAGGCTTCTTATAAAGCAAGTGTGAAGGTTGTACAGGTTTTCTTGGCGCAAATCTAGTTCATGAGCTTAAGCGCATGTGCCCAACCGTGTACTTCTGCCTAGACAATGGACTGTTCTACATTATACAAGAAGCACCTCAGCGCTACGGTACATCACACAAGGTGTGCGAGAACATTGTGCGCGTTCCTGATTAGATTTTTGAGCGTTGGTGGCATCAGCCTCGGTTTCCTGGCGTCATCAGGAATAAAAACAGCCGCCTGGGGGAAAGCATTGGATACATTTTCAGTACTTTGTAACATATGGATCAGCGCGAACATGTACGTTGGAACGATAAGTACTGAAATATTAAGATGAGGGTTTTGCTGCACGTATTTGGCTGTCTAATGTTAAGATATAAAGAAAAAATACTGTGATTTTGTGACAAATAATGCGTGCAATCACGCGAAATATCAGCTCCTACACAGAAACCGCGGTGGAATTTTTCCCTGGACTACATTGAACCACGAAATGCTGATTTGATAAATATCAGCAATTGGAAATATGATGAGAAAGTTTACAGTATCACGCACATCATAAGGAAAAAAAATAACGTAGCGACAAGCGTAGCAAAGTTCACAATGCAGATTTTCATCGAGTAACAGATGGACTTAGTTAGCACCCATCTATTTCCTCTACATTTGCACTTATATTATTTTTCGCGGGTTTTCGTTTGTGCTCCTGTAGATCACGAGCGCGTATTCGCCACTGCTAAATTACAAGTATTGCAAGTGAGCGCTAAAAGGGACTTCAATAGATGTCTTGCGCGAAGTGTACAAACAATATCGAACTGGTCGCAGACGCAGGCGCTGTAGCTTAAAGGAGGCGGCGTATAGGTGCTTTCCAAACATAGGGCAAGGCCGCCTTACAAGGACGCCTTTCTTACGCGCGGCTCAGCACCATTGTTAACAGCCCGTCTCCCCCTCTGAGGATTCGCCCTTTGAGCGAACGTCTCTGCCAAGGCATCCTTCTCTCATTTGGCGCCTTAGCCTTGTGCGGCGATTCAGTATCAGTTCCATGACTTCTCCGATTCGTGAGATAGGCAGCAGAGACCGTGAGCTGTTTGGTGTACCCCCGCCAATACGGGACTGGTAAATTCCCGGTAAGCGCTGAAAGTTCTTGTTTTTCTCATTTTCTCTTTTTTTCCACACTACATTTAGGTATTGTTCAAGTTCGCCGAACATGTATCGTATATCTAGCCGCGTTCATGGCCGCATGCGTACGGGTGACTCCGAAACCACGATGTTAAAAATATTGAGGAAAACTATGTCATGTCACCTGCGGCGATCCGCAAAGCCCCTATTGCGCGGATAATTCAAGCATGTTTTCAAGCATTAGAGATATACGAAACTGACTTAGAGTGGCTCGAAGCGAGCGCATCGTGCACGATATTATTATCTTTAACGCGAGTTGGAGTCGGCTGTATAGATTTTGCCTAGCCGAATTCAAGGCCACCTGCGCATGTGTGATTGCGGAACTACGAGGCTAGAACCATTTAGAAATCGTTCCATATCAAGTTACCAATCGCGATCAGCAAAGCACATCTACAGTGGATAAAGCAAGCAAGTTTTTAGGCATGTAGGGCCCTCTGGGCCCTACATTCCTAAAACGTGACTGTACCTACAACAAACATGCCTGCATGCCTGTACCTGTCGACGAGAAGATAGCCTCGCCGCCTACGGGATTACCTGACTGAGCTATGTGGAATGCTCGGTTGCCTTAGTCAAAAGTTCGAATCCTCTCTCTCTCTTTTTTTATCTGACGGCGGTGAGCGTGAATTTCACCCCCTCCAGTGCACTACATCTGCAGGCTTGGAGTCACGCCTGACACCGGAAAAAGTTGCCGAGAGCGAGTGGGGCTATACTAATTCTGGTACAAACAAATTAGGAAGGCCCACTAAGCTTCAACAAAGACACTCCTCACGAGAACAGGATTTGGCCTCCCTGGTGTAGTATACGGCCACCCCCTCCCAAATGACTCCAACTAAACCATGGCCCTCAGTCCCCAGCAGCTGCGGAGCAGCTGGCCAAGGCGGCGGTCAGACCTGTAGCGCAGCAGAGGGTGCTAAGAATCTCTGGGTCCGGACAGGCTGCCGATAGAAACTGACCCTGTCAACTTTTAGCGCCCGAACTCTGTCGGCTGAGGCTAGCTTAGCAGGACTCTTTAAGTATCAGACATTGTTTGGGATGTCATTGGCCTTAGCGAGATTAGCAGAACTGGTGAGACTTATACAGTGCTGACTAACGGCCATGACCTCTGCTATAGAAGTCTCCCAGATGAGAAGCGATACGGGGTAGGATTCCTAATCCATAAAGACATAGCGGGCAACATTGATGAATTCTACAACATTAATGAGAGGGTAGCAGTAGTCGTAATCCAACTTTATAAAATGTATAGATTAAAGATAGTTCAAGCCTACGCTCCAACATCCAGTCACGATGATGATGAAGTAGATTAGTTTTATGAAGATGTTTAATTAGTGATGAGAAAAGCGCAAAGGCAGTATACTGTAGTAATGGGGGACTTCAATGCAAAATTCGGGAAAAATCAGGCCTGGGAACAAGCAATTGGCAACTACGGCGTCGATTCTAGGAACGCTAGAGGATAGATGCTGGTAGAATTCGCAGAAAGGAATAAGCTAAGAATAATGAATACCTTTTTCAAGAAGTGCCGCAACAGAAAGTGGCCCTGGAAAAGCCCTAATGGTGAAACAAGAAATGAAATTGATTTCATTCTATCTGCTGCTCCCAGCATAGTTCAAGATATAGAAGTGATAGGTAGGGTAAAGTGCTGTAATCATAGGTGAGTGAGAGCTAGGATTCACCTCAATTTGAAGAGAGAAAGAGTAAAATTCGTCAAGACGAATCAGGTATACCTATAGGCAGGTAAGAGTAAAAGCAGACAAATTCAGCCTGGTGCTTGCAAGCAAATATGCAGCCTTAGAATAGGGAGATCAAGATGACATAGAGGCAATGAATGAAACCGTAACTAGACTACAAAAAGGGAGTCGTTAAAGAATTGAAAAACTATAGACCTATTAGCTTAATCCGAGTATTACATAACATATTAACCAAAATAATCTCGAATATATAATAAAGGCAAAACTGGCCTTTAGTCAACCAAGGGAACAGAGAGAGAGAATCATCTTTTGTACTGAGCCCTTAGTGATGGTTGGTGCGCCCTGGCACCAGATGGGGTGGAACCTCCTTCTCAGGTCCCATATGCGTCCAGCAGTTCCTGGCCCCTAGCTGCCGCGAGCTGGGTCGGTAGGTCGGGGTTGGACAACAAGGTCTCCCATCGCTCGGGGGGGTTGGGGCTGGGGAGGGTGGGGGGTAGGGATGGTGGGGGGTTCTTGAGCTTAGTGCACTCTGCAAGGATGTGTGCTAGAGTGCCTTTTAACCGTCTGCAAAAAGGGCATGAAGTGTCATGCTCTGTTGGAAACATCTTGTGCAAGAGCACGGGATGCGCTAGCGACCCCGCTTGCGTGCGTCGCACGATCGTTTGCTGCATTCGGCTGAGTTGCGGGATGCGGACGGGGAAGCCTACATCTGCCGCTTCTGTACATTTGGGTGATTTCTTTGTAACTTGTCACGGGGTGCGGTAGCTCTGGCTCGTCCTCTGCCCAGATTGACAGTTCTCGGGCATAGTGGTCGGCGAGTGCATTGCCTTCCACTTGCGAGTGAGCCAGGACCCACACGAGCTCAACGGCCCGTCCCGGTGATTTGCATTTGGTGAGGATCGCTAGTGCCGCGGGAGAGATGTTCCCCTTGCGGTAGCTTGCGTAGGCGGTCTGGGAGTCTGTGACCACGGTCCTCACTCCCGGTTGTGCGAGTGCGAGGGCCACGGCCAGTTCTTCTGCTTCGGCTGTATTTGTCGTCCGTATCGACGCGCCTATGACCAGTTTATCGATGGTGGTGACGCCGTTGCTCTGGTTCCGTGCTAGGGAAGCGAGGCGTCCGCGTAGAGAACCTCGGGATCCTCTTCCAGCTGTCGAGCCAGTGGCTTGGCCCGCGCAGAGCGTCTCTAGTCGTTCCTCCCCGGCTGCATGTTCCGGGGGAGGGGCTTGGTCTTAATAATGTCTCTCCACGTTGTGGGGAGCGGCTCCGTTGTCGGTTGCTGTTCAATTTGCCATCCTATCTTGCATATATAGGACGGCCCGCCGTGCTCTGTGCGGCTCAGCCTTACTCTCTGGTGGGATAGGTGTGCTTCCACCAGCTCTTCCACCGTGTTGTGGGCACCCATTTTCAGCAGCTTCTGCGTTGACGAGTAGACTGGGATGCCCATGGAGAGTTTGACTGCTTTTCTTATCGTCGTGTTCAGCGTCTCGCGGTTCACCATCGCAAGCTGGAGGTATGGGGCGGAGTACGTTACGCGTGACACGACGAATGCCTGCACCAGGCGCAGTGCGTCTTCTTCTTTGATTCCTCTGTTCCGGTTGGTGACTCTCCGGATCATGCTCAGGACTTGCTCTGATGTGGTCTTGATTTTGCTGACGGCTGCGTGCGCCTTGCCGTCGCTGCGCAACAGCAGGCCCAGTATCCGGATCTGCTGCGCTGGCTTGATCTCTGTGCCGTCGATGGTGATGATTATGTTCGGCGGCGGCTCTTTCTTTGGTCTTCCGGTCTGTACCATGAGCAGCTCCGATTTCTGTGGAGCGCAGCTCCGGCCGCAGGTCGTGGCATACTCGCGGACGGTCGTTGCCGCTCTCTGCAGGGCTTCCTCCGCCCAGGCATCGGACCCCGCGCGGTTCGTCCACACCGTTATATCGTCGGCATAGAACGCGTGGTCCACGCACTCGATCTGACTGAGTAGTTCGGGCAGGGGCAGGAGTGCTAGGTTGAAAAGCAGAGGCGACAGGACAGACCCCTGTGGGGTACCCCTGTCTCTGAGCTCCACAGGCTCTGACCGTTCATTTCCTATCCGGATAGTTGCTGTTCTATTGGTTAGGAAATATTTAATATAACCGTAGGTCTTGCGGCCACACCCCGTCTTGTGAAGGTTCTCGAGCACGCTGGCGTGGGACACGTTGTCGAAGGCCCCCTTGAGGACAAAAGCCAGTATACCCCGGGGCGCTTGCCTCGTTGCTCATTTAATCGCTAGTTTGAGCTCGTGTAATTGGATCAGGACGTCTTGGGCGCTCAGGTGCTGGCGGAATCCATACATGGTCGCCGGCATCTGATTTGTCTCGTCCAGGTGTGCTCGAAGTCTTCTGAGAACCATGCGTTCCATGACCTTGCCCACACAGGACGTGAGCGAGATAGGGCGCATGTTCTCGATCGTCAGAGGTTTGCCGGGTTCGGGTATGAACCGTACCTCGGCCTCTTTCCATTCTGCGGGCAACTTCGAGCTTTCCCAGGTTCTGTTGATGTGACCCAGGAGCCCGCGTGCCGCCGCATCACTCATGTTATTGAGCAGGTTGTGTGTAGTGGCGTCCGTTCCGGGTGCGCTCGTCTTATTACTTTCGTCTATGGCTGTTAATAACTCCGTGATGGTGAACGGTTCATCCAATGCCGGATTTTCCGGTCCCCCGTACTCCTCCGGTATCGAAAATCGCCCTCTCTCCGTCTTGAGGTAGATCGCCTTGAGGTCTTCAATGAGCCTTTGGCCGTTGCCATCGTAAGCGTTCAGAACTTTGGTGAAGTTGCGGTTGGTTGCGGTCTTGCTGCTCAACAGGTCGATCAGGTGTCTGAGAAGGCGCCAGGTCTTGCGCACCGACAGCTTTCCCTGCAGCCCGTCGCACGTACTCATCCAGTTTTCTCGGTACAGCTTAGTTGCGTATTCAGCGATCTGTTTGTTGAGGAGCGCCATGCGTTTGACGAGCTTCTTGTTTCGACGTTGACGCTTCCATCTTCGCGTGAGCGAGTGTCGCGCCGCCCACATGTGTGCTAGTTTGGCGTCGACGAAGGGCGTCTGCATCGTTGTCACAACTTCTTGAGTAAATCTGTCGAGCGCGATCTTTTGTTCTCGCGCCCATTCCGCGTACATTTGATGTATGCCCTCCTCCGCGTTTTCTCCGGAGGTCTCGTTTTCTTCGTCCGTGTGCTTGCGTATTCGGTCCAAGTCGGTAATCCGGGCTTTGCCGAGGGCTGCCCGGAACCTTGGTCCCTTGATCGTTACACTTATGATGCTGTGGTCGGAGCCCAGGTCTACGTATTCGTTCCGCCAGGCCACTTCTAGGGAGCCCGCCATCCACGACAGGTCCGGGGTGGTGTCCCTGTTGACGCTGTTTCCCTTTCGGGTGACGACGCCCGGTTCATTAAGGAGCGCCATTTCTTGGTCCTCTATGGCCTTTGCTAGAGCCTTGCCTCGTTTAGATTGGTATTTGTAACGTATTTAGTGTGAGGGGCGTTGAAGTCGCCTAGGACCAGGAGTGGCCTGTTCCCCGCCAACCTCTTCTCCTGGCTCACTGTTGTTTCAAAGTCGTACTGCCTTTGTGACGGCCTGCAGTATATGCGCTCATCACAAACAGGTTTCCGGCACTGCCAATCGTCCTTGTGTGAACCTCGACCAGCGTGTCTTCGCAGCCCTTTTGTGCCGTGAGGTGCTGGGTGGCTGCTATGTTGGTGCGCACCAGTAACGCCGTCCGCCTTCCCTCGGGTCCGTGTAGGTCACGTCACCCGGGAGTCTGGGTCTGCCGTG
Source organism: Dermacentor andersoni (assembly GCF_023375885.2). NCBI lineage: Eukaryota > Metazoa > Arthropoda > Arachnida > Ixodida > Ixodidae > Dermacentor > Dermacentor andersoni. Next base: position 240,075,626 of record NC_092815.1, read on the forward strand.
TGTCTCTTGCAACGCGATCATATCCGGTTTCTGGTCGAGCCCATCTATGTGAAGTTGTAAGTCGGCTTCCTTGGTGCGGATGCCCCTGCAATTCCACTGGTAAATGATCTGGCTTCAGGAAGGGATACCCTACAATGGATCACATCCATGCCATTAATAAGGTAAACGAGAAATCCGCAGAGTACAATAAGCCTCTCTGTATGGCTTTCATAGATTACGAAAAGGCATTTCATTCAGTAGAGATACCAGCAGTCATAGAGGCATTACGTAATCAAGGAGTACAGACCGCTTGCATAAATACCTTGGAACATATCTACGGAGATTCCACAGCCGCCTTAATTCTACACAAGAAAAGCAGGAAGTTCCTATAAAGAAAGGAGTCAGACAAGGAGACACAATCGCTCCAATGCTATTCACTGCGTGCTTGGAAGAAGTATTCAAGCTATTAAACTGGGAAGGTTTAAGAGTAAGGATCGACGGCGAATACCTCAGCAACTTTCGGTTTGCCCAAGACATTGTTCTATTCCGCAACACTGCAGACAACTTGAACCAAATGATAGAGGACCTTAACAGAGAGAGCATAAGAGTGCAGTTGAAGATTAATATGCAGAAGACAAAGATAATGATGAATAGCCGGGCAAGAGAGGAAGAATTCAGGATCGCCAGTCAGCCTCTAGAGTCAGCGAAGGAGTACACTTACCTAGTTCAATTAATCACAGGAAACCCTGATCATGAGAAGGAAATTCATAGAAGAATAAAAATGGTTTGGATCGCATACGGCAGATATTGTCAGCTCCTGACTGGAAGCTTGCCATTATCATTGAAAACGAAGGTGCACAATCGGTGCATTTTACCGGTGCTGACATATGGGGCAGAGATTTGGAGACTGACATGGAAGCTTGAAAACAAGTTAAGGACCATGCAAAGAGCGATGGAACGAAGGATGTTAGCCATAGCGTTAAGAGACAGAAATAGAGCGGTTTGGATCAGAGAGCAAACGGGTATAGCCGATATTCTAAAATACGTTAAGAGAAAAGAATGGGGCTACGCAAGTAATGTAATGCGCAGGTTAGACAACCGTTGGATCACTAGGATTATGGAATGGATACCAAGAGAAGGGAAACACAGTGGAGGACGGCAGAAGACTAGGTGGAGCGATGAAATTGGGAAATTCACGGGCGCGTGTTGGAATCGGTTGGCGCAATACCGGGCTAATTGGAGATCGCAGGGAGAGGCCTTCGTCCTGCAGTGGACATAAAATAGGCTGATAATCATGATGATGATGATGATTTGGAAAGTGTTTAGCTCTTGTATTTTTGGTATGTCGGCGTCGCTGTGCAGTCTTGGGGGCCCTTTTTTACCACGAGCACTATGTTTCAGCTAATATTCAAGGGAACTGGACATTATATTATTTGGGGGAGGGGAGGGAGCTTTCTTCAGCGTCTAATCATTGTTCCAAAGTTATCGGTTAGCGCCTGCGTGTGTTTCTAATATCCAGTATGTTGTCACGGATTCAATAGCGAAATAGCGTTATCTTATCAGATTGCGCGCGTGAAGCGAATTACTGGCGCACATTCTCCATCACATTTGAGGACCCGAGATTGCGCTTCAATGTACGGGCATTCCAATCTGATGAACCGGTGTCTTGATCCGTAGATCAGATCCAGAGGAAGCACTACTGCGCGCAGCCATCGTTGTGCTCACATCACTACCTCACTCCAACGTGACAGTATAGACGTGCTACATCTTCATTGAGTGAATACTGAGAAATGGACTAGGGCTTTTGTTGCATGTGTGTTTACACATTTAACGCAACAATGTATTTTTCATTACTATTTAATTTAGGAGGCTGTAAGAGACAGCAACCTTATATTGACACGTGTACTTATCTTTATCGGGCGACCACGTTTCGCCGCTTAACAACTGTAATCGCGCAGCGCGGAACGCGCCTGCAGTTTCTGGAAAGTTATCGATGCTTCTACCCGGCTTTCTATTGTCGCCGAACCTTGCGTTATCTGATTTCATTGCGTAACGCGAATGGTGTAGAACTTTGTGGAAGGCACGCGGGTCCGAACGATTAGTCTGGAACATTCGACGACTGCTCTAAAAAAGCCGACGCGCTTGACCCGCTGATCAGATTTTCGACGATCGCCGACTGTGTTCGCCGCTTTCGTTGTGCTATAAGTGTAGCCTGTTTTGTGGGCACAGGTTCGCCCAATAAAATCTAGTTTTGCCTTTCACAGTATTGCCACTGTGTTCTTAACGTCACCACCACGTGACAATATTAACAGGAGGTTTTAATGATACAGGAAATTCAAATGCTTATTAGTCGGCTTTCACCTCATGGTAAGGAATTTCAGTAAATATATCCTCATTTTAATTAAAAGCCTATCCGCTTGACAACGTTTCATCTGAGTTCCCCCTTTGCAAGCTGATACCGACTAGAAGGTTGTTCGTACCGTGGGCCCTTGACATATGTCGGTCCGTCAAACAAAGGGTTATTCCGAATGTTTCATTTCAGGAAGGCGTGTTACCCTCCTGCCCTTCACTCTGGTTCGCAAACATGCATAAGATGAAAGTGCTACGTGAAGAGCGTCGTTAGTCCAAACGCACGAGCTACCGTAACTCACCTCGCCTATATCGCTGCCATTCAGGCTTAGATATATAAGACATGTATATTTTAAATCGACGCATCACGAATCCGAAAAGAGCTGCCCGCGACCAGCCCAGCTAGGTTTCTTTAATTTCGTACTTTGTCCCAGGGGCTAATAGTAGCTCAAGGGAACAGAGCGCTGAGTGTGGAAGTGGCAGAGAAGGTGCTCTATAGTGTCTCGTCACCCACCGAAAATTGCACGCCACGCTGCTGGTCATTCCTAGGAAATTGTATATTCGACGCCCAGCCATTTGCAACACAGCAACATTGCTTTACGGTGGGAGAGTCCGAGTGAGCGACAGGGTAGTTATGGCGATGAAGACACGCTATTTCCTGCAGCAATTTATGAATGAATGAATGAATGAATTAATGAATGAATGAATGAATGAATGAATGCCTTCTTTTACTGAGAAAAAGGAGGAGCAAACATCGGTGGCACGTCTCAGCACTGTAGCAAGTAGGTGACGCCCCCTCGGACATAATCTTGGTTCGCCCGCCAAGCTCGGCGGCCTGATATAGCTCGGCAGGCAACAGTGGTCACCCGCACCACAATAAACACCGACGAGCACGGCAGCTCGCCGTTCAGTAAGCTTTCAGCACCACCACGCTGAGAAGCCCTCCCTTGTTCACGACCCGGGGTGGATCGTGACAAGCACATTGGGTAAGGAGTGGGGGATAAAAAGAGGAAAAGCTGGAGTCCGGGTGGCACGCGAAGTCGCAGTTTAGGCTCGAGAGAATATAAGCCGGAGTTTGTGAAACCGGTTGAATTGCAGCGCAGATGTGTGATGTGGCGAGTAAATGATTGGAATCACCACCCAGCATCCGTCCTTTGCGGTTGTATAAGCACCCGCCGTTCTTGGTGATAAACGTTTGCTGAAAACCAATCTTGCCAATTACTTATCCATCGGGCATACCTCGCCGCGTATTCCTTAGTAATAGGGTCTGTGGATTACACATGCGCTGTCACGACAAGTTACGACCATACCGTGACGCTTGCGGTTACGGTTGGCACACTCGCGACTCTAGCTATTGCGGGAATACCATAAACATGGCTTTACTGCACAAGTTAGAGATCAGACCGTTAAGAACAGCGCTTCTCGGCTTGCATACGTTAAACGCAAGCACCACTGCAGCATCTTATGGGGCGCGTCCCGTCAAGACAGACGCGAACGCAAACATAAGAACGCGTTAGAAGACAGGGTGCCATCTTGGATCTCGTGCCAAACGTATCCAAGCCTACAGTACATCAGCAACCATGCACCATGCTGCCGTCAACATTCTTAGACATACTTCAGTTCCACAGCTCCGCTCGGGAGATGGCCGAAGTGGTGGTCACGCGAACTAGCGGCGCTGCGATCGCGTCTTTCGTCACTTTTTGTTTCGTTGCAGATAGAAGTTGCTTCATTTCTGGTAGATTTCCGTTTTATATTTTGAGAAGTAGTTATTTCACAGTTCTTAATTTTGAGCTACTTTGTGAAAATTTGTCATATCTGAGCTAGGTATTGTAAATGCGTTTTTGGTAAGGAACTTGAAACTTGACTTCTGGTTTCACTTCTGGTTTCATGTTGGTTGCGCTGCATCGTCTGTCGCTATCCTTCTCCGTTTTGTAGGTGTTGTGTGATGTGTCGCGATTTGCTCTCTTGAAAAACTTCTTGAAGAAGCGTTTCCGCATCTCATGACAGCAAGAAGTTCCCTATGCCGTGCTGTTTTGCCCCCTGCTGCACGAGCGGCCTGAGACACGATGCCGCTGGTCACCATTTTTTCGCACCGCCGCAAGACGCTGGAGAGTTTAAAAGTTGGGAGCGCATGCTACACCGAAAAGACAAACGCCTCACAAACAAATCAAAAGTGTGTGAACGCCACTTTGAGGACGACGACATTTTGAAATACTGCAAGCATGTTGTGGGCAACAAAGAAATATTGATTCCTCGCAGGAAATGGATGCTTGTTCCTGGCGCACTTCCTCGGCTCTTTCCTGGGCTGCCTGAGCACATCTCAAAACCAAAAAATGTGAAGCGAAAGCGACGTCCACCAAAAGAACGAGCGCAACTGCCGGCAAGTACATCGGGTGAAGCTTGTACTGACCGCGCTTCGACTTCAAACCTGCTGTTGGGCTTGGAAAAAGGAACTTCAGAAATATGCGCTACACACTTTGCGCTCAACGAGCTCACGAACGTGACACTGCCTTCTGCGCTCTGGAAGTTCGGAATTGTTGAGGACGACGCAACACAGAAGCGATGTGGAGTATTTTATATGAGGCAACTGGTAGCCGGGCATCTGCGAGTAATGAAAACTGTTGTGCTTGAAGAGGATGGTACTTGCTGCATAAACGGCTACAGCGAAATTCACAAGAGACTATTTCGAGCTGCGACTAGCATTGCAAGTGTGGAAAGAATCCTGAGAGAAGCAGACAGCTTGAACATATGTGCGGGCGTGAAAGCAGGCCAGCGTGACTCGGCGACATCAGATAATATGCACCACAAGCAGTGCAATGTACTTACAAAGCAACTAGTCTGCGCGCGTTGTCTCCGTCTACAGAGGAAACTTCGACTGAGCATTAAGGCTCCGAGCGCAACGCTCAAGCGATATCAGAAACTACGCAATGTGAAGAAGAGGCTGCTTAGGGCGGCTGCTGCGCATCAAAAGCAAAAGAAGGAAATTTTCGCTCTGAAGAAAAGGCTATCGGAAATGCCCGATAACAGAATCGAGGAAGCGTTGGCCGAACTTCCACCTTTGCAGCGACTTGCATTTATGACATCGTTTAAACAGTTGAAAGCAAGATCTCCGTGTGGCGCGCGGTACAATGCGGACTGGCTTCTGAATTGTTTAATGCTGAGGATAGCGAGCCCTCGAGCATATAAGCTTCTGTCTGACATGAACATGCTGCCCTTGCCCTCCCTGAACCGTCTCACACAAATACTGAAAGGAATACCATGCAAGTATGGTTTCAATCCCCTCTGTATGGAAGCTATTGGAAAACAGCTGGGCAACAGAGCAGATGGGAAGAAATTCGGCACACTGATTTTGGATGAAATTAAGTTACGCCAGGCGTACGATTTCAACAAGTCAACCTTCAAACTTGATGGTTTTGTGGACCACTACGGCGGTATTTCAAATGAAGGAACTGACCAACTTGCAGATCATGCGCTCGTGCTGATGTTCGTACCACTTCTGGAGAGCTGGGTGCAACCGATTGCCACCTTTGCCACGAAAGGTTCTGCGCCTGGCAAGATTTTAGCAGAGCTGGTGTTGCAAGCAGTAATGCAATTGCATAAACATGGTGCTATGGTGATCGCCGTAGTCAGTGACGGGGCTGGGAACAATCGCTCGATGTGGCAGCAGATGGGAATGAGCGGCAGCGTAACCTCACCTTCTCACAAGATTCCACATCCATGCCTGCCTGAGAGCGCGTACCTTTATTTCCTGTGTGATGTGCCACATGCCCTGACGTGTGTACGCAACCATTTGCTCAAGCACAAATATGGACAGGTGAGCTAGCGTAGTTTATTTCATATACAACTTGTGCTGATTGGCGTCGATAACTGTTTTTCAGGCTGGAGATTACCGAATAAACTTTGCCCACTTTGTCCTCTATGAGTGCGAAAGAAAGCATCATCTCAAAGTCGTTCCCAAGCTCTCAGCAGCGCACGTAAACCCCACAAACTTTCAGAGAATGAACGTGCGACTCGCTGCACAGGTGAGCGATTAAAAATAGTAATATGCCAAAATATAGAAGGTGGCTCTCTGTTGCTTTGTAAGTTTTTTCAACTACAACTGTTACACTTTGTTTGCCTTCCACAGCTGTTCAGCCGCAGTACTGCTATTGGATTGCAGTTATACAAGGCAGAAAGCGTTGAAGGCCTCCAAGACTCGGAGGGAACAGAAGCGTTTACAATGACAATGAATGAAGTCTTTGATGCACTCAACACAAAACATCCTGCAGAAGGAATACGAAAGGGCTCACCGAAGATTGAGGTACGCTTTAAGCCAGTGTGCATGAGGTTTTAATGGAAGCCCTACAGTTAGTGCAAACTATAAATTCATTTATTTGCGCAGATAATCAAGTAGTTTCTCGACCTGCTCAACATCACGGAACACAACTACCACCACCGAAACATGCTTATGTTTGCCTCGCGACAGACAACCGAAGCTTTGCGTGTTACGCTAATGTCGGTACTCGACATAATTGATGAGCTCCACGAAGCTGGTGTCCCCTACTGACAGTGAAGCTCAACCAAGATCCCCTAGAGGTAATGCGCAAATGCTTGTTGAAAATGTGGAGAGCTGTTGAATTTTTAATGCATGCACAAACCGCAAATGCAAAGTTTGTTTTATCGTGATTACTTTTATTACTGCACCATTAAATTAAAAAGTGCGCAGGCAAAATCACTCACAGAATGCTTTCTTTATTCATTTCAGAAATTTTTCGGAGTTGTCCGTTCATTTCATGGCGACGATGACCACCCATCCGTAGTTCAATTCATCCAGATTTATAGATTGTTGTCTTTGTTCACACCTGTGAAAAATGCAGTGAGAGGAAATTGCTCTGGCGCTCCCGATGGTGTACTGGTGTCTCTTCACGACAGCTTGGGGCAAAAGGCGAAGGCTGCTGCTGAGCTGAAAGGTGCAGTTGAAGCAAAGCTATACAAGAAGCTCTGTGGGATGAGTCTTTCAGTAGGCCACATGGATGACTTGGGCGACCACGGGTACCAGAAAGCAGGAACACAAGAAATGGTTGTCTACTACCTGGCTGGATATGCATTGAAGAAAGTTACGAAATCCATGTCTTGCGAACGGTGTGTTGAATCACTGGAAAGTGCTTCTGTGCCACCAAGTGCGGGTGACCCACGACCCTCGCATAGCCTTTTGACAGAGCTGAGGTCATTCAAGCCAGGGTGCTTACGTGAACCTTCTTTCAGAATGTTCACTGTCATCAAACACATAGAAGAAATAATTCGTCACACACTCGACAGTAACGCAGTTTTTGGTGACTTACTTTGGAGCATCCTGGACGGGCTAGACAAAGCATCTGTGCCGTGTTAGATATGGAGCTGTTTCCTGCGCCTGCTTCGAGTTCCCCCGGACCACATCGAATCGCAGCACATTCCAGAGAATCGCTCGAGCCAACAAGTTCACGTGCGAACAAGTTCGTACGCCACCGGTAGCTATTCAATGCTTGAGTTTTCCAGAAAACGAAGGGGTAGCCCGGCATTGTTGCAGGGAAAGTGGGTCCCGAAACAAGACGGCTGCGATGTACCGGGAAGGGCCAAGCGTCCCCCTTCTTCGCCTTTGAAGAAGGCATTTGCCACCACAGCGGGGCCGTACCACCGGGAGCAGGTGAGCCCTCGGACAATGGAGCCCAATCGTCCCCCTTCTCCGCCTTTGAAGAGAGCATTGCACCACAGCAAGGCAAGACCGCGGGGAGCCGCCGGGTGTGACATCACCGCACGGGTGCCTACCATTGGCCGAAGGTGGCGTCATTTGAGCGGGCTCTCCCATTGGCCGAACATGACGCGACTTCCAGTCCTCGAAGGGTTTAAAAGAAGCATTCCAGAGAGACCAGAGCATTCCCGGATTCACCTCTCTCGAACTTCTTGCCGCGGGCCGCAGCGTCCGAGTTGCTGCCGGCCCGTAATGACTGTACGACTGTTACTTGACTCTCACCTCTCTGTATATAATGTAAAATAAACCCTCCCAAGTTTTGTTTTCATCCCGAAGTCCGTCCTCCAACCCCTACAGCCGGCACTAGAATGTGACAATCATTATGAGGAGGTGACTGCTAATGTCATCAAGTTCTATCTTGTCATGCGCATGCACTTCTTTTCAAAAAAAAAAGATAAGAACAGTGAGGCATCGCTGACAGAACAGGTGCAAGCAGCCAGAAAGAGAGCAAAATTGCTTTGAGTAAAAGTAGCTCAAAATTACTTTTTTGTGCACAAAGTAAATAAAAACTGTCACTGTATTTGTTGTTTGTTTTGTTCGTAAAAAGAAAATGAATTAAGCTTTGACCTAAATAAATATATGTTCATAGTATTTAACTTTGTCCTTGTCACTGCTCACAGATCACTTCCAACTCATTTGCACGTCCCATAATATCCGCGGACAACTATAAAAAATACATGTGTAAATTAAATTTATTAGGCGAAGAAGCGTTGACGGGGGTGGATCAATTCACCACAGCGTTGTCCCAAGCGACTGCTGGGCGTGATGCGTTAATGTCCCTACGCCTGCACAGGCGCTCGCCGTCTTTAATTAATACACATCTTAAGAATAAGCAGCAAAAAACAAAGCCCCCGCTGAAGGGAGCACCGTAGCGCTTTTATAGGGAAAAAGTTGGTTGAAAAGCGGAATCGTAGTGCACGACCGCTCATTTGCGGTGTAGTTGCAGCCTCTAAAGACTAGCTAGACATGTCATTCAAAGGTCCTTGGCATGAAATATTGTTCAGCAGCCAAAACACAGTCGTCAAAGAGCGAACGGCGCAGGCCAGTTGGGGAAAACGACCCACCGCAGAGATGACATCGCAGGAGTAGACGATGCGCGCTGCGTGAGAGATGCGTCACTGCAGCGCCGATAGTGCATAGACACCGTGAAGTCCCCATTACTTAAGCGCGGCAGGTTTTTCACAAAACTCAGACTGTGTATCTAAACTACATTTACCGTCGGATAAGCGCCTACGGGCCTGTTGGTGCAAACGACGCGTCGCAGCAGGAGCAGACGACGCGCGGCGCATGACGAAAGACGCGACTGCAGCGCCGGTAGTTTCAGTGACACCCGTTGCGGCCACGTCGGCCAATGGGCTCGCATAGGGAGCTGCGAAACTGAAGTATGTCAAAGAGCGTTGGCTGTCGTTTCTATGCAAGGAGGTTATATACTTAAACTTCTGGAGTGCCATTCCCAGCCGCCGCCTACGGGAGCGCGTAAAGCATAGAGTTAGTAGAACAACTCTAGAGGAAAAGCTGGGCCGGAAAAGTGGGAACCTCTAGGGCGCCGCCCTGTTGCTACTGGTCAATGTGGCCAGCGCAATTACTATTGAAAGAGCTGAAAACAAGTACAGGTCACCGTATGCTTTGTCACCTAAAAACGCATACCTGAGGTTTTATGAAGGTGGTGGGTTAATATTAAGTTTACAGAAAGCGATCACTAAGTCCGTGACTTATGTAAATCACGAACTACGCATTCATTTAATAAAGGATGACGCGAATTTCGGTTTCGAATCTGTTTTTTGGATGCGTAGTAGTTTCGTACAGTTTAGATTTGACATGCGATCGCGCGTCGACATCGGACGCTATGGCACACTCGTGCCTTCTGTGCCACCGAAGCCCCGAAGTACCCAGGCATATACCTTCACATGTAAGTAAACGAATGTATCTCCTTGTTGAGAATATCACGCGAGTAGGCAGCTCTTGTGGGGCATCACAATCGTTTGAGAAGCGTCACAGTAGAGCATTTTTCTACATGCGGAGCGGCGTTTTTATTTGCAGGTTTCCCTTCAGTAGGAAATTGCTGGACAGGCGGACCAGCGCACCGGAATTGTACTGGCGAAGCCACAAGCAACTCAAAGAATCTGTTTAATTGTTGCACTTTGAACAATCATGCTTCTACAAAGGCCACAGCAGAAAAACAGCCTGATGCCGAGTATTTCTGTGCCACGAACTAATGAAGAGGCGAGTGCCTAATGCGGACGAAATCGAGTGCATCGAGACTTAGAACGACAGAAAGCGGAGCTAGTTGGTAAGGATTCATTATGCAAAACAGAGGTGAGGCGTGCAGACAGGACACAAGAGTAGCGAAGTGGGCGGCGCTCGTGTTGCATGTTTGCTTGTAAATACTCTATTCTTGTGTCCTGTCTGCACGCCTCACCTCCGTTTTGCATAACGAGTGTATCAACCCACATATTAATAGCGTAGGCGTTTTATTAACTGTGCAATATTTTCAACACTTCCTTGCATGCCATTTCATGTGGAATATCTTTTTTGGTTACAAATTTGTGCAGCGAATCTATTTGCATGATCGACTTCGGGCCTGTAGGTCCGTTCACTTGCACTTGATGCTGAGTCTTTTACATGTATCCATAAACTGCAGATATGCAAATCAGATCCCTGCGAGCATTTTCAAAATTCAGTTATTTTAGACAACAGGCACATATGCAATACTGACATAATCTCAAATACCACTAAGCAGCTGGGACACATTTTTGTTGACCATACTCGCAGGTAAAATAAGTAGATTATGTGGACAGCTCCAGCTCATTTTCCTTAAATCAGTGTGTACAAGGGGTATGCAAAAATAATTTTTTTCTCGCGCACCGATTCTTTTGCTGTATAAGCAAGAGAAACCACCACGTTAGTGTAACGTATCTTGTACATCACACTAATAAGTGCTTTAATTTACCAAGTGAGATGAGTTACTTTTATGGATCATTCAGTCATATCACACTGCAAGCTGCATTCATCAATCTTCAATTGGATTTCGCATGAAGCATGTTTCCCTTTTATGCAGATATGCAATGGCAAGCCCTTCCGTGTGTTCCAAAGGTAAAATTTAAGCTCGAAATTAAAGAAGACATTTCTAGTCAGAAACAAGCAAAAATGGTGAATGCAGAGTATCAGAAGCCCAAGGTACAGAAATTATGAGATGTGTCGAATGATTTTAAGGAAAGAATGGTATTTGAAGATGCAAGATTCTTTAGTGGAAATCAAGCAAGTCAGTATAGGTAGAATACTCAGAGAAATTATGCGAGTAATGGGATAGCACACAATGGGTCAGGAAATGCGTTGTTTTTCTGAAAAACTAAAGCTGATGACTGTCATATCATGAGTCACTTTAGCATCATGAGACTGCTGTTTGATAAATTCAGAAACAAACGAAAAAGCAAGCCACGCAAAAATAAAAAAAAACTATTTAATGATGCTCTCTCCACACTGGGATAAATAATAAGAAACGGATCACGTCTAATGTGGACATATCAGACACCTTGTGAAACACTAAAGGAAAAGTTCAGTTTCGAGCTATGGCACTTGCCACATAGATGTGGGGGGCCTTGCACCAATAGTAATAGTTACCACTGCATCTAGAAATTTAAAGCATTCATGCAGACAAGGATGATTCTTTATATTTTTGGCTGCCACTTCAAATGCCTCCACTAAGTGTTACAATGCTGCACGCAGCCATACTAAGGATCTCACAGCAACACTTGCAGGTAAACAGCAAAAGCAGTCAAAGTGCTGGTGTATTCTGGACACTGTCTTTGAAAACTTTTAGGCAAGAACAGTGCAAGAAACAGACATAAGAACTGCATTTATTTCTATAATTCCCCATTTGAATGGCCTTTTCTTTTTCCTTCGACAATGCCTTCGCCTAGCCACAGCAGCTCCCTCATACAGACTCCGCAAGCCAAGAGGCCATGGAGGCAAATGCAGGTAAGAGGCAAGAAGCAATAGCACTGGTATCGACATTCATCTAATTTCTTTCTTTTTCTTTCGTTTAGACAGCCAGCACACCTCGAACAGCCACCTTGACTGCGGGTGTGTCACCCTAGTCGCCAAGGAAACATTTGAGGGAAAGCGACAGGCAATGTGAACAGCCACTTCTCCATGTAAACGATACTCTTTCTCTCGGATGACTCCTACGTTCGCCACGCCAGCACACTTGTGCACAAAGATGCCGCGGAGGCACGTACAGGTCAGAGGCAAGAAGCAGTGGCACTGGTGTCGACATTCGCACAATTTCTTTTTCTTACACTGAGGCAGCCAGCACACCTCGAACAGCCACCTTAACTGCGGGTGTGTTAGTAGATTCCTGTTGTACATATGCTCATAATAAACTTCAGTAAACTTGAACTTGATAATAAACTTGAAGGCAAATGGGACATTGATGCATTGTTTTTTTGAACATTTATTGTACACATACAATATATGTTATACTTTGCAGTGCTACAGAGCGTATTTTGAAGCTTCCCCCTATATTTTGCACCTTTAATTACGTATGTGTTGTGTTGCCCTCAATTCAGTTCATGTTGTAGCAGCTGCTTTGTCTGTTCTATGTTCTATGTAGTCCTCAGTGTTATAACAAAAAATGAAAGTAAACAATCCGATCCTGGAATTGTGTTTATTACAGTCATTCCTATGACAGTTACTGACAAGTTGACAACTTGAACTGGTCAATCCGTCCACAGCCTCCTCTATTTTTCAAAAATAAAGGAGGCTATGATCCATCATGGCAAGGAATTGTATGTATACATAAAAAAAAGCGGGGGGGGGGGGGGTATGTGTGTGTGTTTGTAGTGGGGGGTATAACAGGATTAGGGCGGTACGAAAAAAATGTACCAACACCGTCCTCTAGACCCATTCCGTTAAGGTACCGTAACAAAGCGCATTAATATGATGAAGTTCATACAACCAACTCTGATATTACTACACACGCCAGGCGACGCGAGCTACATTTGCCATGACGCATTCGCGACTGCACCGGATGCCCTCCATATTATTCTCATTAATCCTGCTAACTGCACCGAGGCAAAAGAAAGATCATGGGCGCAGGTGCCTTTAAAGTATCTTGACCTTGCGAGGCACTGCTGCGCGTGCCAGGGGAGCTGTCCGTGCGAACACTCCCTGGCACACACCTGCCTCGGCGGCCCCAACCTACGTACCGTTCTGCTTCGAGCTTTGATCCCCCCACTGTCCCTTGGGTGCCCTGGAGTTCCTGTGCCGCCTGCTTTATTATAATCTCAGGTGCTCTCCTGAGACTTCCGTTTGTCGGCTACATGTGCCCTACAGCTGGATCAGTACTTATAATAATAAAGAAACCCGATCTATCGTCGCTACGATAGATCGCGAAAGCGGCTTTTGCAACATACCGCGCCCGTGCGAAGAGAATTACGGAAGGCCAACGATGAATCTGACCACAGCTTCGAGCTCGTAACCTCGTCGAGTACGTGACACTCCTGCAACAGGCATGACCGCTGAAAACCGCATACCGCCGGAAACTTCAACAGGATCATCCCTCGGTTGCATAAATGCCACCTGTACGGCCAACATGGACCACACCCACACCGTCCCGCAACATAGAATAAAGAACCAACTTATAAAGCCCAAACACACGGCTGCACGCACACATCACGACACTACTAGCGAGGCGCCATGCTGCTACGCTGCTACGGTTGCCGGATTAAAACTGACTACTGTCACCAAGTCTAGCAAGCGTCTCAGGAGCTGGCAACCTCGGCGCGTAGCAACATGGCGGCGCTCTTGCGGTTCCCGATTTCAATGCATGGGCCCTATGGGTAGCTTGTCCTCTAGAGTCAGTATAGTAACTCTATGGCGTAAAGCCGCCGGCGCCCATTTTGTTAGAGGAAAAGGAGTGCGGCTACAGTACGTGGCCGCGGTATACGCGCGGCGCTCCCTGCGCTTGCGGTTCTGCGATGAAAAATAAAATTAAACCCCTTTAAGAAGTATATCAGTCCGCCGTTGTGTGTCGCTGTTGTCGAATGTGTCGTGGTAGCGGGTGCCTTGTGTTCTTTGTACAGTAAGTTGGGAGAACTGAAAAACAGCCGTATTTTCTATTTTCATCATTCAGTAACCTGCTGCGTGCATCGGAAGCAACAGGTCCGTCATTTCGTGATAGCAGTAAGCAAATTGAACATCCCTAAATAAAAAACTCAGTTTTCGGAAGGCTGAAAATTGTAGAATAAGAGTATCCTAAATGGCTAAACGCAGTCTTTCACTGAATTTACGTTTATTTTTCATGCGCTTTCACAGCAAGCGCTCGAACAGGTCCCTTTCTGCAGCGATAAAATACTGGGATCTGCTGAGAAGGCTTGCTGTCGCTGCCTTGAGCACCGTCGGTGAAATGCTGTGGCAGACCAAAGTTATCTTCTCCTGTAAGGCTTCTGGAGTAGTCGTTTCCGTAGTGTATACGTGATCCTTAATATAGCCCCACAAGAAAAAGTAAAGAGGGTTGAGGTCGGGTGACCTTGCCGGCCACAGGACAGGCCCGTTTCTTCCTATCCATCGCCCTGGGAAGGTAACATCAATCTATGCTCGTGCTTGACTGCAGCTGTGGGCTGGGTCCGCGTCGTGCTGGTACCACATTCCGTCAAGTTGGGCTTGTGCCCTGTTGCAGCAGAAGCCTTCAACCGACCCTCTGAGGAACTCACATACCTCTTGCCGGTCACAGTGTTGTTAAAAAACACTGGGACAATGACTGTGCTGTCATATATTCCGCACCAAACGTTAAAATACCACTTATATTGGTGGCGGGATCTTCCTAGCCAGTGGGGATTTTTCTCACTCCAATAGTGTGCGTTGTGGATATTTACTTGGCAATTTCACGAAGTTTGCCTCGTGAGTCCAGAGTACCTTGTTGAATAAGTCAGAATCCTGCTCCTCCTGAATCAAAATCCAATTCGCAATGTCGAGTTACTCTTGGAGATCCCTTGACTCCAGGCATTGATGCAACGGCAGATGATAGGCGTGCAGTCTAGGTGTTTTCAAAATCATCCAGGCATTTGAGTTGGACACACCGACCTGTGCGCTCACGCTGCACGTGCTAGGGTGTGGATTAGCCGCCATGAAAGACAAAACGTTGGAGCTAACCTCATTATTTGTCACTGAAGCTGTCTGGTTCTTTCTTATGAAGCTGCCGGTTTGCTTCAGCGACTCGTAGGTGTTGAATATTGAAATCAGTCTCGGTCGCGTATCTAGCTGCCAGCTTCGAAACATTCTTGCAGCCTGCCGTCTCTGTCCTGCTGCAGCTCCTAGTGCAAGGAACATGTCTGCTTTTTCCTTGTTGGAAAAAGGTAACACGAAATTGCTCGGGCTTTAACAGTCGATGCACGATAGCCTGTCTATCGCTGTCTAGAACTACCACTACCACGTGCGTAAGTCGCTTTACGCAGCGCAAGCCATAACGATTGCTATAGCTTAAATAGAACAGCCAACGCTTGCCTCGCTGCCCTGTCGCTTTTTAAGCGGCTGCGCACCTATGGCTGCTTGTGCGGGAAATGCTTGGGAGCACTGCAATTACGACGAGCAAACGGTCATGTCACATTGCGTTTTTTTTTATATCGCGGGTATCCACAGTAAGCTGAAAAACAGTCATACTGGAAGATGGAAAAACAGGAACTGGTTATTCGGGCGTTTTGCAAACCGCACTGCAACTTTCTAATTTGAATTTTTTCCCAGCTTCGTTGCTTCAGAAGTTGGTCAATTAGTCTTGATTGACTAATTATCTAATTAAAGAAAATACGAAAAATGCCGTGGCACACTGCATACAAAAGTGAGCAACATGCATTTGGTCGCGTCGTCTTCGAGTGCATCGGCATATTTTTAAACTCCGGCTAAAGCTGGCTGAAACACCTTGTATAATTCGTCAAACAAAGCAAATAAACATGTTGCGCAATTACAAATTGACAGATCACAGAATCCCAAGGCCCACCCTCCACTCCCCGCGATGCATCGCGCGCGACGGAAGGCGGCGCGCTTCCTCCCCGCTTTTCTCCGTTGCGCACACAAGACTGGCCCACCATCATCGGCTCAACCCATCTCCCACCCCATACGCTTTCACTCACACATATAGCATGCGGCGAGCGTTGGGGATGTTATCGCCCTTGGACTTCATACGGAACATGACGGTGACGACAGGAATGTGCCTTGAATGTCCATATATTTGCTATCGCAATAATGTATCGGGCAACTGAAGAGTTCCGTGGCCCATTACTTTCCGCAAGAGAAGTAACAAAATAAAATTTTCACCATGCGACAATTCGCTGTGCCGCAACAATGTATTTTTTTTCTTTTGTGGGGCGGGGACACGCAAATGAAATAACGCAAAGGAAAGCATGTAGGCTACAATCGAATGACTACTCATATCAAAGAAAACGTGAGACGCTTGGTCCACAGAGAACCATATGTACGAGAACAAGAAAATTGAAGAGGCTCAGTGTGTCTTCGCGACTAAAAGTCACAGTAGAAAAATAAATAAGAACGTAGTTACCTTTGCTGGCTTTAGTGTCTTGACATGGATGCTACAGGCGCAGGTTAAAAATATGTTGATATTATTTTCTGTTGGATGACGGCACAAATTAACCATCACAATCGCTACGTCTCATCGGACTTCGCTGCGAGTTTTGTCAACTTGTCTGATAGTGTGTTGATTTGACTTGTCTCTTGTATGGTCTGATGTACGGCTTCAGAAAAGTCAATGCACCTGTGGCGTCAAATGTTTATAAGAATATTAAACCCACAATGATCCGGAATTGAAAATCTAAAGCATGTCAAAGAAATGTCAATGCACCTTTCGCATCAGAAGTGTATGTGATTTTTATACACACAAAGTTTCAGAATGGCAATTCATGCTTTCCGTAGATCCCGCAGCCTCCGCGAGATGCTGCGACGAGCCCGCTCGCTATCAAAACGCGCTACTAGCATTGGGCTCGGATGGGGCTTTTTACGTTATGTGACTTCAGGTGCGTGAGCATCGCCACGAAATCCAGCCCGAGTTCACCAGCTTCGCGCCGAAATGTCTTTTCGAGCGTCAAAAATACATTCTAGACAAAATCCAGAATGATTTCCTGCGCCGAGGGCTGTTGTGGTCGGCGGTGCAGGACAGCGCGAAAACATTTCGTGCTGTCATGCCTCCGTGGCTACGCCCCTGCTGGTAACCACAGCGATATCACACACTTTGCGGCAATAAACAGAGGAAAGGGGCCTAGTGAGTTGGACGGCCATTTCGAGCTCTGACATAGTTTGAAAAATGACTATGGCGAAGTCTGACGCACAAAATAGTATACATGCCAGCCTAAATGAATCAACGTTGTCATACTTGCGCGACACGCTATGGTGGCCTGCCACCAGGATGTCGTGGAGTTGCAGTCATGACAGTTTACATTTGGTACTGGAGAGTAAAAACGAGAACATCAGAAATGTCCGAGGGACGTTTCTACGGTACAAGATCACCCCCCCCCCCCCCTCCCCGAAAAAGAAAGCTTGCGAATAGGGGCATCAGAAAATTGAGTACTACGGCGCTTGTTGATATTGTTCAGGATGACGTCAGCGTTTCATTCAGCATTTATTTCTGAGAAAATGAGTTCAACTAACATTTATTTGCATCACAATGGTGGCCGTAATCAGGCAAAAATATAAAGCACTTCGTTAGAGGGTACCTGAGTACTCTGTGTAGGTTAGTACGACAATGATAATAAGAATACAGTATTAGAGAATATAATTCGAAAACAAATTCACTTATTAAAGCAGGATTGTAAAAAGGAAGTACGCCTACAGTATAGCTGTGGAGGGTGCAAATAATGAACTGGCTAAAAAAAAAACCAGTCTTGTAAGTCTGTAATAAACTGGATAGATCATTCACGCCTTGGCAACAGGATAAGGTTGCTCCTGAAGGCAGAAAGGGTAGTGGGCAAGTCGGCCAGCTGGCTCTCGCCACTTAGAAATACCGAAAAGGACCCGTTGACGCCACGACGACACGCCACTGTACGCCAACAAATAAAGACAACTTTTTTAAAGTGAAGCTTTCTTTGCTTCTTCCTTCGACGTTTACATTGGTCCTGTTGCTGTCTCGCACTGTCAACACATTCTAAAGGCCCAGACGTCAGTATGCCTTTTTTGGCGCCTCAGCCCCACAGGGTATCGCCATTTCTGTATACCGCCGTAACGACACCTACGTTGAGCGACTGGGGCTAACGGCCCTTGAAAGACCATGCCACTGCTTCAGTTACCCCATACATTGCACCGCAGACTCCTTGTCAACATCTTAACTGCTTCAAAATTACTCGACGCATTGTTGCTATTCTACTCAAGTCACTCTTTCATCTCATGTTCTTTTTTTGTCTTTTCTATTACTCCGCACTGACCGCCTGACCGGCTTTTCTAATGCCACAAGAACATGCCGCCAACGACACCCTTGAATGCTCCCTAACCACTCGCTTCCCCAACGCACCCCCATGCCTTTTTTCTTTCTTTTTTTTTCTAGTTCTTTCTCCTTTTTTTCCCTCTTGGTGTCCCCCCGCTGTTTACCCCTCCTTCTCTTTCTTTTCTTTTCTCCCCGCCTTCCCACTCTACCGTGCTTGTCCCCTCGTCTTGGGAACGACGCTCACAGACGTAAGGCGACGTCAGGCGACAGCGCTCAATAAGTCTCTCCCTTCCGCCACCGACAACACCCGCACGTGACGTCACTGCACTAACCCTTTAAAACTAACATGCCGAGGATGACGAGGCCGCCTTTGACGAAGATAGGTCCTCCTAACGAAACGTCGGCCAGCCTTTCTGAGGCACTTTATCCCTGTTTACAAACTTTATACCACAGTGGAATCCATGAAGTGGCGTGCGTTGCGAAAAAGCTACGACACTCATCCGGCGATTTGGCTGTGTGAGTCTAAAGAGTGGCTGTTGACGCGTGAACCGAACGCTTTCGGGCCAGCAGTCGGTAGCGCAGAGCATACACAACGTCGGGAGCATAGCGCATCTCTTGTGCAATAGTCATGACCGGAAGTCTGAATATTTTGTGCATGACAAAACACTTGTTTCAATGTGGTCAGCTCATTCACCGGGCTTGAGAGGAGTTGTAGAGCTATTCGGCAGATGATGGGCTCAGGCGGTTGCCCGGTGTTACAGAGCCGGTTGAGGTGCGGGAGGGGGGAGGGGGGGGGTGCGTTACGTCCGGGTAGCCTAGTTGGTAGTTGTAGAGTGGCTGCTCTCAAAGATTCTTGGCTCTGATGAACAACTAGGAGCCACAGGCTAACTTAAGTAGTTTAATCCATGGTGAGACGAACGATGAAACGCTACAGCCAGGGGTGCGGAGAACAAAAGGGCTCTTACAGAGAGTAACGCCCACAGCGTGCTCAATGACAAGCTTGCACAGGCTACGGTGATTGGAGCGCGGCTCCTCGGGAGAGAAGTCACAGGCGAGGAGTGACCTAGCACTCCAGCGCTTGGAGTCTTGGGTAAACACATTCCGGGTGAAGTCTGAACACGACTGTTGGAAAACGCAGCTGGCAGCCACCAGACGCATTCTTAACGGATACTCTGCCGTTTTGGCATGTTTGTAATTTGCCACTTCGTGGTATAATAGAAGCACATGAATTTATCCGCAACAACTTCCGAATCGCGCTGCCGAAACGCTCTTGCTTAGAGGATGCAAAATTTTCGCTCAAAAGGAAGATAGAAACGGGATAAGAAGGCTCTGCAGTATTCACGCAAAGAATAAGGAAAAATAACGTAGCCACAGCAGTTGTAAAGTTCACATTATGATTTTCACCACTACAAAAACGTCCTATTCTGCCCGTATTTCTTTCTCCTGAATTTGAACTTATATTCGTTTTCACGTGTTTCCTGTCGTGTCGCCGTAGATACCGAGTGTGTGTTCGCAAATGCTGTATTGCGAGTGCGGCGATAACAGGGGCGTCATTTGCTTCCCCACGCGAAGTGTACAAACCACCGAAAAAGCTTTATAAACGGTGGTACAAACCACGTCTGACTGATCGCCGACGCGTCACTTCCAGCGAGTTGTAATGGCGACGTTTTTTCGCAGTTTCGATCTGAAAAACATCAGTTTTTTTTTTTTTCGAGCGTTTCGTGAAGCGCTCACTGGCACTTGAAGCGTAAAATTTTCCACAGAGGCATGTCTAAATTATCTGAAACGGGGCTTTTTACGCGGTTCAGAATTTTGTTGCAGTTGACCTTAAATAGGTTCAGACTTGAAGTCACCGCTTGAGTAAGCCGGTGAAACAACAAAATAGTCCATAATAATGCGAATAGACTATTTATGATTTAGGTCCTCTAATAAGATATCTTTGTATGTTAGTTTGATCAGTGATGAGCAGGATTTACATTTTTCGTTCAGGTGAAAATCTGCCCTAGAACATCGCTATTTTTCTTGAACCACTAGCACTACATGGTTATCCAAGTTTTCTTTACAAATAAATAGCATGTGAATGATTGTACATAGCGAAGTGATGGGTAAGCCAATAAACTAAATTGGCATTGTGTGTTTGGTCATATCAGTATAAGCTTGGTAAATTTATTGTCATACATGTTCTATTGGACTGGGCTATTGGTTGACAACGCGAAACTAGATTAATGGTTCTCTAGACTAATGGTCAGAAAGTATTAGGCTATGTTGCTATTTACAGCCTTATAAGCTATAAGTAGCAGCATAGCTACTATATAACTTACTTTACAGGGTGTTTCAGCTAACTTTAACCCGAGTTTAACAATATGCCAATGCAGTCTAAGACGACGCGACCAAATGCACGTTGCTCACTTTTGCATGTATATATGTATCTACGCGGACAGTTGGGAGCGCTGCAATCACGGCGCGCAAGCGGGTATGTCACGTGGTATTTTTTTTTTTTTTTGTAGTTCGCGGGCATCCGCAGTAACCTGAAAAACTCTAATACTTATTAGACCGAAAGTTAGAAACTATCTCATCGTACGTTTGGCAAAGCGCTCTACAACTTTCTAATCGAACTTTTATGCCTAACTTTGTTGCTTCAGAAGTAGAAGTATTAATCTCGACGAATGATCTAATTAAGCAAAATACAAAATATAGCGTGACACACTACATACAAAAGTGAGCAACATGCATCTGGTCGCGTCGTCTTAGTGTGCATCGGCATATTTTTAAACTCTGGCTAAAGTCAGCTGAAACACCCTGTATAATATAAGTAGCAATAGAAGTACGTCAATATAGCTTTAGGTTTAGCAATAGAGGTAACCCTTGAGCTCTATTGGATGTTTAGCTGGGGCCTCCATGCTGAAATAAACACACTCCGGTTATATCTTGTCTGTATGTGGTAAGTAGCGATAGAAAAAACTGCTACAGAAGTCAACAACTTCCTCTCAAGGCCACGCTCTCTGCACTACGCTCGCCGTGATAGAGATAAAAGCGTCTAGCCAAGCTCTATTTTTGAGGGCGAGGCAATGAAATGCCATTTGACGCTAACGCCGATAAAAGCGAAGTGCTGACACGCGCACATGAAGCGAAGGCGCACAGCTCTGTTCGGTCGGGTGAGCAGTGCAACCGGAGATGTCCGTCGGAGGCCACGACACGGCAGAATAACAAATTCGCCCGGAAAAATATAGGTCGTCACGAGTCGCTCATAAGGAACCGTCATCACGGCCAGAGGCTAGACGCATACAGACTTTCGAAGAACACGCACGATGCTCACCAAGTTTGTCTTTCTCGCGGCCATGCTCGTCGTAGTCACCTGCGAAGATGACGACGACACGCTACTCGCCAAAGCTCACAACCAGTTCGCCGTGAACCTGCTGAAGCACCTTGCGACTCAAGATACCTCGTCCAACGTCTTCTTCTCTCCGACGAGCATTGCCGCTGCATTCGGCATGGCCTACGCCGGTGCCCGGGGAAGCTCGGAGAACGTGCTGGGGTCTGTGCTCGGTCACACTGCGGTTGGCCTCACAGACCGAGCGAGAGTGCTCTCTGCCTACAAGAACCTGCTGCAGCTCGCGGCCTCGCCCAACGTGACGCTGGATGTGGCCAACATGGTTCTCGCGCAGAACGGCTTACCTGTAACCGACAACTACAAGCAGCAGCTGCGCGAAGTCTTCGACGCGGAGCTTCGGTCGGCCGACTTCGCCAACGAAGGTCCCAGGGTGGCGGCCGAAGTCAACGCCTGGGTGCGTGAAAAGACCAGGGGCAAGATTTCTGGCATCTTGCCCGAAGGTCGACCACTGGACATCGTCCTCTTCATCCTGAACGCCGTCTACTTCAAGGGCGCCTGGGCGAGGAAGTTCGACGTCGCCGACACCGTGAACAAGCCCTTCTTCAACCTTGGAACGACCGAAGTGAGCAAGCCGGCGATGCACCTCAGGATTCGCCTTCCTCACACCCGAATCGATGCCCTGCACGCGTCCGCTGTGGAGATCCCGTACGAGGGTGGCAAGTTCAGCATGGTGGTCGTGCTCCCGGACAGTCTCACAGGTCTTCAGACGGTGAGGGAGGGCCTGTCGGTCACCTCCCTCGAAGATCTCGGCAGCAACCTGCACACAAAAGACGTTATACTCCGGCTGCCCAAGTTTGAGATGAGCCTGAGTTACAACTTGGTGACCGCAATGAAGGCACTCGGACTGAACTCCGTGTTCGAAAGCTCGGCTGACTTCAGCGGAATCACCGAGGGTATACCCGTCTACATATCGGATGCCGTACATAAAGCGGCCGTCCAGGTTAACGAGGAGGGAACTGTCGCGGCCGTCGTTACAGGACTGTCCTTCGCGCCGACCTCGGCTCTCAATGCCCCACCACCACCCGTTTTGTTCACTGTTGATCGCCCTTTCTTGTACTACATCAGAGACAAGCACACCAACCGCATCCTCTTCATCGGTGAAGTCCACAGTCTTTGACGCACGTGATCTTTCATGTGATCTCGTTCAGGGACAACCTTCGAAGGACTATAAAAGTGTCATTTGAGCTAGAAAATAAGCGAGTTACTCCTGTTTCAACATAAACTGCGTGCTTTTAGTACCCCCCAGTCCTCGATGTCTCTCCTAAATGCTTAGAAATCAGTTTCTATTGGGGAGCAGAAATGCTGTCGCGGTTCGCCTCGTGCGCGACAGATGGCGGCGCTCCAGTGACGTCACTCGAGAGACCGGCCTTTGTCGTTTACTAGGCGCCGGCTATAGAATAGCTTCAATTTGTCGCATTTTCTCGCCATCTGACCGCGTCTCGTGTAGCACGGCGCTCTCCAATTGCTGTCTGCATTTTTCTAGTTTTAATTACTTAAATGACAGCATTAGGAAGACAACAAACGCTCTATATTTAATGTATCACCACCCGATGTAGCATGGCATTACGCTGCTAAGCTTGAGGTTGCTGATTCGACGTTGGCCGCCACATTTCGATGGGGCCGAACTGCAAAAACGCTCACGTACAGGTAAATATATGTGCACGTTAAACAACCGCAGGTCGCCTAATCGAGTCCTCCATTACGGCATGCCTCACAATCATCTGATGGTTTCGGCACGCAATGTCCCAGAATTTCATTTCTTCAATAAAACATTTTCATATAACCGCAGCCCTTTCGGGCAGAGCAAGAACTCGTGACTCAGTCATAAAACATCGCGTAAGTAACATAGGTAAATGAGAGTCTAAGCAGCTTTTGAAATGGAGCACGATTGTAGGACTCATTTACAATATTTTGCGCCGGCTGAGGGGCATTGTAGATGAATAAAAATTATAAATTTCGCAAACAATTCTAGTCACTTGGTGTTCCATAGATAAATTTTTTTCTGGCCAGAAGAACCTAATTTTTTCAGTGACAAGTGGTTTATCTTGTTGCACCACCTTCTGTCATGTTTCGCAATCATCAAGCATGCTTTTACACTATTTCCTTGCAGGTAAATCCCCTTATCATTTTCTAATACAAAAATTTTGCTTATATTAGCATAGGACTATTTCTGTTAAACGCACTTTCAGACTAACGGAGACCAGACGGCAAACATTCCTTTATCAGCGCAGGAATAAAAAAAATGTTATAAAAAAGGAAAACGAAGGAACGCCTGTGAATATTTTATTGCGCCTCTGTACGTCTACCCTCCACACATGCGAGAGGGCGCCATTCAAACAACTCGAGGCTAATTCTGTAAGGCCAGAATATTCAATTACTCTGGGCAGATTGTTACACTGGCAGCGTGAAGATCGATGGCTGTATTTCTGAGTCACGTTGTTTTCTAGAAAGCGTGCGTATGAAAAAATATTAACAGACATTTTTCACAAGCCAGACGCTGCATCCTTGTAATAGTGCGCTGTGTAACTTTGAGAATTTATATGTGGTGCGAAAATAGGTCATGCCGTCCCCAAGACTGGATTAGGTACTAGCATAGAATGACAACAGACATTTTTTTAAATGCTTTCACTTCGGCGAGTACAAAAGCACACGGGTATGTATCGAAGGCTCATCGCAAATTTATGTAAGGTTCTTTGTTTTCGAGTAAAAGCCGATAATTCCTGGTTTGCGATCGGGCTAAACCCAATGCCACCCTGGGGTTTTCCTTTTCGTAAAGACTAATAAACGCAAGTGTTGCAAAAGCAATGAACACTACCCTCCTTGCGAGAGAAATGGTCGATATATAGCATATACTAGTAATATTATTATAAGCATATGATATGAACGCATATTGATACAAGGCAGAAACATTTAAACAACGCGCGCAGGTTCGTGCGCCCCCTCAAGACGACAACGGAGTATTGAAGGAAAAGGACGAAGTAATGGCACGTGTTTTCGCCGCACGCACTCGCATCGCAGGTGGCCGTTGTCGGCGTCTACAAGAAGACGAGGTGAAGCGACGCTCGAGAGAGAAGAAGAAGGCCTTCCTGATCTCCCGTTTAGAACGCGGCAGTGTTTTTTATTTACCCCAGGGCACAAGTTCGCCCACAATAAATAGTTGTATCTGGGTTTCCTTAACTGTCCGTTACAATTCTGGTGGAGGTGCTGGGTAATGATTTCCAGCCCAATTCGAGTTGGAGAAAGCAGCCCGGAACCACGCCATCTCAGACCCAACGAGCTTACGCCCGTCCACCAGCGCACGAGCCGTCGCCTACGTGGTGAGCCGCCCGAGTTTCCTCTTTTGCCGGAGCAGACTATAGTAGCAGCAGCAGACAATACAGAAATGACATCTCAGACAGCCTCAACCCGCATCGTGGTTGATCAGCCGCGAACGCCCGAGCCTTTTCACGGCGACACCTTCGAAGACGCCGAGGACTGGTTGGAAGGCTTCGAGCGCGTCGCTGACTACAACGGATGGGACGAAAACCGGAAGCTCCGCAACGTTTACTTCGCGTTGCAAGACTGTGCGCGAACGTGGTTCGAAAACCACGAAGCTGTCCTCCGGTCGTGGGATGACTTCCGACGGGAGCTGTTGGCCACGTATCCGAGCACTGACCGCCGGGAAAGAGCTGAAGCCGCTTTGCAAGCAAGAAGCCAGCGAAACAACGAAAGCGTGGCAATGTATCTCGAAGATATGTCCCGCTTATTCCGCCGAGCCGACCCGAGCATGAGCGAGGACAAGAAGCTTCGGCACCTGATGCGCGGCGTGAAGCAGGAGCTTTTTGCTGGTTTGGTTCGCAGCCCTCCACGCACCGTCGCCGAATTCCGCTCCGAGGCGACAACTATGGAAAGGACTCTTCAACAGCGTGCGAGACTCTACAACCGCGATATGAACATCGCCTCTGTGGATGCGATGCCGGCAATGTTCGGGAACAGCGTCGAGGTCTTACGAGAACTCATAAGGTCTGTGGTTCGAGAAGAGCTCCAGAGGCAACAGCGGAACAACGGCCCCACAGAGGTCTCTTCGTTAGCAGAAGTGGTTCGCGAAGAAGTGAGACAAGCCGTCCGCGAACAGCACCCACCAGCACAGCCGCAAGCGTCGTCACCGGTACGGCCGACGGTATCGTACGCCGAGGTACTCAGAGGATCTCCAGGACGTACCTTCGTCGCGGCAACTGCGCATGTACCTGAACCTCGGTTCTTGCCGTCTCCGCCGGAGACGAGATACCGGAAAGCTGACATATGGCGCACTCCTGATAGAATCCCGCTGTGCTACCACTGCGGCGAAGCTGGTCATCTCTACAGGATGTGCGAATACCGCAGAGCGGGACTTCGGGGGTTTTCCATAAACGCTCCTTGCCCAAGAAACGGTGAACGCCCTTTCGAGATCCAGGAGTATTTGTCAACGCGCCAAAGCCCGCAGACTTCACAGCAACACCAACCTCGGTCAACAGTGCCGCTGAGGTATCGATCACCGAGCCCGCGTCCATCCTCAAGCTCCCCAAGGCGGCGCCCCCAAAGCCCACGTCGGGAAAACTAATGCCGGCGACCTGTGGAGGTGAGGCCGCTGTCGACGCACGAACGGAGCCTCCAGCGCTGATTCTGAAATATAACGACGGACGCGAGAGCAGTTGCGAAAAGAGTGACGTAGCTTCCGATTTATGTGTGTTTATAGACGGCTGCGAAATTACTGCTTTAGTAGACACAGGCGCAGACCATTCCGTTATGAGCAAAGTACTTGCCAGAAGACTGAAAAAAGTGCTGACTCCTTGGAGAGGACCGCAAATTCGAACCGCCGGTGGACACCTTATCAACCCGGTGGGCAGGTGCACTTCTAGAATCGGAATACGCGGCTTTACATACGTCGCCAGTTTCATTGTGCTATCAGAATGCTCAAGGGATGTAATTATTGGAATGGACTTTTTGCAGGCGAACGGTGCAGTTATCAACTTGCAGGAATCCTGTGTGTCGTTCTCAACGAAGCACGCCATCGCGACGTTCGAGAGTGAAGAACGATTCGATGCGCTTCAGATTATAGACGACGACGTCACGATACCCCCAAGATCCAGCATAGCTGTCGCCGTAAGAAGCACCGTATTCAGCGACTATGAAGGAATAGCCGACAGTAACACTGGGCTCTTACTCGAAAAAGGGATCTGTATGGCAAGGGGCCTTGTTCGGCTGCGTGACGGGTGTTCAAATGTCTTCCTGACTAATTTTGGAAATGAAGTTCAGCATGTTGCGAAGGGAACCGTCATTGCCCGCCTTAACGATTATGAACAAATTACGGATTTGAGCTCTTCCGATGGTGCACTACTGGAGTCTGACAACGTAGACTCCATACTCGCATCCGTCCACATCGAAGCAGCACTATCACCGAGCCAGAAGCAGCAAATAGAGAACCTTGTACGAGAATTCGCCTCATGTTTCTCAACGACATCGAAAGTCCAGAGAACATCCATCGCCAGACACCGCATCATTGTCGACGAAGCTGTGAGGCCCATTTGCCAGCATCCCTACCGAGTGTCACCGAAGGAGAGAGAGGTCATCAGCAAACAAGTCGAAGAAATGCTTCGAGACGACGTAATTCAACCATCGACCAGCCCATGGGCTTCGCCTGTAGTGCTGGTAAAGAAAAAGGATCAGACCTTGCGCTTCTGCGTTGATTATCGGAAGCTAAACGTCGTCACAAAGCGGGATGTCTATCCACTTCCGAGGATCGATGACACCCTCGATAGACTACGGGATGCGAAATTCTTTTCCTCTCTCGACCTCAAAAGCGGATACTGGCAAATAGAAGTGGACGAACGGGATCGTGAGAAGACAGCATTCGTGACACCAGACGGACTATACGAATTCAAGGTACTTCCGTTCGGCCTCTGTTCCGCACCTGCCACCTTTCAGCGGATGATGGACACTGTGCTCTCCGGGTTAAAGTGGCAGTCCTGTCTGGTTTATCTCGACGATGTCGTGATTTTTTCTACCACCTTTGCTCAGCATGTGGAACGACTAAGGACTGTGCTCAAAGCTATTAGTTCAGCAGGGCTGACGATAAAGCCACAAAAATGTCACTTCGGCTTCCATGAGCTCCTTTTCCTCGGCCATGTGATTAGCTCCGAAGGCATCCGTCCTGACCCTGAGAAGACCGCAGCAGTAGAAAAGTTTCCTAGACCAACCAACAAAAAGGCCATTAGGCGATTCCTAGGACTTTGTGCCTATTACAGACGTTTCGTCAAAAACTTTTCGAAGATTGCCGAGCCGTTAACGCGATTAACGAAAGAAGATATGCCTTTCGTATGGCACAGTGAACAAGAAGATGCGTTCAATGAGCTGCGACGGCGACTTCAAAACCACCCGGTCCTTGCGCACTTTGATGAGGAAGCGGAAACAGACATCCACACAGACGCCAGCAATTTAGGACTTGGTGCCGTCCTCGTTCAATGGCAAAACGGAGAGGAAAGAGTGATTGCATACGCTAGCCGCACTCTTTTGAGGGCTGAAACCAACTATTCAGCCACCGAAAAAGAATGCCTCGCAGTAATATGGGCCATAGGAAAATTCCGACCATACTTATACGGTAGACCGTTCCGAGCAATCAGTGACCATCACTCATTGTGCTGGCTTGCAAACCTGAAAGATCCGTCTGGACGACTTGCTAGATGGAGTCTGAGGCTGCAGGAATACGACATAACGGTCGTGTACAAGTCAGGTCGCAAGCACAGTGACGCTGATTGTTTATCACGTGCTCCGGTCGAATCTGCTCCTGTGAAAGATGGAGACGAATTTTCGTTTCTTGGAGCCGTGACCACATCTGAGATGGCCAAACACCAGCAGTCTGACGCTGAGTTGCTTCTACTCATCAGGCACCTCGAGGGACACCACGCCCATGTTCCGCGAGTTTTCTGCCGGGGATTGTCATCGTATGTGATGAGAAATGGCGTCCTGTACAAAAGAAATTTTGAGCACAGCACAGAGAAATTTCTACTCGTTGTTCCTTCAGCTTTGCGATCGGAAATCTTAGAAGCCTGTCACGATGACCCATCAGCAGGACACCTCGGAGTGAGCAGAACCTTCGCCCGAATTCATGCTAAATACTACTGGCCAAAGCTATTGAATTCAGTGCAGCATTATGTACGAACATGTCGGGATTGCCAAAGACGCAAAACGCCTCCATTAAAACCCGCAGGCCTCCTTCAACCAATAGAACCCCCAGGAGCCCCGTTCGAACAAGTAGGAATGAACTTGCTTGGTCCTTTTCCGACATCGTCATCGGGGAAACGATGGATTGTAGTAGCGACTGATTACCTAACGCGATATGCCGAGACATCCTCTCTAATCAGTGCAACGGCCGTTGAAGTGGCTGAATTCTTTGTCACCAAGATAGTATTACGACACGGTGCCCCTGCAATTATTATCACGGACCGAGGAACTTCGTTCACAGCCGATTTGACGCAATCCATCATGAAATTGACTCATACCAGCCACAGGAAAACAACTGCCTATCATCCTCAAACAAATGGGTTAACCGAGCGATTGAACAGGACGCTGACCGATATGTTGTCAATTTACGTAGACTTAGAACACCGTACATGGGACAAGATCCTACCCTATGCTACATTCGCCTACAATACCGCATTGCAAGAAACCACTCAAGTAACGCCATTCCAACTTGTTTTTGGTCGAGCAGTTACCACACCCTTGGATGCAATGCTGCCTGTCAGCGACAGTACAGAACAGAACCCTGACATCAGTGACTTTACACAGAGGGCCGAAGAAGCACGTCAGCTGGCGCGACATCGCATTCAACAAAGGCAGCGCATCGACGCGGACCGTTACAACCTGCGACGAAGGGAAGTCGAGTATGCACCAGGTGACAGAGTATGGGTGTGGACCCCCGTGCGGACTCGCGGCCTGTCCGAAAAGCTTTTGCGCCGTTACTTCGGCCCTTACCGAGTACTTCGCCGCATCAGTCCCCTGAACTACGAAGTTACGCCAGAAGGACAAGTGAGCTCATCACGATGCCGGCGTCGCACAGAAACTGTACATGTGGTCAGACTGAAGCCATATTATGACAGGCAGTGATTATTCGACCAAACATCTTTTCTGTGCCATATACCACTTTAGTGTGGACAACTGCTTGTGAACAATTTCGTCGCTTTACGCATCGGGACGATGCGTTTTGGAGGGGGGATAATGATACAAGGCAGAAACATTTAAACAACGCGCGCAGGTTCGTGCGCCCCCTCAAGACGACAACGGAGTATTGAAGGAAAAGGACGAAGTAATGGCACGTGTTTTCGCCGCACGCACTCGCATCGCAGGTGGCCGTTGTCGGCGTCTACAAGAAGACGAGGTGAAGCGACGCTCGAGAGAGAAGAAGAAGGCCTTCCTGATCTCCCGTTTAGAACGCGGCAGTGTTTTTTATTTACCCCAGGGCACAAGTTCGCCCACAATAAATAGTTGTATCTGGGTTTCCTTAACTGTCCGTTACAATATTATTATTATAAGCATATGATGCGTGCTTTCTTTTCCGGCTAAAGACTAAAGCAAAACCCAGAATATACGAAGTGTTTCTTTAGCTGAACCAAAATTTTTCAAATTGCCTGTGGCAATAGCACAATTCTAACCATTGAGCTAAATTACTCTAGGAGGCGGCGCATTGCATCAACGAGAAATCAAAATACCTAATTGAATACCATGACTACAATAAACCTTTTTTGATTAATTACTTCGCGGCACATATTTCAATTTATGGTTTGCACCTGGTGAGTTCGCAAGACGTATTCACTTCGGAGGAATTCCAGGGACTACACCAGTTTCGAGATAGTTTTCGAAGTTCCCAACAAAATACATCGGCATTCCGATTACATTTGTGCTACAATGCATAAAACAATGTTTTATTTGAAAAGTGGAACAACAGCGTATTTTACCCGCAAGTTTGACGGCGCATACTCGAAACCAGTGCCATCCTCATAATTAGGTCTAAGTCGATATGCATTGCATACTCAATAGCAGCAATTTGTAGACTGAAATTTGAGCCGGAAAGCAATAAATAAATTCGTTAATTAATGTAATTATGTTCATTATTCAATTAAAAACATTGATATTTCGTATAACTAGTGGCCACCTCATCAAGTAATTTAGCTCAAGGGTTAGAAGTCTGCCACATGCAATTTTGTTAAAAATTGATGCAGCTAAAATAAAACAACCTATATGACACATTCAGCGCCTGCGAGCTTTAAATGAAGAAAAGCTAGCTGCTTTTCGAGTAGCCGCGGTTACATAAATATGGCAGTGGCACACCGCATCCCATTTCCCACACGTCGCACACATGTCAACGACGGCAATGCGCCAGAGACCGAACTCAGCGCTAACGTTGCTCTGCGTTGTGAACGGTAGCTGAGGCGCTGAGGGACGTTTATTCAGTTATATGTTGCCTTCAAAGAAAGGAGGCAGATTGGACTAGCTGATATTACATTACAGTGGTAGCAAGAGCGCATGGCTCTAAGCGGCAATACAGGGCAACAGACAAAGACGAAGGCCCAGCAGGGCTCGGATGGACACAGACATTCTTATAATGCATATGATAATGTACGCCAACAAAAGGTGAAGAAGAAGTCCCACCGAGCGGCCGCTGCTTCTTCGGTGAGATATTATTTTCTGTTTTCTTTGAAGAATCAGTGCTGTTTTGAGACTTCATGCTGTTGACCAGAGAGAACAGACATCCCGTGGGATACCCATGTGCAGAAGATCACGCTCAGCATCGCGCGCTCTTTCTGCTCTCTGCAGCGCATCTACGCCTACCACGGCGGTGGGCTGCAAAGAGCACCGGCACGAGACGTATGTCCGACAGCGCGTTCCTAGGCGCACGAGTGCCGCAGAATCGGCGCCGCATTCGGAAGTGCCACAACACGCGCCTAATGTCGTCGAGCGCGGCGACACTAGTTTTCAACGCTGCACTACGTTCCAGCGCATCTTCAGCGAAAATGGCTGGGACATGCGAAAGTGAAGCCAAGAAACCACGGGTTGACGAAGACAGGACATCCACCTATGAGCTAAGCGAAGATGAAGACGTAGACTGTGACGATACGCCGTTCTCTTTGGTAGCCTGTAAAAAGAAATGACCTGAGGAAGTTCCAGTTGTTCGACCTTCACAGGAAGGCCGCAATTTCTGGTAAGTGAATCCAAACCGCGCTGCGTCAGAAATTGTTTCCGCAGCAAAGGAAAAGGTACACTCGTTCCGCGTAAGTAGAGATGGCAGTTTCTCTGTCAACGTTACTTCAGTCTCATCTGCAAGATATCTACTGTCGATGAGTGAAGTGGCTCATTTGGGAGAATCCATTTATTCCGGCATCTTATACTAAAAATGTTGGCAAGATACGCCATGTCCCAGTTTAATACACAGAATAACAACTGGTTAATTTCCTGAAGGATTTTGACGTGACATCTGCCCGTCGCCAAGCGCGCTACAATCGCCAAGAAGACCGAGCGATAGAATACATTCTACCCAGCTATGACCCACACATTGTCAGAGTTACTGAGACGTGGCTGCATCCTGACATACGAAACAATGAGTTACTACCGCCCTATAAGATAATGCGGAATGACTGGGAATCCAGAGGGGGTGGTGTTGCCATAATTTTTAAAGAAGGTGCTGATGCATACGTTTGCAAGGTATCCAAAACCACGAGAGTGTGTGGTACAACGTTAGGATTGACAATGCCTTAGTCCTTCTCGGGGCAATTTACAGAGCGCCAAATAAGTCGGCTTCTTACCTACAGGATATCAAGAACTGCTAAGATGAACAAAAACCGCGAAATGATCGTATCATTCTTTCAGGGGACTTTGCCAAATATCGGCTGGGGGTCCCTCATTATAGGTTCACAAGAGCGCTCAGAGTGTGACTCACTAATTGATATTGTGATGCAGCAGTTATCACGACGTTTATTACGCGTCAGAGATGCGGCGACCCGACCACGCCCAAAGCACGCATCACCCAAGAGCGAGCCCCACAAGCGATGATGAAGAAGAACGCCATACGAACCCCACATGATGATGATCATGTACAGATGACAAAGTATAGCCTATAAATGCCCACACTAAGAGCCCCTCACGCGAGAGCGGCCATCCTGGCCGCAATTCAAAGGGGCGGCGAACGCCTCGTGAAAGGCTTCATACGGGAAACGTGGACAACCTCAGCAGCGCGTCAGCGGCGGTCATTTGGAACAATAACTGGTGCCACGCGATAGTTAACCGGAGAAGTCTGCTCCAAGACTTTGTAGGGGCCGATGAACCGAAGCTGAAACTTGTCACACAAGCCAGGAGTACGAACTGGTGTCCAGAGTAGCACTTCCTCGCCAGGGCGGAAGCACACGACGCGGTGAGAGGCGTCGTAATGCTGCTTGCGGTCCTGTTGCCGTGCTTCGGTGTTGATGCGGGCGAGCTGGCGACAACGCAAAATACGGGACACATATTCTTCACAGGAGGATGGGCATGGATCGACAGTTGGCGCGAAGAAAGAGACGTCAAGACAGGAAGAGGGCGAACGACCATAGGAAAGGTAAAATGGCGAGTAACCGGTTGTGTGTTGAACGGCGGTATTGTACGCAAAAGTCACGAATGGCAAAATTGCGTCCCAGTTTCTGTTATCTGGTTCGATGTACATAGCTAGCACGTCTGACAGTGTGCGATGAAATCGCTCTGTTAGGCCGTTGGCTTGCGGATGGTAACTGGCGGTAGTCTTGTGGGTAGTTCCGGAGGCTCTGAGTACTTCTTCTACTAGTTGCGAGAGGAATGCTTTTCCACGGTCGCTCAGGAGGACGCGAGGAGCACCGTGACGCAGTATTAGGGCTTGGAGTATGAATGCAGCATCTTCAGACGCTGAGGCAGAACTCACACAAGCTGTTTCGGCGTAGCGTGTCAAATGGTCAACGGCTGTCACAATCCGTCGTTTACCGGTGAGAGTCACAAGAAGAGGCATACAGGTCAATGCCAACGACTTCAAATGAAGCATAACTGCGAGTCGGCCTAGCTGCGAGTCGGCCTAGCTAGTAGCACCGAAATTTTGTATAGGCATAGGAATCAAACCGCGATGGAAAGTGTGGAAGCACACTGGATTGAAAAACAAAAAGAAAGATGCAACAGCCATCCTTTTGTTTCATGTTGGGTAAAGAAAATTGGCTTCTATCATCACATCTTTAACGCATTTTATCGTAAGTGGTTGTTTCATGCACCTTGCTGTTTTTATGTTGATCGGGTGGCTTTGGTCCACGTCTTTTTATCACAAGTGTTATATGTACTATAGACGTGTTCTCTTGACTTGATCGCGCAGATCTGTGGGTATTATATGCGCTATAGGCGTGCTCTGTTGACTAGATCGCGCAGATCTGTGGGTATTTAAGCAGGTGGTTCTTCAAAAATAAAACCAGTTGTTAGAAAGCGCTCGTCCTTGTGTTGCTCCTATTCTTCGTCCCTGTTTGTTTGCGCACAATAAGTTTTAAGACTTCGAATGGTTGCGACGGACACGGAGCCGGTTGCAGTTGTCCGCTTGGAGCTGATGTGGAGAGCTCTCGACGCTGACATAGGGCGCAGGAAGCGACATACCTCGCTACATTGGCGGACAAGCCAGGCCAGTAGAAGCGACCTTTGATGCGGTCATAGGTTTTCTGGAAACCAAGGTGACCAGCAGTCATGTCGTCGTGAGAAGCCTGCAGGACATCAGCACGTAGAGAGCGTGGCAGGACAGGAACCCAGCGTTGACCGTCAGGGTGATAGACATGACGGCACAGGACGCGGTTGTCAATCTTAAACTGCGTCAGCTATCAACGAAGGCGGGCGGTAGGCGGGCGCGAAGCTCCTTGAAGGTGGTCTATGATGCGCCGACTGTAAGAGTCGGCAAGTTGATGAGATTGGAAGAATCTGTTGTCGTGTGTAGGCATCTCGTCTACAGTGGCCAACATGAAAGCATGTGAAGAGGGGTCGTGCTAAAGCTTGTCACGGATGGTAGTTGGAGGTCCATTGCATAGTGTCGTAGGAAGCGGACAGCGAGAAAGCGCGTCTGCATCCTGGTGTTTTTTCCCCCACGTGTAGGTAATAGTAGAGTCGTATTCTTGTAGACGAAGGATCCACCGACCAAGTCGTTCAGACAAGTTCTTCAGCGCCGAAAGCCAGCATAATGCATGATGGTCTGTAACGATGGTGAAATGGCGGCGGTGAAGATAAGGTCGAAACTTCTGCACAGACCAAACGATAGCTAGGCATTCCTGCTCCGTGATGGTGTAATTCTTTTCGGGGTTTGTGAGGCCGCGACTTGCGTACGCGACGACTCTCTCACCTAAAGTGTCGTCTCGCTGTAGGAGAATGTCACCAATGCCGTGACCGCTAGCATCCGTATGCAGGAGGGCAGGAGTAGCTTCATCAAAATGGCGAAGTACTGGTTCAGATGTGCGAGCGCGCTTTAGATGGGCGAACGCTGATTGACATTCGGGAGACCACACAAAGGGAACATTAGAACCCAGTAATTTGTGCAGAGGTGACGCTATTGAGGCGAAGTCTCGTATGAATCGGCGAAAATAGGAAGCGAGGCCTAGGAAACTGCGGAAATCTTTGGTCTTTTTGGGACGAGGGAAGTGCCGAACTGCCGAAACCTTGCCAGGATCTGGACGAATGACGTCTTGGCTCACAATGTGACCTAATACCTTGATCGTCCTGCTCGCAAAATGGCATTTCTTGGTACTTAACTGAAGTCCAGCGTTGGTAAGGCACGTGAGAACTTCATCCAGCCGTTTCAGGTGCTGAGAGAAGGTTGACGAGAAAACAATACCGTCCAGATAGCACCGGGAAGTCTTCCACTTCAGGCCACGAAGAACGGTGTCAATCATGCGCTCGAACGTTGCGGGCGCATTGCAGAGGCCGAATGGCATGACATTAAACTCGTAGAGCCCATCTGGTGTCGGAAACGCTGTTTTCTCTTTATCGTCCTCATGCATAGGTATCTGCCAGTAGCGGGAACGCAGATCGAGACTGGAGAAGTACTCGGCACCCTGCAGGGAATCCCAGGCATCGTCTATTCACGGCATAGGGTATACGTCCTTGTGTGTGATCTTGTTAAGCACACGGTAGTCCATACAAAATCGAACACAGCCGTCTTTTTTACGAACCAAAACAACGGGGGATGACCAAGGGCTAGCAGGGGGGCGTATTATGTTCCGTTGGAGCATGTCGGTGACGTTCTCGTCAATGACTTTCCTCTCGGCTAGCGATACGCGATACGGTCTACGGCGCACGATGGATGTGCCATCTGTCTCCATGCGATGCGTCGTAATCGAAGTTTTTCCCAACGAAGATGAATGCGCGTCAAACGAAGCTTCATGTTTTTGGAGCAAAGCAAGCAACTGTTGTGACTGCGAAGGTTTCAGGTCGGAACTGATGGCAGCTACAAGAGCTGAAGGAGATGCGGCCTGTCCAGTACGAGGAACTTCAGAGGAAGCTGCTTTAAAGGAAACAAGATATAGACTCCGATTCACTGGCACAAGACAATGTAGTGCCTTTAGGGATGAGAATCTTTTCGGATGTCGGGTTTGTAGCGCAGAGAAGTGCAGAGCCATGATCAAACCGAACCAGCCCTGATGCAAAGGCTATCCCTCTTGCGAGACAGCGTGAAGATGGTAATACGAGCACGTCGCCGCAGTCAATGACATCAGACGTGATAGTAACAATGCTTTGATGGCGAGGTGGTAGCGCGGTATCTTCTGCAGCAAGCAAGTGAAGTGGTGCGTCATCTGCACGAAGTGAATAGGTCATGTGGAGAACGCGTTGCCCGCAGCAGATGGAGGCGAAGGCCGTAGAAAGAAAATCCCATCCTAATATGAGCTGCTGGGCACACGAGCTTAGCACTGCAAATTGCACGTAATGCAGAAGTCCGTCGATGGAAATACGAGCAGTGCACATGGCGGTATAGGTCAAATGGCGGCCCCTTGAGCAGCGAGTACCGTAGGTCCATCATAGGGGGTCGTAACTTTCCGGAGTCGCGAACACAATGCACGGCGAATAACTGAAACACTAGCACCAGTGTCTATCAAAGCTTCGACTTGTACACCTTCTACTACAACCAATATCATATTGCACGGACACGATGGAGGAATTTCTGTCCTATCGTTTGATGCAGCTTTTCCTCCAAAAGCTGCACAATTCAGTTTTCCGTACGACGCTCGGCGAATTGAGAAGCAGGTCGAAGTGGGGACGTAGAGCGGCGAAGGGGTGACGGCGAGCGGCGTCTCGCAGGACGGTACGTCTGCGCCGTCTCGGATGCTACAGTAGGTGATGGAGAGCGGCCGCGTGGTGACGGCGTTGGTCATGCAGGCTCCCTAGACGTTGGAATGTAGCTCCGGGCGAAAAGTAATCCCGTTCGTATGCGTCATATCCGCGACGCTCGTCTTGCTGGCGCTTGCGGCAAAAACGTGCTATGTGGCCACGATAGCCACAGTAGTAGCAGATGGGACGAGGAGGACGCCACTGCGGATTGCTGGTTTGGGTAGGTGCGCTGGTTGTCATGGAAGCCATGTGGGCCGGTGTTGGTTTTGGAGGCATCGGTGGAACGATGACTGGAGTAACTGCGGCTACTTGTGCGTACGTTGGTGGGGCCCGAGGGGTTAGAGGGTCCGTGTACGCTGCATCAGCCATGGACGCAAATTCCGCCTTCACAACGTCTCGCAGATTGGTATCCGATACATGAGAAGGCATTGGCCCTGCGGCGAAGTCAAGATACTGTAGCTCTTCAAGAATTATTGCGCGGATCATTGCTCGTAACGTGGGGTCGTCGGCCGTAGTGGTTGCAGTGGTGTCTGGCTGCAACCGTACTGATTCGAGTTCGTCGAGGCGCTGGCAAGTATCGACGATATCAGCGACGGTAGCGGGGTTCTTGATGGCTAAGGCATTGAAAGCGACAGCTGCGATGCCTTTGAGGATAGGGCGAACCCTGTCTGATTTGGTCATGGCCGTGTTCATGCGTCGATAAAGAGCAAGCACATCCTCGATGTACGACGTATAAGATTCCCCGAGTTGTTGCTTGCGAGTGTCGATCGAGCGTCTTTGTTGCGAGGGCGGAACGAACAGCCGGTGTGTCGAAGATTTGGAGGAGCTGCTGTTTGAAAGCACTCCAGTTCGTGAAATCAACCTCATGGTTGAAAAACCAAGTCTTCGCTATTCCTGTGAGATAAAAGGCGACTCGACGTAGCTTGGACGCATCGTCCCAATGGTTAGCCGAACTCACTCAGTCGTAGTCGTCCAAGCAATCCTCGACGTCTTCACCGCGAAGTCTAGCAAACAGATGGGGATCACGCTGGTGCCCACTGCCAATCCAATACGGAGAGGCTGGGGTAGCCGAGGCCAAGATGGTTGAAGTAGAAGTGCCCGTAGGCTCGTCCTGCGACATGCTTGCGGACAGCTGGCACAATCGGCGACCTGATCGAAGCTCCAGGAGGTTGAGCGGGGAGTCAAAGGACGGAGGACCGAAGAGCACACTCCACCACTTGTGATGCTGCAGTTATCACGACGTTTATTGCGCGTCGGAGATGCGGCGAACCGACCACGCCCAAAGCACGGATCACACAAGAGCGAGCCCCACAAGCGATGATGAAGAAGAACGCCATATGAACCCCACATGATGATGATCATGTACAGATGGCAAAGTATAGCTTATAAATGCCCACAATATAGCTTTTCCCATGACTTAACGCAAATAATTCAGGAAAGTACATGCACGGCAGGCGCAGCGGAATCTATCCTGGATTTAGTATTTCTTGACGTGTGCTTCGATAATTACAAAATAACAGTTGCCAAGAGAATACTGATCACAAATTAGTATTAGTACAAATAAAGCACAGTACCGTGCGTAATAAGCTCGAAGAACACGCCGTATATGTGCCTAATTTCTCGAAAGCCGATGGATGGATGAATGGATGAAAAACTTTATTAGGGTCCTTTAGGGCGCGCACTAGCGCGCAGCGGGCCGCTCCCACGTCGGGACAGAGAGGCCGAGCCTCTCCGCCGCGTCGCGGGCCCGTTGGACAGCCCATAACTGTTCTTCGAGGTTGGGACTGTGTAGGACCGCATCCCAACGTGAAGAAGTGTTGTTTTCATCGCCGCGTAACGCGGGACATCACCAGAGCATGTGAGGTAAATTCGCTAAGTCATCGCACAGTGCACATGCATTTGTTGTCTGAATTTCGGGGTACACCTTGTGAAGTAGGGGGTTTGGGTAAGCCCCCGTCTGCAGAAGCCTTAGTGTCAAAGCCTGAGGTCTGTTGAGTTTGCAATGTGGGAGGGGGTAGATCCTACGAGCCAAGTAAAAGTGCTTAGTAATTTCGGTGTACGAGGAAGGAGAGTCCCGATTGTCAGTACCCCCAGCGTCACGCTGCCCGGTAGCTACGCGGTTGATAATCCCTCCCGCAGCTCCGTGTGCCGACTCATTGAGGTTGGGCGGGGCACCCTCCATCTGTCCCATGTGGGCTGGAAACCAGATCAATGTGTGTGGCTTGATCTCCTTGCTTCCTAGTATCCCTAGGGCCAGCTCGGATATGGTTGCCTTGGCAAATGCCCTAACAGCTGATATGGAGTCACTGTAGATTGATGTCCTCTTGTCGTCCAATAAGGCCATTGTTATTGCAGCCTGCTCTGCGATCTCAGAGGACGACGTCCGAATCGAGATTGCGTTTGTTATTTGCCTTTCATGATCTACGCTAACTACAGCGAAGGCCTGTCCGTCGGCGTAGCGCGCTGCGTCTACGAAACTGTTCTCCGAGGCCCGTTCACGAGCCTTTTCTAGGAGAGCCTTCACGCGCGCCCGGCGTCTTCCCACGTTGTGTTCTGGATGGACGTTTCGTGGGATCGGGGCGACAATGATGCGGTCCCGCTGCTCTCGAGGGATGCTACAGAACTTTGTTTTGATTACCGTGGGGGGAACGCCCAGCTCCTGTAAGGTGTGTCTCCAGCTTGTGTGGTAGATAGCCTGACGAACTGGGCCCTCTCCTGTGCTTCCGCTATTTCCTCTAGCGTGTTATGTATGCCAAGTTGAAGTAAGCGTTCCGTGTGAGTGTATATGGGGAGGCCGAGAGCTCTCTTGATTGCCTTGCTGATTAATGCGTTGAGCTTATCCCGCTCCGATCTTTGCCAGTTGTGCATAGCCGCGACGTAAGTGAAATGACACATTACGAACGCATGTACCAATCTCACGAGGTTATCTTCTCCGAGGCCTTGCTGCCGGTTGGCCACTCTTCTGGTTAGTTTGATGGCATTGTCAGTCTTCTTAGTGAGTCGCAGCACTGTCTGGTTGTTTGAACCATTCGACTCTACCATCATGCCGAGAATCCGGATAGCGTCCACCCTCGGAATATAGCCTCCGTCGTTTGTGCACAGTTTTATGTCGCATTCGGCGAGTGGTTTCCAGCCCTTTGGTTTCGGGCCTCTGCGCTTGGGTCGATAAAGTAGCAGTTCCGACTTGTGCGGTGAGCACCGAAGGCCCGTGGACTCAAGGTATCTCTCGGTAGCATCAATCACCTCTCGCAGGGCCATCACTATCTCCCGCACACCAGATGGTAACGTCGTCTGCGTATATGGTATGACTGGTACCGTCGATAGCAGAGAGTGTCCTGGTTAGTCCAATCATGACGAGGTTAAAGAGGGTTGGGGATAA
Source organism: Dermacentor andersoni (assembly GCF_023375885.2). NCBI lineage: Eukaryota > Metazoa > Arthropoda > Arachnida > Ixodida > Ixodidae > Dermacentor > Dermacentor andersoni. The sequence continues at coordinate 240,116,265 of NC_092815.1, forward strand.
GACTGCCCCTTGTGGCGTCCCCTTAGACCCCAGCTTGATCATGTCTGAAGTCAGGTCCCCGATCTTAAGGGTGGCTTCTCTGTTTGACAGGAAAGATTTCGTGTAGGAATGAAAGTGCTTCCCCAGGTTAAGGCTCGAGATTGTGTTTAAAACGAACAAGTGAAGAACGTTATCGAAGGCCTTCAGATCTAGACCTAGTATGGCTCTCGTGTCCCGCGTATTAGAGTCAATAATGTGATGCTTGATGAGAGTCATGACGTCCTGCGTCGAGAGTCCGACCCTGAAGCCGATCATGTTGTGTGGGTATCGAAAGCCGATGACACTGGTATAATCGATTATCTCTCATGCGCCTTAAATCATTTCAACACTTATGTTAGTCTGACGTCAGGGTAATGTGGACTAAATTTAAAGCATTTTCCATCTTAAATTTTCCATTGCATTGACAGCTTCATACCAGTTACAAAGAAAAGACAAACAAACGGAACCTATGACTTACTTGCGAGATCATCTACCTTAAGCGAATGATCACTCGGGAAAGACAGAAAATGAAAAGAAGTCGTCACAAAATATCAAGCATGTCAGCGATACTTCGAAACATGACAACAGAAGCCAAAAATAAATATCACCTAGAAACCCTAACAAACTTCATGAAATCATCCACGCAACGTTTTTGACGCTACTTATCGGGAAGTGATAGTAAATCTTACAGTGTAGTCGTAAACAATGCGCTTGTGACTGACCCCGCGGTAATATTGTCATGCTCTAATTCGTATTTTCAGTCAGTTTTTGCTGCTTCAGATCAAGTTGGTTCATTGCCCCTTCCTCGATGTCAGTACCATTGCGCACTAATGTCTGACATGACAGCAGCAGCGTACGAAGAAATTCTGTCTCCTATTTTATACAAGGATCAAAAAAATCTATTGGCGCGGATAAAATACCGAGTGCATTTTTACGAAGATATGCGGAATGGGCCTCAGCGCACTACTTGGAAATAATATTTACTGCATCAATCACTCAAAAGCAACTGCCGGACGATTAGCTGGTGGCAAAAGTAATCTGAATACACAAAACAGGTGACAAGCAGCAAATTGAGAATTATCGTCTATGTTTGACTTTTGTTTGCTGCAAGCTACTCAAACATATTATCTCGAAATCCATATACACTGATTTATAACATAACAAAACCTTTGTTTCCAAATCAACACAGGTTCAGGCAACGCCTTTCTACCACCACGCAGCTAACGAAAACAAGCAAGGACTTTTCTAGCGCCTTGAATAACAAAAAACAACTTGACGCGATTTGTTTAGACTTCTCTAAAGCATATGACGAAGTCGTTTGCTATTTATTAATCTCTAAATTCGCACAAACAAGAATTAATTGCAATTTGGTAGAATCGATCCACGCATATCTGTCCGGTAGAACGCAGTATGCGGAAGTGAATGGCAGTTCGTATTCGCTTACTGCGTTATTCGTCGGACAGAGCGTTAGGCCACGTTTCAGGAGATCAACTTCCTCGGGGCTTAGACTCTGGGATATGTCTACTTAAACTCTACATCTTACAGTCAAATTTCCGTTGTGAACGAGAAAGAAAATACAGAGAATCATACCTTATCCATAAGTTCAAGACATTGCAACCAATAGGCATAAACGTTTCAAAGGGAGCTTTAGAATCTATTCGCTATGCTAAATTTCAAGCTGTAGGCAACAGCACTTAGTTTGGGTTCTTAGCGTCTTTTTCTTTTATTTTTTTTCTAGCCGGCGTGTCAGACGCCGTTGACACGTGATTGACAGGCGGCCGGGTCCCCGGCCTTGTGCACAGCATTCCTTTATCTTCAATATTAACACACCTTCGCTCGCTGCCGCACCCACCCCTCTCCCCTTTAGAAGAACCCCACCTATATATGCTGTGGCGAGGAAAGCATATGTCGCCTTGAAGAAGACAAGTCCACTTGTCGAAACGTTGGCTCCTGCTTTCACCTTGTTCTCGTTTTGCTCATCGTCTTGAATTTCCATCTCCCGCCTTCCTCGTGTTTTCCCTGGATGACTACGCCACTGACACTTGGGATTTGGAACCAGCGCAAACGAGGGGAGAACAGGCGAAGAAAGACACAGCGCTGCAGTGTGTCTTGCTTAGTTTGGTCTCGCGTCGTTTCCGCTGCTTTAAATCTCAAGTATGTTGCACAATCTAACGAAAGCTTTCACTTTAAATTGTTTGGACGTCCCTGCACTCAAAGGCTGCGTTTGCCGAGCCTTTGACGAGGGGCACACGAGCACAACTGCCGCTAACTGGGCCTGAAAGAGCTTTGGCTGTAAGCCACGAGCAACGTCTAAAAAAACGTTGGCTACGAGGCACCCGACAGGCCACTAAACCCAGTTGCATTTGATATAAGGCCACGCTGCGAAAAGATTATTTCACCGCTGCCGCCCATGCTCACACAAGCCAAACAAGAGAGCGTTTCGAACAGCCTTGCATGGAGCCCCTCGTAAATATAGAAGGTCTCTTAATCAACGCCGCTAGAAGACTTCAGTTTACAGCAGATAAAGTACGGGTAGTTTTGAGAGTGCATGCAGTTAATCTTGACGTGTGCAGACTGTCGGCACCGCTTTCTGCTGGTTCTTCAGAAAGCATGACTATTTTGAGATCCTGCGAAAGGAATCGCAAAACATTCGCAAGTTGATGGGTTTCTGTTTCTCCTTTAGAGGTCGTTCATGCTCTAGCTACGCTGACCAAGCTGCCAACATTTGAATATATATTTAAAGATATACTTCAGTCGAACTTGCAGAATGCGTTTTTTTTTAGGATACTAAAAAATTGTCTCATTGCACGACGTGCTACTGCTTATTAAAGATCCGCTGCCTTTGGTTTGTAGGAACGGTGCAATGAACAGCCTCGTAATCATATTGTGGTTTTGGCACTTAATACCCCAGAATATTGGGGGGCTATAAGGAATGACAAGATGAAAATTTGATGACGTCGTGACCTTGGCGGCGTGCCGATTAAGAAATGGCAACTGTCAGGATTGGGGGCTCAATCCCATCGCTCGTGGTCCGTTGTCAAGATTGGAGTCCGGCATGAATTCGAAGGTAGCTGGCCCATGCCGTCGTCCAACTTATCCACGCTGAGGACGTTGATGAAGGGAAGAACTGCTTCTCATCGAGAACGAGGAAAATGGGTTTATTTACAGTATTTATATCAGTCTAACATGACTGCTTAAGAAAAAGAGTGTCAGTCCAACATGACTGCTCAAGAGAAAGTGTCGAGCATCCGCACAACAGCCGTTTTTAAACACTCGGTCCACCGGCGATACAAGGCGGCGAAAGTTCGTTTCGTCATCGCAAAACTAGCCGCCTCCCGCGATACAAGGTGACGCGAGCGTTCGTTTACTCATTGTAAATTCGCCGCCGCCCCGCAGAACAGTTTACGCACACAAAGGCACACACATTCCGATGTCCGGCGCCGACGTCAGAGGGGCGCCGTTCCGCAGAACAGTTTACGCACACATAGGCACACACATTCCGATGTCCGGCGCCGACGTCAGAGGGGCGCCGTTCCGGGAAGCTCAGAGCCATTCTGAGTAACTCGTTGTCCTGCGTCCTCTTCGACGTGTGGGAAGCAACAAAAAACGGCTTTCCCGCGGCAGCTCGCTCACGCGTAGCAGATCAGGTCCGCGCTGGGGAGTTTGGACACAATAGTTCGTCCGCCGAACTCCTTCCGTCACAACGGCGGTGGGGCTAGGGGATGGCGGCGGTTTTCAGCACAAAGCCCGCTTCATCGAACGCATCCTAGCAGAGGCGACGGAGAGTGGGGGATGCGCGCCTTGTTCTCCAGTCGTAATTGGGTGGCAATTATGCATTGCAGCTCGCCATTCTTAACAGCGCCTCCATGGCCCGAAAAATCTCGACTGTCTAGCGCTGACAACCGCTAGGCAGGAAGAGAACGGCTGGTGGTCAGGGGGGGATTGATGTCTTGGCTCGCAGCGACCACTTGTGTATTGATGTCACCGCCCCAAAACATCCAACAAGGACAGGCAACTGCAAAATGAACACCACAACACGGCTCTGCGCCGAGATGACGTGCATTGGCTCTCACTTTAGACCCGCTAGGCTTCAAAAAAAAAAAGAAAAAACATAAGTGCAGAAACAAAGAAAAATGCTGTATTTCGCTATGCCAATTTGTGAAGCAAATTCCTGCAGACAGTTTCAGCAATCATGGAGGGAATCCTGCTAAATGAGAGGGGTTCTTCTTCGCTTAAAAAAAAATTAACACTAGTAACCCTAAAATTTAGGCGGGACCCTCAAACGCAGAATTCAAATTAGCCTGCTTAATCCATCCGCATTGCTATGCAACTTTCCCTTCTTAAATCTAACGGAGAAGTTGTACTCTTGGAGAGTGAGGCTCCATCGGAGCAAGCGGCCATTTTTGTGTGACATTTGATTGAGCCACGTCAGAGGACAGTGGTCGGTCTCGAAGATGAACTTCGCTCCGTACAAGTAACACAACTTCTGTGCGGCCCAAACCAAACAAGCACATTCTTTCTCTGAAGCGCTGTAGGCTTCCTCTCTTACATTTAGTTTACGGCTGGCATAGAGGATAGGATGCTCCTCGTTATCGTCGCCGACCTGACTAAGTATCACGCCCATACCTCTGTCGCTTGCGTCGCATTGAACTATGAATTCCTTTGTGTAGTCTGGCGCGCGAAGCACAGGGCGAGAAACCAATAGCGTTTTCAAACTTTGGAAAGCGTTCTCTTTGTCCTTATCCCAGTGTACGTTACTCGGTGCTCCCTTTCGGAGGGCGTCTGTTAATGGACTTGCCATTTGCGAGTAATTCGGAATGTACCGTTGATAGTACCCCACAAGTCCCAAAAATGAACGAAGGTCCGTTTTCGTGCGCGGCTGAGAAAATCCTCCAGACAGACAGACTGACAATGAACTTTTATTGAGGTCCTGAGGGACTAGCCTGTGGAGACCCGTTGGGGCCCCCGGCTCGCCGCTGGCTGCTCCCATGTCGGAATCGGGAGGCCAAGCCTCTCCGCTCTTTCACGGGCCCTCTGGACGGCCATGGACTGGAGCCTGAGTTGCGTACTAGATATGGCCTCGTCCCAGTCCCGTTCGCTGGTGAGGGACGTATCCCGTAACGCAGGACACTGCCAGAGCATATGAGGTAGAGTGCGAACCTCCCCACAATCCGGGCACTGTGGGTCAATTTCTGGATAAATCCTGCTTAAGAAACCTCGCGAGGGATATGACCTCGTCTGAAGCATCCTAAGCGTGATGGGTTGTGATCTGCATAGATTTGGATGTGGAGGCGGGAAGCGCCTGCGTTCCTCTTTATAATGGGAGACGATCTCGTGAAAGGTTAATAAGGGGTCGCTGTGGCCGAGCTCCTCCGGATCCAATGTAGCCCCATCGCCGTCGCGGCGCGTTAATTCTCGCGCACGGCGGTGAGCAATTTCATTGGGGTTTGGGCGGTCCGGCAGCACGTTGTCGCCCATGTGAGCTGGGAACCATATAATATAATGCACGGGGTCACAATTAGTTCTGGACTTGTTTTTCAGAATCTCCTCCACCTGTCTCGCAACCATTTCCGAAGCGAAAGCCCTGACGGCCGCGCGTGAGTCAGTGTAGATATACGGCCTTTTTGAATCCTGCATCGCCAGCGCCACCGCCACCTGTTCTGCCACGTCGGCCGTCACAGCGCCTACCGAGGCCGCAGATAGGAGCTCGCCCTTATCGCTTACCGCCGTGACCGTGAATTTACCGGAGCGCCCATATTGAGCTGCGTCCACGAAGGCTTCCATGCCGACCGTTTTCTTCAATATCGCCCTGGCACGAGCTGCTCGCCTGCCCGCATTATGTTGCGGGTGAACGTTTCTAGGGAAGGGGCTGACGACGTAGGTCCCTCTGGAGTTCTCGTCCAGCTGAACCACCTCGCTGTGACTGTAACGCGGGTGCAAGCCCGCAGCCTCCAACAGGCGCCTACCGGCGCTGGAGCCCGAGAGCCTCGTGATCTGCGCCGCTCGTTGCGCCTCTATGAGTTCGAGGGTCGTGTTATGAACGCCGAGCTGCATTAGCCTGTCCGTGCTCGCCGTGATCGGAATACCCAGTACCTTCTTGACGCTTTTCCGCATCAACCTGTCAAGCTTGTCCCTTTCAGTCTTTGTCCACTGCAGGGCCGAGACCACATAGTTGATGTGGCTCATAAGAAAAGCGTGATGCACCCTAAGTAGGTTGTCCTCGCCTAGGCCCCCCTTCTTATTGGAGACTCTCATGATTAATCTGAGAATATTCTCGGTTTTGGCGGTCAGATGCGCAATGGTTTTGGCATTACAGCCCCTGGCATCGAGCAACAATCCTAGAACTCTAATCGAATTCACCCTGGGGATCTTCTGGCCGTCCCGCGTGTATACATCTATGGGGATTTGCTCGAGCGGCACGAGCCCCCGAACCCCCTGCCTTGCCGGTCTGTATAACATGAGCTCTGACTTGGTCGGGGAGAGTTGGAGACCCGTGCCCTCCAGGAAGGACTGGGTCACGTCCAAGGCCTCCTGGAGCGCCTGTTCCACGGCCGCCTCCGAGCCTCCCGGACACCAGATCGTAATGTCGTCGGCGTACAGCGCGGGTCCCACGTTTGGCACGGCGGCCAGCCGCTTCGAGAGTCCGTGCATTGCAATGTTAAATAGGAGGGGGGAGATCACCGCCCCTTGTGGCGTGCCTCTGTTTCCTAGCGGGAATGGTTCTGATTTGGTCTGCCCCACCTTGACGACCGCCGTCCTGCCCCTCAGGAAGGACTCCACAAACGCGAAAGATCTACCTCCCAAGTTCAATGCCGACATCTCATTTAAGAGGAAGTCGTGCGACACGGTGTCGAAGGCTTTGGACAAGTCTAGTGTAAGAATGCCCCTGACGTCTCTAGTCCTGTTGTCAATAACCTGTCTTTTTAGCAGTAGCATGACGTCCTGCGTGGAAAGAGATGGTCTAAACCCTACCATATTGTACGAGAACAACCCTTCCCGCTCTATGTGTTTTGAGATCCTGTTATGTATAACGTGCTCGGCAACCTTACCTAAACATGGCGTTAGCGAAATGGGCCGGAGGTTGTCCAGGCTTGGGGGCTTTCCAGGCTTAGGAATCAGTACCACCGTCGCCTGCTTCCACGAGTCCGGAACACTACCTTCCTCCCATACCTTGTTGATTTCCTTTGTAATGGTGCTAATGGACCGGTCGTCCAGGCTCCTCAAAACCCGGTTGGTTATGCCATCCGGCCGACCTACCATTGAGATTGTAGAGCACCTCCCTGATATCTGCCACAGAAAACGGATCATCGAGCTTTGGGGCGTCCTCCCCCACGTATTGAGGGCATTCCCGTAGTTCATCCTTTCCTACCGGAAGATACTTCCTTGCCAGGTCTCGGAGAAGGGACGTATCGGAATGACCTTCCTGTTTTTGCTTATGCACAAGTCTATCTACGGAGAGTCTCTGATTACCCTTGGTCTGTTTATCATCGAGCAGGTGCTTAAGAAGGTTCCATTTTCCCCCCGTGCGCATTCGCCCGTCTGCTGCCGAGCAGGCTTCGTTCCATTGTTGCCTGTTGAGCTCCAGACAGTGTGCCTCTATGCTGCGATTAAGCTCCGCGATCTTCTTTCTCAGCCTGCGGTTTAGCCTTTGCGTTTTCCACCTCTCCAGCACAGACCTCTTGGCCTCCAGGAGATGCGCCAGGCGCGCGTCCATCCTGGGGGTCCTAAGGTCCGTGGATATTTCCTTGGTAGCCCTTTCAACGTCTATCTTGACCTGCGCGAGTAGATCCTCCAGGGCACCGTAGTCCGACTCATCTTCGTCCCGTATCTTTCGGAAGAGATCCCAATCAACGTACTTAAATATCCTAAGCGGGGCCGCTCTGATCCTGATTGATAACGCCACAATGTGATGGTCGCTCCCTAAATTTTCTTGCAAGTTAGTACAGGCTGCGTCAGTGTTTCTAACAAAAGCCAGATCTGGCATCGTGTCCCTCTAGACCGAGGTGCCTGTCCTCGTGGGAAAGCGGGGGTCCGCCACTAGGGTCAACGCGCAGTCTTCTGCCGTGCTCACTAAGTTCACTCCCTTCGCCGTTTGTCTATTATAACCCCAGGCCATGTGCAGGGCACTGAAGTCCCCTGCCACTATCAGAGGGCTGTCACCCGCTATGGCGACTGCCCTGCCTAGGAGTCCGCGAAAATTCTGCCTCTGATCTGTCGGAGGGCCGTACACATTGAGGACGAATATGCTCTGTTTGATCCTGCCACTAGGGATTATCTCAGCCAGCTGCGCCTCCAATCTAGTGCTAGCATCAGCTCTGCCTATTGTGATATCGTGCTCCTGGAAGGAAATTGCCTTCTTAACCATAGTGATTACCCCTCTCCTACCGTCTCCTCTCGTCGAGACAACGCGGTAACCCGAGAAGGTCGCCTCCTCACAAAGGGTCTCTTGTAGGAGCAGGACATGCGGTTTGTCCGCTTGTGCTTTCACAAACTGTTGTAGCGAGGCCTTGCGCCTCTTGAAGCTGGCGCAGTTCCATTGCCACACAAATAATTTGCCTGTGTTGTCCGCCATTGTGTCTCTATTTAGTTAGCATCCCCTTGAGCGCGGTGCACGTGCCCGACGCATCGGAATCCTGATGTGCTTTCTTAACTTTACCGGCCACCTTCAGTCTGCTTACGTCAACAAGCTTAGCCTCCATTATCCCCATTCTGCGGTTTAGGGTAGCAATGGCCTCAGACTGTTTCTTGATGGTCTCGGATTGCTGCTCGATAGCTCCGGACTGTGTCTTAATCGCCTCCGCTAATCGATCGAGGAGTTCTGCAAGCGATCCTTTCGCGATGGTCGCGGCGGGCATGGAAGCCGATACGGACGCCTCCTCCATCAGCTCCACCGCAGCCTCGGTCGACTCGGGAGGGGGCGCCTTACGCTTTGCCTGACCCAGCACTGGTTTTTGCGCTGTTGCGGGCGACGTGCTGCCATGACCGTGCTGTGCTTTACGAATCGATTCGAGGTCTGCCCTCAACTTACGCATTTCCGCCTTGAGCTGCGCGTTTTCCTGCTTTAAAGCCGCAAGACACGGATCCTCCATCTGCTCTGGCAGTGTACCATGCGTTACCTTCTTTCCAGTCGTCGTCTCCGTGACCTTGTCCACCCAGGTAGGCCCCTCCTGGATGCGAACACTGGAGCGCGCTCTGCTGACGGGGCGCCCGCTGGATCGGGAGCGCGCTCTGCTGTCGGCGTGCTTCCTGGATCGGGAGCGCCCTCTCGTTGCCGAAAGGCCCCGGGAAGGGACCGCGCCTGCCACGCTGGCATCACGTGATCCTGCAGCCACTTGCGCCTCCCGGGCGCGCCGCCGGCGCTGCCGCCTCCGACGCACAATGTACGGCTCCTGGAGCGCTGGCTGCACCTGCGGTCGGCCGTCGGGTGCGCGCCTCCACAGATGGCGCACTTTGGGTCGCACTGATGATCTTCTGGTGGGGAAACCATGCCACAACCGCGGCATTTCGTTTTGTGCTCGCCGTTAGGGTAGACGTCTGCTCTATGACCGAGCTCTCCACACGTGTAGCAAACGTCTACTTGCCTGCGATACAGGGCGCAAGGCAACATGACCGTCCCGCAGACCACGTGATTCAGCACCCTTTGTCCTTCAAAGAGCACAACGATCGTGGGGATCTTCTTGATTCTTCGTACTTCTAATGCCTCGGGGTTTCGGTGGTTGACAATGAGCGCCTTTAGATCGGCGTCGCTGATCTCGGGGTCCACCCCCCCGCACCACTCCCTTGCAGGTGTCATCCGATGCCGCCACGTATGCTGCCACGTCGAAGGGCCCCTCCTTCGTGTGGATCCTCTGGATCTTGGCGTAGGCGCGCGCATTCGCTTCATGCGGCGTGGAAATAACTAGGATGTTCTGGATGCCATTGGGACACACCGTGTCATCCCGCAGTTGCGTCGGCGCCAGGGCCGTCGCCATGGCCAGCGCCCGGGCGAGGTGTATCAAATCCGACTTCTTTAAGTCCAGCCCCCCTCGAGGTCGGACGATGATCTTGAATTGCTCCCTCGGTAATCTGGGGAGCCTCGAGGCGTCGACGATACGCTTCAACGCGCTCCGTGGTGCGGCAGTGCGGCTGCCGCGTTTCTCGCCTTTTTTCTTCGCTTCGGGCCCCGGCATCCGCGGCTCGCCCGGCCCGGTCATCTTCTTCTTTTTGCCCAGCGCTGTTACCCAGCCTGAGCACTCCGCATCCTCCGGACTAATATCCATGCCTTCAGCAATCACCACGCTTGGATTGGAGGCCATAGCACCGCGTCTCGCCGCCACTCGCCGAGCGTCTCGAGCGAGCGGCCTCCGCTCTGCCGTTAGGCTGAGCGCGTTAGGTTTAGCGGCGCGCCAGCGTGGTCCACCAGAAACAACTCGGCGAAAAGTCACAAAAGCACCCACGGGTGAAAGTTCGGTGTCCTCTGGTTCCTTGCGACCAACCGCGTCGAATACTGCAATTGTGTAACGTGGCAGCCAAAAGAACCTGCCAAATACATTTAACAAAGCGGGAGCCGATATTCAGCCGTCCGCACTGGTCGGCTCTTCTTCTTCCCCCAGAAAATCCTCCAATCGTAGCTATTTTCAGCTCAGCCGGCCGTCTCATGCCCTGACCGACAACATGGCCCAGATAAGTAACCTGCGAACAACCAAACCTACACTTTTCCGCTTTCATCGTCAAGCCGGCTTCCCTCAACCGTGAGAACACCTGTTTGAGGTGCAATACGTGTTGTTCCCAGCTGTCCGAAAAAATTGCCACATCATCAAGATAGGGCAAGGCGAACTCCTGCAAGTCTTTTAGGACAATATCCATTAACTTAGAGAAGCTAAACGGCGCGTTCTTTAGCCCGAAGCTGAGTGCGAGAGGGCGAAAAGTGCCTACAGGTGAGATGAATGCGGCATAGCGGCTGGCACTTTCTGAAAGGGGAACTTGCCAGTACCCCCGCACGAGATCTATAGTTGAAATGTATTTAGCAGCGCTAACTCTTTCAATTCGTTCCTCAATGTTGGGTATCGGGTACAGCTGATCCCTAGTGATGGCATTTAACTTCCTGTAGTCAACACACGGACGAGGGTCCTTGTTAGGGGTTTCTACGAGTATTAGCGGTGACGTGTAGTCACTCTCAGCGGGCTCAATAACTCCCAACTCTAGCATGCGCTGTATCTCTGCCTCCATAATCTCTCTCTGTCTTGGAGACACCCTGTAAGGCTTTGATCTTACTGGTTCGGTTGATGTCAGCTCAATTTCATGCGTTATCAGTTCGGTTCTACCCGGTCGATCGCTGAATCTGTCGAGATATTCCCCTAACACCTCTTTTAGTTCATCTAGCTGCTCGGGTCTTAGAGCGTGCGAGCTTACCGAGTGCTCGACTACTTCTCCTAGGCCGATTTCAGAGTTGGAGGTCGCCCTATACTCCTTAAACTTGGTACTAGTGCCATCCTGCTCTTTGATGGTATAGTTAACGACTCCGCTCCGCCCTATATACGGCTTCATCAAATTGCAGTGATATATCCTCACCTCCTTCCTGCGACCGGGCATTTTCAGAGCATAGTATCTGAAAGTTTGTGCAACACTTTAACGGGCCCGTCCCAGTGAACTTCAAGCTTGTTCTTTCTTGAAGGTTTGAGGATCATTACCTGGTCTCCGGCGTTAAACGTACGAAGCCTCGCATTCTTGTCGTAATAGAATTTGGTGTTCTTTTGAGCTACTCCCATGTTCTTTCCGACTAATTCTTGGGTTGCGCTTAGCCGTTCCAGTAAATTTAGCACGTATTCAACCACTGTTGGACTCTCCCCTCTTTCCTCCCACATCTCTCTTAACATTCTCAGTGGAGAACGGAGTGTCCTCCCATACACTAGTTCTGCTGGTGAGAACCCTGTCGCTTCATGTGGAACCGTTCGCAAAGCAAAGTTTCCAGCAGACAGTTCTCCCAGGCCTCCTTGTGCTCGTAACAGAGCGCACGCAAAACTCGCTTAAGCACTGAATGCCACCTCTCTACACTGTTTGACTGAGGGTGATGGACAGAACTGTGTATTAACTTTACCCCGCACTTTTGCAAGAATGTGGAAGTCAGTGCGCTCGTGAATACTGACCCTTGATCTGCCTGAATTTCGGCTGGAAACCCAACTCGTGCAAACACTTAAAAGCGCGTCTACTACTTCGGTGGAACTGAGCTCTTTCAAAGGGATTGCTTCTGGAAACTTGGTAGCCGGACACAGCATGGTAAACAAGTACCTGTAGCCCGATTTCGTTTTGGGAAGAGGCCCTACCGTGTCTATTACAAGTCGTCTGAAAGGCTCTGTTATTAAGGGCACTACCTTCAGTGGAGCTTTCCATGTCTCTCCTGGTTTACCAGAACGCTGGCAGGCGTCGCATGATCTTACAAAGTTTTCTACGTCTTTGAAACAGCCAGGCCAGTAGTATTCCATAAGCAATCTTTCCTTTGATTTGTTTATGCCTAGGTGGCCGGACCACCCATTTCCATGACAGAGACTCAAAAGGTCCTCCCTATACTTAGTAGGTACGACTAACTGATCTAAAATCCTACCCTTTCGATCTCTGTAGTGCCGATACAACAAACCTCCTCTCTCATGTATCGTCACGTTGCGCCTAGCAATGCCTTCTTTAGCTGTGTCATGTAATTTAGCTAAGCTCTCATCATTCTTTTGCTCAGCTGCCAGTGACTCTTTATCCACACGTAAGAGCTGATCAAAGTTCTTTGAGGCCGGTGATAATAACGACCTTGTCTCGCTTGTGAGTGCGTCAGCTTGCTCTTCCTGCAAGCCAGAACTTTGACACTCTAGTGCTACGCTCTCATTGAGCTGGTCAGCTGGCAGGCTCTCCTCAACTGTTCTTTTGTCCCTCGGGCCTAGCTCGGATTCGGGTATTGAAGTTATCCCCTTTTCTGCTTCCGCTGGAGGAGCTTGAGCATTTTCAGCCGAAAGCGCCGCGATCTTACGAGCTTGGCCTCGGGTCAATGCTTGTACTATGCCCTCTCCCAGTTTGAGCCCTTTGTCACACAGTAACTGATTCGAACGATTCGAAAAGATGTAAGGATACTGCAGTGACAAAAATTTGGAAACTGCAGCCTCAGTCTCTAGCTCCCCGAATGGTCCATTGATTTTGACTTTGGCCATGGGCAGACACACGCTGTGTTCTTCTACAACCTGTTTTATCCATGCTACTTCTCCGGTGAAGTCATCTACCGTCACGTACGTAAGATGGATGGACAATGTCCATCGTGGCGGCACTGTCTCTTAGCACTCGGCATAGTTTTCCATTAACTTGCAGGTCGTGAAGATATGGACTTAAAAGTTCCATATTCTCATCTTTTTCCTCCACGTAGGAGAAAACTACGCTAGTCTTGTCGCAGTTTACAGCTATGTGTCCCAGTTTGTGGCATTTGTAACAGCGAATTGGTCTAAAAGATTCGAATTTTCTTTTCTGTTATTTTTGTGCGGTTTCTCCGTTAAGTTTCTTCTCGCTCTTTTCTGCGGGCTTTTCCGCCATGTCTACAGGCTCCGATCTTCTAGTCTGCGCACCCCTTTTGAACGGAAATGGTTTCCGCGGTCCATTTCGACCGTCCAAGTTTCCGTCCTCGGCGTTCAACTTTCTACGGGTTGCGTACTCTTCGGCTAATTCGGCCGCCCTTTCCACAGTGTTTACATTCCCTCTGTCTTGCACCCACAGTTTCACAGCTTGGGGGATGGTTTTGTAAAACTGCTCTAGACACATGCATTCAATGATCATGTCTCTGTTGCCGTACGCTTCCGCGCTTTTAAGCCACTCGACTAGGTTGGCCTTTAAGCTATATGCAAACTCCGGATATCCCTCGCTATCTTTCTTGCCTGTGCTCCTAAATCTTTGCCGAAAAGCTTCGGCTGAAAGGCGGTAATTCTTCAAGAGACTAGCCTTAACTTTTGCATAATCATATGCGTCCTGTGCACTCAATCTGGCGATTACTTCCGCCGCCTCACACGGCAACATAGACGGCAACCGCTGTGGCCATGTACTCGGGCCGAAGTTCATCTTTTCGCAAGTCCTTTCAAAATTGCTTAGGAACAAGCCTATGTCGGTCCCGACTGTAGTGTCTATTAACAGCATTTAGCCAAATGTGAGTACTCGGTTGGCAACCTGGAATAAAGCATGGGAGCTTGAGCAATGAGTGCGTATCACCGTGTCACTCCAATCTAAATCAATCGGACCGCATCCCGGTCTACGCGAACACTAAAATGGTGTCAGAAGTGTTACTTGGTCCCATGTGAGTGCCAAACCAAGTCATTTCGTCGTATCATCCCTCAGCAGCAAGCGGCAACCGACAATCGCAGCCATGGCATACGCGCTCCCTCCCTTCCCAAGTTTCGACCTTCGCGCCACAGACGCCAACAATACTGCACTAAACCGACCTCAAATGGCTTTAATAGCCTGTCCATGCGGTACGATTCTGCCTCACTTGATCGTCCCAGAGCGCCTTCACTTCCTTGAGACAACTCCAAACGTTTGCTTTCAAGTTCAAGTTGCATTTTTCTTAACTCGCGATCTTTATCGCGTTCCTCTCTCTCTCTGTTCCGTTCTTCTCTTTCCCGTTCTTCTCTTTCTCTGTCCCGTTTCTCTCTTTTTTCCAGAAGTTCAAACCCCATTTCAATATCTTCCTCACTGGCCTGATTGGAAATTAGCTCCAATAATTCCGATTTTAGCATTTCCTTGCGCACATCTAGGCCAAGTTCCTCACCCACAATCAACAATTCGTCTCTCAGCAGTGTCTTTAACTCAATGATTGCTGCTTTACTGCCTTGATTCTGCTCTCTAAATCTAGCTAGGAAAACACAACCTAGCTAACACACAACAATCTAGCTTCCCTACAGTTCTAAACAGAACAACCACAAAATGAAGCCTAGAGAGTCAAAGCAAGAACCAAGCACTCACCGCAGTCACAGCACCACGTCGCAAAGTCCATCTCACCGCTGTCAGCCAGTTGTCAGGATTGGGGGCTCAATCCCATCGCTCGTGGTCCGTTGTCAAGATTGGAGTCCGGCATGAATTCGAAGGTAGCTGGCCCATGCCGTCGTCCAACTTATCCACGCTGAGGACGTTGATGAAGGGAAGAACTGCTTCTCATCGAGAACGAGGAAAATGGGTTTATTTACAGTATTTATATCAGTCTAACATGACTGCTTGAGAAAAGTGCATCAGTCTAACATGACTGCTTAAGAAAAAGAGTGTCAGTCCAACATGACTGCTCAAGAGAAAGTGTCGAGCATCCGCACAACAGCCGTTTTTAAACACTCGGTCCGCCGGCGATACAAGGCGGCGAAAGTTCGTTTCGTCATCGCAAAACTAGCCGCCTCCCGCGATACAAGGTGACGCGATCGTTCGTTTACTCATTGTAAATTCGCCGCCGCCCCGCAGAACAGTTTACGCACACAAAGGCACACACATTCCGGTGTCCGGCGCCGACGTCAGAGGGGCGCCGCCCCGCAGAACAGTTTACGCACACATAGGCACACGCATTCCGATGTCCGGCGCCGACGTCAGAGGGGCGCCGTTCCGGGAAGCTCAGAGCCATTCTGAGTAACTCGTTGTCCTGCGTCCTCTTCGACGTGTGGGAAGCAACAAAAAACGGCTTTCCCGCGGCAGCTCGCTCACGCGTAGCAGATCAGGTCCGCGCTGGGGAGTTTGGACACAATAGTTCGTCCGCCGAACTCCTTCCGTCACAACGGCGATGGGGCTAGGGGATGGCGGCGGTTTTCAGCACAAAGCCCGCTTCATCGAACGCATCCTAGCAGAGGCGACGGAGAGTGGGGGATGCGCGTCTTGTTCCCCAGTCATAATTGGGTGGCAATCCTGCATTCCAGCTCGCCATTCTTAACACAACGCAGTGACGACGACAGAAGGCGACAAAGCGAAAATGTCGTCATTACAACGTAGAAATGACCACAACGGAATGAAGGCCATGCAATGAAGACGGCAACGCATTTCTGGTAAAGCTCACGTCCACGCTTACGTGCACAGCTGCCACGCCGGGCCACCTCTGTTTGCACTAACTACTACATCGCGCAAGGCAGGAACCAGCCGCCGAAAGTGACGAGAAGAGGCAAAGAAGCCTTCGCCTTATTAGGCAGTTATGCCGGCATCGATGATCGTTTGGAAACTTGCAGGGCAGACACAACGGAAGCAGTGCTGCGACATTAGGGTTAGTAATATTGCCACGTAGTAGTGACAGTCATAACAAACACAACAGCAAAACTGTCAATAGCTTGACTAACTTTTCATTGGGCGAACCTGTGCCCACAAAAAGCAAGCTACACTGAAAGCAAATCGAACGATAGCGGCGAACACATTCGGCGATCGTCGGGTCAAACTTAATCAGAGGTTCTAGTGTAATCGCTGGTGCGCGCCTGGTTTCCAGAAAATACTATGCACAATTCGTGTAGCGCATATGGAATCTGATAATACAAGGTTCGGCAAGGTCATATGTACACAACAGAATGAACGATAACATTCGCGTAAGTTACAAATCATGCAGGCGCGTCTTGCGCTCAGTGATAACGTTTAACATTTGTTAGCCAGTAAACAGCGGTAACCGCAGAAAGATAAAACAAGCACACGTACGTGTCCATGCCCCTCCCCCCCCCCCCCCCCCCAAATAGCATCGTCCCGATGCTGCAAACAAACATGAAGGCAGAAAGGAAACCACGAACAATAATAATAAAAAAAGGAACAAAGTCCGTAAGTTCGTCAGCGGGCGTAGACAGGCTTAAGACGCACCACGTGGACGACAGGTCGTGCGCGGTGCCGTTGTGATTGCGAAATACCGTCTGGCACGATTTCATAGCCTAAATAGCGTCGTCGGCGTATCAGAGTCCCGAGCACTATCCCCAGGCTGGTATTCCACGCAGAGTCGTCGAAGATTGTAGTGCCGGATGACGGTGCTTTGCTGGTTCTTGGTGCGCAGGCGGGCGAGCTGTCGGGCTTCTTCGGCGCGCTGGAGATAAGCGGCGACGTCGAGAGTTGTGGTCGCGTTCCTTCTGTAAACAAGCTTGAACGACGTGATTTGCGTTGTTTCTTGCACTGCCATGTTATATGCGAAGGTTACGTACGGCTGGACGGCGTCCCACGTCTTGCGTTCGAGTCGACGTACAGGCCGTACGGAGTCGTCGAACACGGCTCAGCGCGGCATCACTCTGCGGAGCGCAAGCATAGAATAAAGAACAAACTTAGAGAAGGGAAACTGTACCTTCCGCCGTGGTTCGAAAATAAGCAGCGGCAGCGCATGGAACTTACTTTGGGGGACGCCAGATGACGTTGCTCAAACCGGAAGCGGAAGTGCACATTTTTTTTTTTTTAGAGCAAAATTCAATATGGCCGTTTTTTGCCGGTCGCGTACGCTGGTACGCGCCGTGCTTGTCCTGCAGGCTATGCGGCATGCCTCAATGCCTTCGCTGCCGCGTAGGTGGTGCGTTCTAATTGCCAAGAGCCTCTACTGACGCCCATACAAACAAGCCACAAGTGAGTGAACAGAACGCGCGACTTTATTGGCAGAAGACAAGCAGTGTACATTCTCGTGCAATAGCAGAAATAAAGTTTGCATGTCGAGATACGCTGGAATCATTGACGCGAGCTCGTAAACGGCTCACCGTCGTCGTCGCACGTGGTGGTCAGGTTAACGAGCAACAACCAGCAGCGGAAACATATTGGACAGAGTGTGCCACTTGTTTGCAGCGACAGTCGCCGTTAAAAATGCCCAAATTGCATTGCGAAGCAATCGGGAGACGCAGGCATCTGCTACCGCAGCCTACACAGCGACATGGGCTACCCCAGATTTTAGCCATTCACTCCTTTTCAACCTGCACGTTTGTTTTCTTTCGGGGGCCGCTAATGTGTGACTCACACTTGCTGTCTCACATTGTCTCACTATGGACAAGTCGCTTTCGTGGGCATCGCCTCCATCAGCTACTTTTGCGGGCCTTTCCAACCATCTGGCTATCAACTTCATACGCATCGGACTATGTAAGCACGTATGCTGGTCTCCGTTCATGCCTAATCGCGGCCGAGAAAGGCCAGAGGCACGATATGCCCATTGCTGCAGCAGGAAAGCGCGAACGGGGAGCACGAATCACGGTGCATGAAAATTGGGAGTCTAAATGTCGCTGTGCAGGCTACAGGAGCGAATGCTTACTTCGAGAGACTGCTTCCCAGTGCAACCGACCAGGCCGCAATATTCTAAAAACATAACACTGCGACCATAACCAAGTGACATAACAGCAAAATTAAACAGCAATCAGTCACCGCATGAGGTTCAGACAATACATTATACATTGGCGACGAACCATATGGCAACAGTGAGCATTCACATACACGGGTCTCTTAGGGTACATTGAGCTGCCTACCTACAGGCGTAGTGCCTGCCTTCGTCGCACGTGGTGGTCTACTAACGAGCAACAACCAGCAGCAGAAACAGATTGGACAGAGTGTCCCACCTGTTTGCGGCGACAGTCGCTGTTAAAGATGAGCAACTTGCAGTGCAAAGCAATCAAGTGACGCAGGCATCTGCTGCCACAGCCTACACAGCGACATGGACTACCCATCATTTTAGCAATGACTCCTTTCCAGCCTGCATGTTTCTTTTCTTTTGGAGGCCGCTAATGTGTGGCTCACACTTGGTGTCCCACATTGTCTCAATATGGACAAGTCGCTTTCGTGGGCATCACCTTCATCAGCCACTTTTACGGGCCTTTCCACCCAACTTCATACACGTCCGACCATGTAAGCACTTATGCTGGTCTCCGTTCATGCCTAATCGCGGCCGAGAAAGGCCAGAGGCACAATTTGCCCATGGCTGCAGCAGGAAAGGGTGAACGGGGAGCACGAATCACGGTGTGCGTAAATTGGGAGTCTATGTCGCTGTGCAGACTGCAGGATCAAATGCTTACTACGAGAGGCTGCTTCCCAGTGCAACCGACCAGGCCGCAGTATTCGAAAAACATAAAACTGCGACCGTAACCAAGTGGCATAACAGCAAGATTAAACAGCAATCAGTCACCGCATGAGGTTCAGACAATACATTATACATTGGCTACGAACCATCTTACGGCATAATGCTTGCCTTTGTCACATGTGGTGGTCTGGTAACGAGCGACAACCTGCGGTACAAACAGATTGGACAGAGTCTCGCACCTGTTTGAACCAACAGTTGCCGTTGAAGATGAGCAACTTCCATTGCGAAGCAATCAGGTGACGCAGGCATCTGCTGCCGCAACCAACACAGCGACATGGACTACCTGGCATTTTAGCGTTAACTCCTTTCCAACGTGCACATTTATTTTCTTTCGGGGGCTGCTATGTGTGGCTCACACTGTCGCAATGTGGACAAGTCGCTTTTGTGGGCATCACCTTCGGCAGCCATTCTTGCGGGCCTTTCCACCCATACGGCTATCAACTTCATACACTTCGAACCATGTGAGCACATATGCTGGTCTCCGTTTTGAGCAAATCATGGCCGAGGTAAGCCACAAGCACAATTTGCCCATTACTGCAGCAGGCCAGAACGAACGGGGCGCACCAGTTACGGTGTGTGTATACTGGGAGTCTATGTCGCTTTGCGGACTGCAGGAGCAAATGCTTACCTCGAGGGACTGCTTACCAATGCAACTGACCAGGCCCCCACATCTGAGAAACGTAACACAGTTACCACAGCCAAGTGTGGCAGCAAAACCAGATTCTGCAATCAATCACTTCACTGTAGCTTGCACAAAGACCCAGGCTATCAAGGAAGAGGAGCAATCATCAACGAGACTAGGAATATGGAAAATGAGAAAGCTTGCATTCAAGAGAGAAGCCACTCTGCTCTGCAAGCATTGAAGGCTAAAAACATCAAGAAAAGTAAAATGGTGCATAGCACATGTGCATAGGTTAATGCAAGACGCATGCCGATGCTGCATCAGCTATTTCAGGAGAGGAATTGCGCATGACAACATACACTAGAAGATACTGCTACAGATATGTTAGGCTGCTAGACAGTGAATGGTATTAAGTATCAGCGAAGAATCGGTTGACCTTTATATTTGGATGAGGATGAATGACCTCTAACAAAAATGGGCAATGAGAAAGCTTGCATTTATAGAAGAAAAATTACACTTGGCACAAACGGAATTAACATGGCTAGGAAGCTGATTAAGGGCAAACTGCTGGAACTCAATCTTTTGGCCAGCGTCGTCCGTGCTTGGTCAGATGTTGCAGGTGCACCTGAAGACGAAGAATTTCTAGAAAGTCCTTTTTGAGTTACCCGGATGACTCAACCAAATGTCCGTGCTGGTGGAATGGTGGCTGAAGCTCTTTTCAGTCTTGACACAGTCCTCTGCAGACTTGATGTCTCATTCATATTCTTCTGCATGTGCTTCTTTGTTCTTGGTGTAAAAGCCTTGCAAATTCGGCTCCAGCCCCTTCCTGTTGGCGCAGATAGGAGCTCCTGTGATGACCAAGATGTGCTTGGCATAGACTCTGTTGAGGCAAAACGGTGACACATGAGATACAGCACAGATTAGCCAAATTTATGTGTGTTTTATATGTTCGAACCAATTATACTGAACCATAAATATGAACAAACATTCATATCTGCTGCAAACAGCAAGCCAATACAGCATATATCAAACATATTTATTTCTGAACCATGTGTTGTTTACCTTGTAGTAGTAGCCAATGTCCACACAATGACCTTGTTGTAGCAGGCAGCAGCTTCTGTTTAGTGTGTGGAGTGTGTTGCTTTATACTGGTGCCGTCTTCATTACTGCACGTCTGGAACAGAAATTTTGACTGAATCAGAAATTGAAAAAGCAAAGTTTTAAAATGCAAAAAGGTGTGACATATATGTTGTAATGATTTGCGACTACAGAACACATGCAAATGTACACTGTCTGTTCTAGGGTGCTTAAGCAGCATGTTAAATAAATATTGCTATTGTCCATAAAATTGATGTCTGCCTAACTACAATGCATGTCAACAGCGCAAGTACTATTAAGATCACAAATGAGAACATTTGTGGGTTCATTTATACACTAGAAGTGATCACACTGCTAGTTCCACAAGCAAATGCATGAAAGTCATGAAGCTATTAGAACTGATGCATTATTTTTCTGCACGAACGTGATGCACCGCTTCACTACTGCAAAAATAAATGCCCTACGGTAAACCAATCTGATCAGCAAGAACATTTGGAACCAACAAGTACGAAATATGGGTGAATTATCATGCTTGCAACTGTTTAATACATTAAATTCTGTACTTTCACTTTATTTTACCAAAGGATTATTCGGTTTTGTGGACGAAAGACGTTGCCGGCCGACTCGAAAAAAATGTTTAATATGTATATTGATAAGGATACTCAGTCACCTACAACCACGGCTACAATAACATGAAAAATGAGACGCGCGTTCCGATATCGCTCTTTCTTTCCTGGTTGTGTGTGTAAACCAAACGACAGCCTCGCAAGTAAAGGTTTATTTAGGAAACGGCAACTGAGATCCTCACTGCCCATATGTAATGCAGGATCTAGTTCGTTAACTTGTGCCCGCCTGGAAGGTAATGACACGGATATTATATAACGATTCAAGCAGCGGTGTTAAACGACTCACCGTTATTGCCGTTGTCAGCCGCAGCAAAATCCAGCTCCCGTTTCGATGCAGACCTGTTCCGAATGGCTCACGACCGAAACCCAACTGCCGGGCTTACATGTCCGCTTGCAAACACGTAACTTCACCCCAAGTTAAATAACACGAGACATTGAAGCGCAAGAAACTAGTTTTAGAAACAAAGCAGTCTTGAGTGTACGAACGAATGAATCCGTGCCGCCGTGCACTCGGAAATACCGGTAAAAATTTTGAATCCAGGCCAGAGGTCACGTGAAAGATCGATGATGCTGAACGCTATTTGCGTTTATAATGGCGAAGAAACAATAAACTTACTAACAAAGAGCACAATATCTAATTAGCAATGATAATTTTGCCCTGTTTTTATGTAAAAGAAAATGCTTCGGTAATTGTAAGAGAAAGTTTGTAAGATAAAATTGCGCTTATTACGACGCCTCTACCGGGAAATGTTGGAACTAACGAACGAATCCCGAAAGTGATGCTACTACGTCGGCTTTGTTAGCAGCGGCGCGCGGTCGATTTTTTCGCCCTCTGTGGCCATTTGTTGAACTTGAGAGTGTGCTACCCCTGGCGCAAGTGCGTCCGGCGCGGCCGCGCAGCGGCGCATCGAAGCGGCGCAGGCGCGCAAGATCCTCCGGGAGGCGCTTCGCGTCGTCTGCTACTAGTGCTACTGTATATGCATATTCAGGAACACTATGTGCTACAGCGCTGGAGCGCGCCGCTCCAGCTCTGCTTCGAGTACACTTCACCAAACGCAGGCGGCTGAGGTAGCTTCTTGGGAAAGCGCGCCTCACTCACCGGAGCATTTTACGGCTGGTTTTGTCTACAGCTTGCGAAGAGCTTGTTTGGGCAATGAATTTGAATATCAAAGTTTGAGTGCGAATCGAATCGAATATTTTTCGAATACTTCCATGTTAAATTACCGAAAAAATGCACTGTAAGACATGGCCAAAAAGCAAACTTTTTGCACAACTAGTGTATTGCCACATAGTTGTTCCTAGAAAAAAGAACAGTCCAATACAGCTGTTCAAAAGAATGGATGACTACAAGTTGAATAATTGAATGTTGTCACGGAGGAAAGCGAGCTGCTCAACATGCCCCAGAAATAGACATGCTCTCCTGCTAGTAACAATTGCACCTTATACTGAGAACAGGCACTTGCTAGACACACTTGTGGCTGGTATGGACAGGCATTGCCTTGCAAGCTGAGCCAGCAAAGTGCAAGCTTTTGCACCTTGCTCCTGCCACCAGCAACACGGGTCTTCCTTTCGGTGCAAAGGTGCATCACGCAAGTGCCCTTCCTCCGCTTCTGCTTGTGGTTGTGAATGCTGTCGCTGGCTTAGAAGGGTGCAAGATTCTTCCACAATGTTGAGGTGGATTGGACATATTCCTGGGCCGTAAACACATGAAACGCCTGTGTGCTCTTTTGTGCACTAGAATTCTTTTGCACACCTTCAACTAATAAGTTCCACAGCCATCCATTGTTGTATCATCTTGGTATACCATAAGCTTGAAACGAGGGTCAAAGAACATTGGTAAGCTTGCTGTTTCATCAAGTCTATAGTCAGGAAATCGCATTTTCAGGCACTTGGTCAGATTAGCAGAAAATACAGATGTTGCAAACTGTTGAGTCATAGCAGTGCTCAGGTGTGTGAGCAAGCAGTAAAGGATCGGTACAACAACTGAAATTGTTGGGTAGCTATCAGCTACAAATGTAGTTATCGCTTCTTCAAATGGTTTCAAAGCAGCAACATGCTCATTAACTTGCCTCCATTCTATCACTGAAAAGCTTTCAATGTACTCATCTTCAGACACAAAGTCGGTGGTTATCGCCTCTCTCGGCTCTACAAGCCTGGAAAACATTGCAATTTTGCTATTTTTTGTTGTTCACACATCTTGTACAACTTGAAGAGACGGCTTGTTTAGTTCTTTTTTCTTTTTTTGGCAACAGTTCAGCCTTTCGTGTGCCTCAAACATCTTACAAGCACAGCCTGAAGGCTGTGTCAGTAATGTCCAACAATGCTTCTTGCTTTTTAAAAAGTGCAGAAAAGCCTGGAGTCACTTCCTCAGTGCCATTGATAGCCAGCTGCAAGGTGTGTACAAAACAAGCTCTTTCAAACCAGGGAAGAGCATTAGTGGCTGTCTTGATGTTGCGTGCATTATCCACCGTGACATAAATATGAAATATCTTCTTTCGGATTTCATATTCAGTAACAGGCTCTTAAGCAACGAAGTGATTCTACTAGCTGTGTGCTTTCCTGGAAAGTGTCTGGTGCTCGAGTTATACTGTGTCAGCTTGAACTGAGTGTCCAGGAAGTGGCATGTCGGGCTGATGTAACTTTCATTTGGTTATGATGACTAAATGTGAGAGGTGAATGCAAGTAATGCCATGCCATAACTTAAGGCTTTATGTAGCTCCAGACAAACCCACTCTCTCTCTGGTGTCATCGTACAATTTTGGCACCAGCGCACGAGACAGAGTTCTCGATAATGGCCAATAATCAGGGATTGCCTCGTTCAAAAAAGGTCCGTAAAACCATGCTCTTCA
Organism: Dermacentor andersoni; assembly: GCF_023375885.2. Taxonomy (NCBI): domain Eukaryota; kingdom Metazoa; phylum Arthropoda; class Arachnida; order Ixodida; family Ixodidae; genus Dermacentor; species Dermacentor andersoni. Next base: position 240,140,508 of record NC_092815.1, read on the forward strand.
ACGATGAAGGATGGCTGCAAGTCGAGCGCTATCATTCTAGCAACGTTCAGGTCCAAAGTCTTCCGTTTCAAATCAAGCAACACCGCATTTCTTTTCAACACATTGGCAATGCTTGGTTGACTGGCACCCACCTTTGAAGCTTGAATTTCAGCACAGTGCAAAGTTTTGTGGATCATCAAATGGTTCACGAGTGGTGGTCGTTGCCGTCGATGTCTTCAGCATGTTTCCACAAAAGCAGCAGAGTGCTTTAGATTAGGAAACTTTTTCAAGAGTTCCAAATCGCACTTCTTGTGGTCAGCCACAAACTCTGTGGGGCTGTTCAGTTGCTTCCACCGCGACATTGCAGTGATAACGAAAGTATACGCAAGTCGCACGCTCGTAGAGGACTCCACAGAGATAGCACCCACATACGAGAAAATAACGGCCGGTGACACGAAGTGTGCAAAGGTGCCTGCAACTCTGTGGAGATTAAGCGCACAGCCAATGACATGAAAAGAACTATGTCGCATGTTGATGTGCATGGGCGCAGTGGCGTAGCAATAGGGGGGGCCGGGGGGCCGTGGGCCCCGGGTGCAAGGGGCCTGTGAAGGGGGGGGGGGTGTCATATACGTCTGAAGACACAGAAGACCTGTGGGCCCCGGGTGCCAAACGACCTAGCTACGCCACTGCATGGGCGTGCTTGTAAAGCTGGCGCACACCATTAATGGCGTGAAAATGAAGTACGCTGGCACAACACAGATAGTTTCGTACATATGGGACTCCGCAGAAATTGTGCGTACGGCCAAAGGCATGAAGATGAAAGCACAGAGCACCTACAGCTGACTGGACGAAAAGTATGTACGTCACAGGACAGAACAAATCCTTTTGCGCAGTACCCGGTAGACATGGTGGCAGCGCACTGTTTGCCGCATGAAAACGAAACTGTGCCGCGCAGTGACGTGGGTGGCGCAACGTACGGCATTGGCGCGAGACTGGGTAACTTTATATTTTGCTGTTTTTCAAGTGATGAAAGCTCATAGCAAATAAAAGTTATTTCACATGCTGAAGATAGCTATGTCATGTCTTTTTTGCGTGCCCGAAACCTGTGCCCATGAGTGGAGCGAACAAAGGAAGGAGATCTTCAGCTACACATCAACTAGGAAAAGCTTCTAGAGGTCGAAAACTGGAAAATATCCAGACCTCAATGACAAGCTTGCAGACATTATGAAGCAGCTCCATGTAGACCGAGCTTGTCAAGGTAACGCCCTTGATTCGGCACGTGATCGGAGCGCGTCCAGAAGTGACCTTAAAGTCAGCAAAACTATCACTCAAGGAAAGGAACTGTCAGCAGAATAAATTTCACATTCTATGTGAGCATATTGTGCTTATCCTTTTTTTTCTGATCGTCAACACAGGGACATGCCATAGATTAAAATATCTTGTGACATTATGCTCAAGTGCATTTTTATTTCAAACTCTCAAAAGTTGGATGCATGTTACATTCGATTGGACACGGTTAAGCAGATGTTGAACTTCGTACTTTTAAGCTGCACTCTTTCTAGTCTGTCTGCACTGAACGAGCCACCTTGTCTGAAATAGTGTCAGGGTGCAGTGGCGGCCATTAACTTTTCTGATAGGTCGAAGTTCGCGAGGAGAATTGGGTTTGGGCGTGTCATGTAGAAGTGCTGCGATTTGATATTTACCGAATGAAACCATTATATTTATTTTCTGGAACTTCGAATACTTTGAATAGTAAATGTCTGGTACGAATTGAATTGCAAGCTCTCTTTGAAAAATATTCAAAAGTTCGAATATTCGCATACCCCTACAAGAAACACATGCTAAAAAATTCAGTTCTTCTAAAACTGCAGTGGAAAATTGCTGAGACTTGCATGCAAACCATAAGAAGGATTTCTAGTGGTTCAACCAGATAGACTTGAACTTCTAGTGTGACAGGAGTTAAATGCTTGAAACTCGGTTTGCTGTGTCCATCCGCTCTCGTTCCACGTGTGGTTATTATTGTGCTGCTGCTCATCAAACCACTCCTGACCCTTAGCTTCACTCCCACCACATGCAAAGATAAAGAAAACATGGTACAACACCATCACTGCTGGGGATTGCATTCATGGCCCCTGCAGAAAGTGTGCACAAAATGCATTAACTTGGCAATTTGCATATGGTTTTGAGCACAACACGTATTTCACATGTATTTCAGACGTCGCAGTAAGCAATACTGTAGTTGATGAGACAATATTGTGAGCATCATGAAAATGAAGAAATTCAATAAAAGGACTAAAATTCAATAAAAGGACTAGCGAAGTGTAAATTTTAAACCTGCTTTATTTAACGTCTATGTGCACACATTGATTCGTAAAATTTCATGGTGCTATCTAAAGAATATGCTGCGGCAGGGTGCACATTTAAGACTGGGGCAGAGTAAAGAAGCCCCTTAACAGTGCACGCTGCCACAGTATACAATTCCAACTCGCCCAAGAAGCAGCACTCTTACCCCGAATGCAGAGATCTAACTTGGCTCGAACTTGACTTCTGGCAGTCTCAAGACAGCTTCGCCGCGCGTCGTAAATCGTGCTTGATCTTGCGGACGACTTGCGAACGACTTGGCTGCGTCGAAGTCCGCTCAAGTTTGAAGTCTGCTACCTGCTTTGGCCTATAGTGCCACGCCCCGTTGTAGCTGCTAGCGGATGAAAATACGCATCCGGGTAAGCGGGGACAACAGAGGACCGACTGTGTGCCTCCCATGCTGCAGTTGCTGATGGCTGTGATGTTTTACGGCGCTGGCACGTTTCAAACAGTCACCGGAGGTCCGGTCCGCATTCCTCAGTCAACAGTGTGCCGCGCAGTTGGAAAGGTGACTCTGCTCATCGCGAAGCACCCGCGCCCGATGCTGGTGCGCTTCCCGCAGTCGCGGAAAGATTGATTGCGAGCGTATTTTCTCATCTCCTGTGACTACACATAATAAAAGGTAGCCCAAATAAGTCAGTCATGCAGAACATGTGCGCTTACCAGTTTTGTGGTGCTTTCCCTTTTCTTCCGCAGCTTCCTCTTTCCGCTTTTGCTTCAGGTTGGTCCAGCATTTTTTCATTTGCAGGTGATCGCGCCGCGTAATCCCGTGGTTGGCATTCTAATGTTTTGCTATTTCTTTCCATGTCTGATTCTTCTTGGTCAACGACGCGACATCAGTTTTCTTGCATTCCACAATATGCTTGTAGTCGTTCAGGAGTGTCGTCGGCAGGCTCTTTTCGTCTTCTTTAAAACGGGCTGCCGTCTTGCGTTGCGGTGCATTCTCTTGGGAGGAGACCGTACTTGAGTGAGACATTTCAGCGTCAAAGCCTGTTGACAGAACAGCAATTTCGTACCAAATGCGGCGCGCGGCCGTCGCGCGAGCCCCACAACTTGTTTTCCTAACAGACGACACTTTTCTAGCAGACGACACGCACTGCCAATTTGCGATGTCTACGACTGTGCCGCACTCTCCCTCTCGTTGTTCTCGACAAACCCTCCATGCGAAGCAGACAAATCGTTTGCACGTGTCCTTTTATTTATTTATTTTGTTTTTTATCGGGTGTTGTCACCCATATGGGTCCGGTCAGGGGACTCTACGGCGCTCGGTACTCCTCGTTCGCAGCACATGTTGCAGTTTTTTTCTTGTTTGTGACTCCGGCCTAGTGCGTTCGAATAGGTTGGCTTTTTCTTCAAAGGGTCACGTAGCCCGAGCAGAACAAGGGCCGTCGCCTTCCTGCTGGAATGCCTATGGGCGAAAAGGGACGCGCGATCTCCCTCAAAAACCGACCGTATGCCTCGTCTCGGCCTCTTGTATCCGGTTGCCGGCCCAGACGGCGCATGAACGCCTTGCGGCAATCGAGAACAAAAGCCGTTTAAAGACCACCATACGAACCAACCATTTCGTTCGCTTCTCTACGGCCAGTTATACAAACACGCAACAATACCTCAGAGTTAAAGATAAGCTAAAACCAAAATAAATGTGACGATAAAATTGATTTGCACTCAAATACACTGTCGCCTAAAAGTGTAGCGGCCACTTGAAAAGATGGTGAAACCTGCAACTCAAAAAGCGCGCCAAAACACCGAAACTTGAAGACCACTTAAATCCGCCGGGAACGCGCGCTTTCCGCAAGCAACACTGCCCATCGCAGCGGCGGACGTAGCCAGATGGAATAAGTTTACGCAAACTATACTTCAGCACTTATGCCCTGGTGGAAATTTGGAAAGATACATACTTTTTTGCTCTACAACGTGCCTTACGCTAATAAATTTATTGTTAACCTCGAACACAGACGAGCAACCTGCTTTTGCATTGAAGCACAGTCTTGACTTGACGAAGCAAGTCAGCTTGAGCGTCTATGAAACGCGAAAGCCGACTTGGGCGTTTTGAAGTCCGCCTCTTGCTTCGGGCCGACTTCATCAAGTCAAGTCCAAGCCCGATCCAAGTTAGATCTCTGCATTCGGGGGTTAAAGTGGAAAGTTGGGCGAGTTGGTATACATTCATAATGGGAACAGCGTGAACAAGACGATGACGGAGTGACATCTTGTGCCCTTTCACTCCATCGTCATCTTGTTCGTGCTGTTCCCATTATGACTCTCAAAAAGCGTGGGTCTGGTCAGACAAGAAGTTCTTTTCTCTTGATCTGTAAGCAATGTCAACAACCTTGCATCATGCTGCACCGTATATTTAGTCTGCAGTTTGAGCAGCCACTGAGAGGGCATACCTGTTTGCGTAACTGCTACTGGCCAAAGCATGTCACAGGCATACAAGAAGAGCAATTGTGAAATTTCACACTTGTGAAAAGGAAAAAAGCAGCACACACACACAGAAAAGTGAAGCATGAACCCATTAACTGGTTTTATCCCATCTGTGTGTGTGCCCACTTTATGAAATTTCACAACGAAAGACAGAAAGTGTGATTCTCCACCAAGTACAGTCCCTTTCAGAGTCCAACCTGACAAGCATGACACGTGAAGCAAGAGTGAAGACCAGGCAATTTATTTACCCCATTTCTGATTTGACAATGGAATCTGGAAGACGTACCTATCTACGGAACACTAAGAAGCAAGGCATCGCACATCAACACAACACATGGTGTGTTGCGTCCATCCCTGTAGACATTCGGAAGTTCTAGTTTTGTCAACTGCTTGTAATACACTATGATCAAAGAGACAGGCACAGGTAAAACCTTTACCAGGTGACCATGTCACAGGAGCTAAACATCTGCTTTTCACAGATGCTACAGCATGTCTCCGTGTCACTCACTGCAGAAAGGATACAGACACTTATGGTGACATGGAGCATGTATGAAAAAAGAAAACAAGTGGCTAAGGTTGGCCAAACAATGGTAAGTGTGTGTCTATGCCAGTTGCATGGGTACACCGCAGTCCGTTCAATGACTACATCACATCTCTAGCAATTACCAATACAATATCAACACCTGTGCTCTATCAGTCTGACAAAGTGAGATCAACATAAACTGTGCTATAATTGTGTTGTATGTTCATTGAATGACATTGTTGTGCTATTTGATGAAACATTAGAATGACAGAAAAAATTGTACTGCAAAACCAACTGAAGGGAGCATGCCTGTAATGTCCGTGCATTCACTGCTATGATTTGTGCCAAGGCCTTTCGTGCCAGTGTTGGAGGAGGGGAGGGGGTGGGGGGTCGTGTCGTTTTGGCATCTTTAAGGCTGGCATGATTGCCATAAGTATTTCGTGTACATTGCTGCTTTGAGGTTCTTTCAAAGCGCCGCTCGCCGCACGTGTTCGCATATATTAATTTGCCAGAACACAGCCTTCCTAGCACTGCACCGTCCCATGTGTTGTCCACTCTTCTGTTTGACCACTTGAAGGATCATGCCAGCCTGTTCACAACAACAGTGGCAAGAGATGCTTCGCTGCCTCAGGCATTCCTTGGCCTGATGCAGCAGCCTTTGGAAGCACACACAAACACACAACCAACACAGGCACACACAGCAGTTCAGAGCGTCTTCACCTTGAGCTGTTTCATCTTGGGTGTGCGACGCTTGAGCTCTCGTCGGTGCTCCCGCTCCTGAAAAAAGAGTTGCTGCAATGAGTACTGGTGAAACTGCAGCCACAGCCAAATTAATTTGCGCAACTCTCTGCATGTGACCAGTTGAATATGGAACAACCGTAGTCAAACCTTATTATAACGAAACAGGATATATAGGAATAATGGATATTGTCAAGTTGTCATGACAGTGAAGAATTAGACTGTGGCCCAATGGCAAGTCACAAAACGCTTTACTGGATGAACCAGTGCCCACAAGAACAAGTTACACTCGGGCGAAGGAGCATATGCGTCGATCGTTGAAATCTTATCTGAGGGTCAAGTGCTTCGGCTATTTATGCATGTCTTGACAAAGATTCTAGCATAACTTCTGGTGCTTGCAAGCATTCTAGAATGTACAAAAACTATTTGTTTCACGTACGCAATCTGATTACACAAAGTTCGGCAACAACATAGGCAACAGAGAAAATCAGTGACGACCTTCAATAATGTTCAGATGCATGCAGGCACGTCTTGCATGGTGTGATAAATTTAACAGTTGTTAGCAGATGAAGAGTGGTCCCTTGAAAAAGGATAAACAAATGATAAACAATGTGCACATGCCGATATAACAAAGTAAGTGAAGTTCCCTCTGAAATCGCAACAAGGATTCATATTGCAATACATGCAATAATGGATATAATGAAGCAATTTTGGCTTCCCCTTCAACTTTGTTATAACAAGGTTTTACTGTAGTAGAATAGCTGTCTGAAAAGCTGACGGAATGCAATGGTGCAGTACATTCACTGTAGGGGCGTAGCCAGGGGGCAACAGGCACGTGTCTACTCTGAAATTTCTGTGCACCAGCATACCTGGCATCGAACGAAATGCGACAACCACCCACCTGTCCCCAATCAGCACCTCCCCGTCAAGTTTGTGCCACACCTCTGAAGAAATTCCTGGCCATGTTACTGGTTTGCTTTCTACTTTGTTTCATGCATGGCAGGCAATGCTGTGCAAGTAGTGTGGCGATGGAAGTCTCACTCTGTGCATTTTGCAGAGCAGTTCTTGATTTGCGATGCTTTTTATGAGATAACTAGAGTTGAACTTCGACATAACGAACATGATATAACAAATTATTGGATATAATGAATTCAAGTCATATATTTATGCTTATAACGAATATCAGATATAACAAAGTATTTTCGTGTCGGATTTGATTTTGTTATAACAAGGTTCAACTGTATTGCAATTTGCATACTGTCAGAAAAGTATGCATAATCAAAGTGCGCACTGCGAGTCACCCAAGCCAGCAAAGGAGACGGACCCGCAACAGCTTTGACAGAGGGAGAGTGCGTATAAGCCACAGACAACTGACGCCATGAACAGAGACTATACACTTCTACAAGGTACACAAAGGAGAGAAGAGAGAGAGAGAGACAGCATGCACCGTAAAACCTCCCAGACCTCGACACCCGGCGAGTGGAGTGAGAAGGAGAAGGGCAACCCGAGCGTGTGCCGACAGATGAGTCACCACTCTCCTCGAAGACGTTTCTGTGGTCGCAGACAGAAATGTGAGAAATGTCTAGAAGATTCCCAGGCTTTGTTCATGCTATTTATTTGTTTATTTATTTAAACATACTGTTAACCCTCATTTGAGGGTCATTACGGGGAGGAAATACATCACAAATACAAAAGTGATATGGAAGGAACTTTCAAGTAACAAACATCAACAAAACATCACCCAAAAATATCAAAATCATCGAACAACAAGTCTCACTATCAAGTTTGAACTATAACAAGTTTGAACTATCAAGAAAAGTTTCAAATGCTTTTATATCAGTGCATTCAGCAATATGTGCTGTTAGATTATTCCATTTCTCGATGACAGGAAGAAACAAATAACGAAAGACGTTAGTGCAGGCGGCATAACGTCGAATAGTCGCACAGTGATTTATTCTCTTGCTAAGTCTACCAGGTGCTCATATGTATCTTCTTTTATCAATCTTCACATGACCTTGGAGAACCTGAAATAATAATTTTATTCTGCTCCTATGTCTAATTTCTAATAATTACAAATTACATGAACTTAGCATTTTGGTAACTAAGTCTGTTTTCTTTTTGTACTTAGAACATATAAATTGGACTCCAAGTCTTTGAATTCCCTCTAGTTTAGCCCTTAGACCTTTTTGATGGGGACTCGAAACTACGGCAGCGTATTCTAGAACTGGTCGAATAAAACTTTTGTATGCCATTAGCTTGATGTCTCTGGTTGCATTTCGTAGCTTTACTCAAAGAAAGCACAGCTTTTTTGTATGATGCAGAGCACACATTTTAAATCTGGCTGCGTCAGTTCAGGTCATCAGCAATCAATACAACAAGATATCCGAAACTAGACATTTGTCAAAATAACATTTCCAATATGATACCGGAAGAAAACAACCTTTTTCTTTCGGGTAATGTGTGCAAAGGTGGTTTTAGCATAATTAATTTCCATGTCCAATTCTTGACAACAAGTATGAAGACCTTCGAGACACTGGTTAATTTTTACCTGTTCATTTTCGCAGGTAACTGGGGCATAAAGTAAGCAGTCATTTGCAAAAAGCTTCATCACTGGCAGCTGCACAACTGTAACTACATCATTAATATCAAGCTAAAACAATAATGGGCCTAGCACCGAACCCTCTGGTTCCCTAGAAAATACCTTCAAAGAATCTAACACACAACCACTGATGCATACAACTTGCCTCCAACCTGTTAAATTTGCTTCAATCCATTTAGATATCATTATTGATATTTATATCATTATTATAATATCATTATAATATCATTATTGATATTTATTATTAGATGGGAGCACGACTCCATCAGAAAGTTAGAGAAACGCTGGCAGAGGCGATAAAAGCGCCGTGCTGGAATCAGGAGATGTGACCGCGCCAGTGAAGAAATGTGACATGTAGACCGACCGTCTGCAGAAGGGGATTCCCCAACAAGCTAGCTGACGAGTTCCACAGGTGTCTGCATTTCTGCAAGAAGTCCCTTCATCGAGATTTTCCTCAAGACACGCCAGGGACGTCTGGCTCAAGACCAGCATGGGTGAATACAAGTGGACACTTCATGCTCCTGTTCATTCTGTACTGTACATGTTGAACTCTCAGTGCTTGTCGTTAATTATTTTCCAGAGTTTTGTTAATACCCATCTGAACTGCAATGTGATGTGCTTAGCCGAAGTGTGCATGTGTTTATGTAACCACCTTATTTGAAGAATATATTTTGTTGAGTTTCGGCAACTCTGGGCTTTGACTCAGTCTTTGGACCACAACCGGCGTTTGCTGGCGCACCGGAAGGCCTCTTATTGTCCGTGCATTCGTGGGGTTATCTTTGGAAGCTGATCAGTTGGCTTTGGAATTTGGCCTGGCGTTGGTGCCTCGTTAACAGAGTGTGTGACATATATATTACAACTACAACTTGTGGACGCAAGATTGTCAAATCATGCATTATATGCGCATGTTTGTGCTTCCAGTATTCAAAGTACAGTGAAACTTTAATATTATGAAAGCGGTAAAATTGACACAGTGCTTTGTTATATTGAAATGTTATAAAACTATAGAAATTCGACTCCTAATGCAAATAAGTACAGTCACTGACAGGTGTTTCTTACATGGAAAGGGCCATAACACTTTCCACATTGTTAGGCGATTGGAAAAAAAAAGAATTTGAATAAGAAAGAAAATATGTTGGTTCAGTTTGAGAGTCGGCACCCAAAGATACGCTTTCATGCATTGTCGAGAATATCTTCACATCGGTGATACAAACCGAAGCCTGCAAAGCTTTTTTGTCCCAGCATTGCCCGCAGTGGGACAATCCTATCAGCCATCTCAACTGGCCAAACCTTTACACCTGCCACACATTACCTCCAAGGTGGGGCATGCGAGCTGCATATGCACTCAGCTACGCTAAATGAATGCGCAGCCATGGACTGACTACGTGGTTAGAAAAGGAGACCTGCCCCAGTGACGATCAAGTGACGATCATTCTCAGTTCACCCTAGCATACTTTCCCTCAAAGCATATCGTGTGCAGGGCGCCATAGGATCTTATTGCACTTGGACTTTATGCGGAACATGACAACAAGAGGATTTTGTGTTTAGTACTTTAGTACCGTTAATTCGATCCCGACTGAAGGTGCCGGAAGGCGCCTATCCGTTTTGATGGGCCCAAACTTCTGTTATTTTGATCTCAAAATCGCCTTTGCCGAATAAGTTCAACTTGACTGGTCAGCTTGACCGCAGTACAGCCGAGTTATGCGGTGAAGCGTACCAAAAATGGGAAGGGGCCATTGTCACGGGGCATAGTAAGCGTTTCTTAATTATACACGGGTGCGTGCGCTGCCTCTGGTCACAATGCGAGCACCTACATACTAAATAAACGTACTGGCAGCCATTCAGAGCCATTTCTCACGTTTTTGTGGCAATTTGAGCAATTGTTTCACCCACCATGTGTGTTTCGTATATGAGACTTAACGGGGCCTAGTACACGTACCTTAATTATACCCACACATACATGCACCGTGCACCATGAAGCGTGGAAAACCATCTATGTTATAGGAAAGGAAGCAAAAAGGAAGGGCATTAAGATGAAAAATTCGAAAAAAGTTGAGAAATTTAGGGCCAATGAAAAAGTGGGGCTCTATCTAAAACTCTGAAGGCGTGCCAGTAAACTTATTAGGCATCTCGGTGCTCATGCTGTGACTGGAGACAGCGCATGATACGTATGTAAATTAAGGAACATGTGCTATGTCCCATAACAGGGACATATTTGGCCGCTTGGTATGTTTCAATGGTATTATGGCAAAGCTAACTTGGCAAATACTGCTAAGTGACTCAACGGCGTGTCTCAGCGTTTTTTCTCTCTTTTGCTTAATTCGACCCGCTGAATGATTTGACCAGTGTTGTCGGTCCCGTCAGGGTAGGATTAACAAAGTTGGCTTAAACTACTCATGTTTATCAGTGTTATTGCCACACACACACACAGAAAAATTTCAACAATGATTATGCTGCTCCCTAATGCAAATTTCAAGCATAACTGTTTAGGTGTTTAGAATCTGCGATATATTATGGCAAAGAATTTGATTCTGAAGGTCAAGGTGCTTGCTCTCAGTGGTGGCGCTAAGCCTCTGCTCGGGCAGCTCGTTTAGCAGCAATGGCAGACGAAACCTTCCCAGCAGTTGCGACACTCATTGTTCAGAAAGAAAGTGCGAACATTGGAATGCGTGGCTCACGCAGAGTGCATTCTTGAGTGGTGGCGGCAGTGCAGGCAAAGTAGCACGTGTGCAGTGGATCCGAAGCCCATGCCAGCACTTTGTTGTGACTGGTCGTGCCGGCACTCCACTTTCCAGCTCACGTTTTTTGCTATGCCCTCCTCTGCTTTCTACCTCCTCATTGCACCCTCCTCTCCACCTTCCTCCTTTCATCCCTCTGCTGCGATCTGCACTCGCTTTCATCTTTCGCTGTAATTGGTGGCTCGGTTACGCTGACGCTGAGGTGAACATTGATGCTCGCCGCAGGAATGGGCACCCAAGAGCTGCGCTCTAAATAAATTAATTATGGGGTTTTACGTGCGAAAACTCTAATGTACTTATGAGGCACGCTGTAATGGGGGACTCCGGATTAATTTTGACCACCTGGAGTTTTTTTTAATGTGCAATAATTGCACGGTACATGGGAATTTTTGCATTTCACCGCCATCAAAATGCAGCCGCTGTGGCCAGGATTCAATCTCGCAACTTCGGACTTAGCAGCCCAACACCAAAGCCACCATGACAGGTTTGACACCCAAAGGAGGGATAATTGACCACAACAAGAACACCAAATCGGGCACTGATGCAATGCACGCTCAGAATACAGAGCTATCATCACCAACATCAGCCTATTTTCTGTCCACTGCAGGATAAAGGCCTCTCCCTGCAATTTCTAATTACCCCTGTCCTGCGCCAACCAATTCCAGCTAGCGCCTATGAATTTCTTAATTTCATCACCCCACCTAGTCTTCTGCCATCCTTGACTGTGTTTACCTTCACTTGGCACCCATTCTGTAACTCTAATGGTGCGCCGGTTAGTAACCTCTGCATTACATGACCTGCCCAGCTCCGTTTCTTTCTAACGTCAATTAGAATATCGGCTATCCCTGTATGCTCTCTGATCCACACCGCTCTCTTCCTGTCTCTTGACGTTATGCCCAACATTCTTCGTTCCATTACTCATTGAGCGGTCCTTAACTTGTTCTCGAGCTTCTTTGTCAGTCTCCAAGTTTCTGCCCCATATGTTAGCACGGGTAGAATGCATTGATTGTACACCTTTCTTTTTAATGATAATGATAAGCTTGCAGTCAGGATCTGGCAATGTCTGCCTACGTGCTCCAACTCATTTTTATTCTTCTGTAAATTTCCTTCTCATGATTAGCGTCCCCTGTGAGTAATTGACCTAGTAAACATTATCCTTCACAGACTTCAGAGGCTGACTGGCGATCCTGAACTCTTGTTCCTTCACCCGGCTATTCATCATTATCTTTGTTTTCTGCATATTAGTCTTCCCAGCCCCACACTTACACTCTCTCTATTAAGGTCCTCAATCATTTGCTGTAACTCGTCTGCATTGTTGCTGAATAGAACAATGTCATCGGCAAACCGAAGGTTGCTGAGATATTCGCCGTCGATCCTTACTCCTAAGCCTTCCCCAGTTTAATAGCTTGAATACTTCTTCCAAGGATGCAGTGAATAGCATTGAAGAGTGTGTGTCTCCTTGTCTGACCTTTTTCTTTATAGGTATCTTCCTACTTTTCTTGTGGAGAATTAAGGTGGCTGTGGAATCTCTGTAGATACTTTCCAAGATATTTACGAAAGCGCCCTGTACTCCTTGCTTACGAATGCCTCTATGACTGCTGGTATCTCAACTGAATCAAATGCCTTTTCGTAATCTATGAAAGTCATATACAGAGGCTGAATGTACTCTGCCGATTTCTTGAATACCTGATTGATGACATGGATGTGATCTATTGTAGATTACTGTATTTACTCGCATAATGATCGCACCATTTTCTAAAAAAAATTGATGCAAATTCAGGGGTGCGATCATTACGCGGGTTAAATTTACAGCGAAAAAAAGCTTTTTTTTTTTCATCCCGCATTTGCTGTGGGATGACAACAGGTCAACAAACAGGTAGCTGCCACTGTAACAGTGCGGGACACCAAAACAAAAATGTTGCCTGACGGGGCAAGCCGAACGCGCCGCATGCAATTTTTTTTTTTCTCGTGAGTACATTACGTGCATTGAAACAGTTTCTTCTGTATCGCAATGAATAATATCGTTAATATTGGCAAGTTTGCGGCAATAACGTAGCCATGTCCACTTTGAGAGGGCAGAAACAGAAATGAGCGCACTTAGCTGCCAGTGACATAGAAACGCATGGTGGGCATGCTGCCAAAACTGCAGCATTTGTCTTCACTGCTATCCTAATATGGCACGTTTCTGTTAAGGGTGGGTGAATAACTTAGCCGTGTTACAAGCGTCGGCATATGTATAGGGTACACTTCTAAAGTATCAATGTAAACGTGGCTACTAACTTTGCCACTCGCGATTTGTTGCGTACCCACGAGTGCAGACGAGAGGAATTGAAAGGCGCCTTTTTTTGTTGTTGTTGTTGACATTATAAAGCCCACAAACAACAAAGCCAAAGCGAGTTTGCCTGTAGATATTTTTTTTTCATGGAAGTGCAGAAAGTGACGAAAGGAATGAAACGAGGCATCTCCTTAAGAATCTGGTATGTGCAGACCGCTTGGTATGTCTTGAAGAGTTGTATGCGCAGCATTCGACAGCATTCGACAGATGGTAAGCGCAATCATCATTAGCTAGACTTGTCACACGACATATCATTGTGGTAAGTTAGGGGTGCGATCACTACACGAGAAAGAAAGGAAATCTAATTATGACGAGAAAATTCATGGGTGCGATCATTATGCAAGTAAATATGGTATCCCTTCCTGAAACCTGCCTGTTCCCTTGGTTGACTAAAGTCCAGTGTCACTTTTATTCTATTGGAGATTATCTTGGTGAATGTTTTAGATAATATTGGAAGTAAGCTAATGGGCCTATAATTTTTCAACTCTTTAACGCCTCCCTTTTTGTGGATTAGTATAATGTTGGCCTTCTTCCAGTTCCCTGGGACCCTTGAAGTTGATAGACAGTTCGTATAAAGGGCCGCTAGTTTTTCATGCATTATGTCTCCACCACCTTCGATTAAATCGACTGTTATTCAATCTTCTCCTGCAGCTTTTACCCGTTTCGTGTCTTGCAAGACCCTTCTAATTTCATTGCTAGTTATAGAAGGGGCCTCTGTAACCTGTTCATTAATACTTTCAATGGAGGTATCGTGGCTGCTTTGGGTACTGTACAGGTCAGTATAGAATTCTTCTGCTGCTTTCACTATATCTTCGAGATTGCTGATGATATTACCCTGTGTATCTTTCAGTGCAAACATCTTGGTTTGTCCAATGCCAGTTTCCTTCTCCCTGTTTCCAGGCTGCGTTCATTTCTCACTGATTTCTCAGTCTTTCTCACGTTATAATTTTGAATATTGCTTATTTTCTCGTTGTTGATTAGTTTTGACAGTTCCGCGAATTCTATCTTATCTCTTGAGTTGGACACTTTCAATTTTTGTCGTTTCTTTATTAGGTCCTTTGTTACTTGGGAGAGCTTATCTACTGGTTGCCTTGGTGCCTTACCTCCAACTTCAATTGCTGCTTCTGAAGCCAGCCTAGTTACGGTTTCATTCATTAGTTCTATGTCATCATCATCTTTCTGTTCTAAGGCTGCACATTTGTTTGCAAATACCAACCTGAATTGGTCTGCTTTTAGCCTTACTACGTCTAGGTTGGCCTGTTTCTTCTTGACCAATTTAACCTTTCTCTCTTCAAATTGAGGTGAATCCTAGCCCTCGCTAACCTATGATCACTGCACTTTACCCTACCTATCACTTCTACATCCTGAATTATGCTGGGATCGGCAGAAAGTATGAAGCCAATTTCATTTGTTGTTTCACCATTAGGGCTTCTCTAGGTCCACTTTTTGTTCCAATACTTCCTGAAGAAGGTGTTCATTATTCGCAGCTGATTCCTTTCCGCGAATTCTACCAACATCTCTCCTCGAGTGTTCTTAGAATCCACGCTCTAGTTGCCCATCCGCCTTCTTCACAGCGCGACGGCGCAGGCACCTGCCCTAGCGGATTAGTCACGAAACGTTTCGCAAGGGAAGTGCGCGCGGCCGCGAGGCCAGACATCGGGGGGAGGGGGGGGGGAGCGGAGAGTACTCCGAAAAAAAAAAAAAAGCATGGCACTCACTGCAGCGAACACTTGTGCCGTGTACCGCGCTGAAACGTGTACCAGGTTGAAAGCTTGACGTTGGTGCGGAGCTGAAAATGTGCGTAGCGTAAGACTGCATCTCCACTTTAAAACAGAAAACGGCCAGCACTTCGTCCGGACTGCACTGTGAACCACATAGTTGCTACCTTGCATTGATGCCTGTTAAATTTATCGATAAACCCCTGTGTTACACTTGGGCGACACTTCAAAAACACGTAGCTGACGCAGTCTTCTTGCAGCGTCGGTCCACTCTTGCTGGTGGTGGCAGCGTGTGCCTGACTTCACATACTCGTTTAAGTGGTAACACTGGGATGGTACGAAACCGACAAGATGCTGATGCTGAAGATTGGCCGACTATTCAGCACTGTGTCGCGGAGACCATTTGATAACAATAGGCCGACAACGATGCAACCGGCGGGTGTGAGTTGTCATATAGTGCGATGGGGCTTTCTTGTTGACGGCACCAACAAAATCAGCGCGCCGACCATGATAGCTTGAGCGAACTCTACGCTATCAGCTGTCGAACAAACGTGATAGCTGCAGCTCATTCACTTGTATATATAATTATTCGTGCTCAAAATGCGTTGACATGCCTTCGAAGTTGAAATGCACAAGCTTCAGTCCTATTGATCAAGCCATGCACATGAAGTTTGAGCCAATGTTGATCCTGTTTAGTGACGGTTGGGTTAGGCTTGACCCCGTCGAGTTCGTGCACCCGCTACCGATGGACCTGAACTTAAAAAATAAGCAGTCAGGATGAAGGAAACTGTTATTGTAGTTCAGCTGTGGCCCTATAACGATTTGATATCAACTACTCTTTACTTCGCACAGCACGTACACATTAAACGGCAAGCAACGACACACCGCTGTGCCAACATCTTGTATTTTGGTCACCGTTCCCGAATGCTGCCGGTTGTATTCGCATAGATGGTGGGTCTGTGTGCGTTCTTATGCTGACACATTTCCTAATTCCAGAGAAGCACCGTTTACCTCTGCGTCAAAAGAGAACGAAGAGACAGTGCATTGGGTACAGCAGTGTAAACTTGCTCAGTTACCAACAGTATCAGCATTGGCATCCATATTTTCATGAGAGAACTACATGGCCTATAAGCGAGGGCTTATGCCGAGCAGTTTTCTCTAATAATACTTTATGGCAAGTGCGAACTGTAAGTATCATGAAGTTAAACAAATGCGAGAACCAGTAGTAAAAGACCATAATATCGTATTTACTCGCATAATGATCGCATTTCTTTTGTAAAAGAAATTAACACAAATTCAGGGGTGCGATCATTACGCGGGTTAAATTTCCCGCGAGAAAAATGACATTTTTTTTCGTCCCGCGTTTGCTGCGGGATGACAACAGGTCAACAAATAGGCGGCTGCCGCTGTGTGTAGTGCGGGACACCAAAACAAAAATGGCGGCCGGCAGAGCAAGCCAAACGCGCCAAATGCGATTTTTTTTTCTTCTTGTGAGTACATTACGTGCATTGGAACAGTTTCTCCCGTATCAGTAATGAATAATATCGTTAATATCAGCAAGATTGCGGCAATAACGTAGCCACATCCACTTTGAGGGGACAGAAACAGATGGGCGCGCTTAGCTGCCAGTGACATAGAAACACATGGCGGGCATGCTGCGGAAACTGCGGCATTTGTCTTCACTACTAACCTAATACGGCACGTTTCCGCTAAGGGTGGGCGAATATCTTAGGTGTGTTACAAGCGTCGGCGTACGAATAGCGTACACTTCTAACGTATCAGTGTAAACGTAGCTGCTATCATTGCCGCTCGCGATTTGTTGCGTGCCGAGTGCAGACGAGAAGAATCGAAAGGCGCCTTTTTTGTTGTTCACCACAACCATTGTAAAGCCTACACATAACAAAGGCAAGTTTGGTTGTAGCTTTTTTTTTGTCATGGAAGTGCAGAAAGTAATGAAAGGAATGAAATGAGGCATCTGCTTAAGAGTGTTTGGTGCGTGCAGACCGCTTGGTTTGTCTTGATGAGTTGTTCGCGTAGCATTCGACAGATGGTAAGTGCGATCATTATTCGCTAGACTTGGCACACGACATATCGCTGCGGCAAGTTCGGGGTGCGATCATTACACGGTAAATAAAAAGAATCGAATTTTGACGACAAAATTCAGGGGTGCGATCATTACGCAAGTGTGACCATTATGCGAGTAAATACGGTATATATGTGCCTGGATCACAGTTGTCGCTGTGGTTTGGCTGCTCATATTGAATCGTCTCCGGGTGGAACAAAGCGGCTCATATTCGCAGATGTGTATGTTTTGCTACGTTTAAGCGATGTGCCGTTTCTACAATATCCGATGCTAACAGCGATCTGAAGCTGTAGAAGTAAACAGATGCACCGCTTTGGCAAATCCGACGTGGAAGGCCGTGCTTGAAGGCTTCTTGAATATATGAAATGTTTAGTGAATGTGTAAAAGGAATACAAAAAGCGATGTGCAAGCGCAGGCATCAGCAACAACGAACTCTAAGGCAGCCATGTCGGCAGACGGAACTCAGCGTGCCTTTATCGGCCGCGTTGTTACCACAACAGCTCACTCGGGTCTTTTCACTCAGTATAGTCGATGAGTGAAAGACATGCTGCCCCGGAGAAACAATTAATAATTAATCACAATTCATGAAACGCACAACCACCGCATACTCAACATAGGCGCAGGTGCATAAATCAACTGGCGAAA
The DNA here is from genome assembly GCF_023375885.2 of Dermacentor andersoni. Classification (NCBI taxonomy): domain Eukaryota; kingdom Metazoa; phylum Arthropoda; class Arachnida; order Ixodida; family Ixodidae; genus Dermacentor; species Dermacentor andersoni. Next base: position 240,158,648 of record NC_092815.1, read on the forward strand.
TCCCCGGCGCCCTTCCAGAACGTTTCCAGCGGCGTGCGTCAGAGGGCAGCACAGGAACATGAAAGAGGCAGATTGCTTGTTCACCAGCCTGCTTTTTCCCCACTTTTGCAATGAAGTCGCCTATGACTACAGCATACTGAGTTTGCCCTTTTCGCATCGCTAATTCAATATCTTTACGTATGAACCTGTTCTATTTCTTCATCATCGTGACTGGAGGTTGGAGCGTAGGTTTGTACTACCTTTATTCTATACCTCCTATTCAGCTTCATTACAACTACTGCTTCCCTCACATTATAGCTGTAGAATTCGTCAATGTGGCCCGCTATGTCCTTATGGATTGGGATTCCTACTCTGTAATTGCTTCTTATCTGGTAGTCCTCTATAGCAGAGGACGTGGCCATTTGTCAGCACTGTATAAGCCTGACAAGTTTTTCTAACCCCAGTAAGGCCAATGATATCCCAAACAATGCCTGATACATCCTCAAAGAGCCCTGCTAGGCTAGCTTCACTTGAGAGGGTTCAGGTGTTAAACGTTGCAAGGGTCAGTTTCCATTGGTGGCCTGTCCGGGTTCAGAGATTCTTAGCACCCTTTGCTGTGTTACAGGTCTGACCGCCCCCTTGGTCAGGTGCTCCGCAGCTGCTGGAGACTGAGGGCCATTAGGTAATTGAACGAGTCATTTGGAAGGGAGTGGCCAAATATTGCACCAGGGAGGCCAATTCCTGCTCTGGTGAGGGAGTGTCTTGTTGAAGCTTTGTGGGTCTTCCTAATTTGGTTGTACCTGGATTACTACAGCCCCACTTGCTCTTGGCGTTTTTGCCGGTGTCAGGCGCCACTCGAAGCCTGGAGATGTAGTGTACTGGGGGAGGTAAGTTTGAGTTTCCCACCTTCGGGAAAAAAAACAACAACAAAAGAAACGCAAGGTTTCGAACTTCTGACTGTGGCGACCTAGCATCCAAGCTAGCTCAGTCAGATAACCCTGCGGGCTGTCAGGCCACCTTATGTCGGACAATCCCAACCCAGACCGTCCTACACGCATGAAAACATGTTTGAATTATCCGCGATATATGGGTTTTACTGATCATGACAGGTGACATGACTTAGTATTTCTCAATGGTAAGCCTAGATCATAACATCCTGACTGATGCAATATCCTTAGATTTCGAAAAAGCATTCGATAAGGTCCCCCATGGTTGTCTCTTAATGAAGTTATCCCGTCTTAACATTCATCCTTGTGTTCTAAGCTGGATTTGAGGGTTTTTAACTAACCATCAGCAGTTCGTATACGCTAACTCACACTCTTCATCCTTAACAATCGTGCTTTCAGGTGTACCTCAAGGTACTGTACTTGGTCCCTTCCATTTCTTAATATACATCAGTGACCTGCCTTGTAATATTTCTTCTCATATCTGACTCTTCGCAGATGATTGTGTGGTTTATCTAGCAGTTACTAACCCCACCGACCATTTCGAGTTACAAAATGACCTATCACACGTATAAAACTGGTGGAACACTTGGCTCATGTCATTAAATGTAGCTAAAACCGTGTTAATGTCTATTCATTGTCGTCGTAATTACGATATCCCTAATTATAGCATCAATAACATGCAGACTGCAACAACTGATTCATTCAAATACCTTGGTGTGTATATCTCGCATGACTTAACTTGGACCTGTCATGTTAACCACATGATAAATTCTGCTAATCGTACTCTAGGTTATCTACGCGGTAACCTTTTCCTCGCTCCTTCCTCTATTAAACAACTTGCTTTTCTAACTTTTGTGCGGCCCAAGCTGGAGCATGCTGATGCTATTTTTGACCTCCACCACAATAACCTTATTAACACCGTCGAGTCAGTTCAGAACCGCGCCACACGATTTATCCTGTCAACTTATTCGTACCAATTCAAGCATCTCAGCACTAAAAGCCCAAATAAACTTACCCTCTCTAGCCTCATGACGTAGAATAGCTCAACTTAACATTTCTCATAAATTTTTCCATTCTTTGCCTTTTGACAATCCGTACATAAAAAGAGCACATCATATTGATTGCAACAGGCACTCTAACACAGTGTATCCCCCACAAGCCCATGCACTGACTTTTCAGCAATCATTTTTTCTGCGCACAACACGAGACTGGAGTGGCCTGCTCACCAAAGTTGCCACTATCATTGACCCCCTTGCACTCAAGCGGCTCATCGAAAACATCCCATTGTAACTTGTAGTATCTTTGTTTGCCATTAACTCCCAACTTCCTCATGTAATGTCTAAGCAAGAGACCATTGAGGAAGTAAATAAATAAAAATGGTTCTAACATCATGGTTTTGGACTCTCCTGTACTCATGGAGCCATAAACGTGGCTAGATGCACAATATATTTTCGGCGAACATGAACAGCACTTAAAAGTAGTGTGAAAAAAAAAGAAAAAAAAAATGAGAAAAAGAAAAAAGCTTTCATCGCTTACCGGGAATTCACTAGTAGCGTATGGACGGTGGTACACCAAACAGCTCACAGTCTCGTCTGCCTGCCTCAGGCATCGGAGAAGTCTTTCTGAACGAGACGGAACTGGCACCGAAGTGCTGCCCGAGGCTGAGGCATAGGATGTGAGAAGGGTGCATTGGCAGACTTTTGCTCAAAGGGCAAATCCTCAGAGTGGCGAGACGGGCCGCCAGAATAATATGGTTCTGAACCGCGTGTAAAATAGGCGGCCTTGGAAGCGCCCTTGCTCTACGCTTGCAAAGCGCTTATACGATGCCTCCTTTAAGCTACAGCGTGTCTGTGATCAGTTAGACAGTGTTTGTATACAGAACTATACGGAGGATAAAATGCGTTGATGCACGATGCCCTGTACCAATACCGAACTCACCAGTTACGACTTCTAAAATATTGTGGCCCACACGGTCTGATTTTGGAGGCCATGGCCAGCTGAATTGGCCAATACCAGCAAAAACACTGCCCTACTATTGCATATAATTATCCGATCTGCTGAATTACTGAGGGTCAAATTCATCATCATCAGCCTGGTTACGCCCACTACAGGGCAAAGGCCTCTCCCATACTTCTCCAACAACCCCGGTCATGTACTACATTATTGAGCGTCAAATTAACGAGACTTTACACCATATCAATTATTGCATGTAGCGGACTATGAATCTCTATGAGGATTTCAAAGGGAACCTCACTTCCTTCGCTATATCCATTATTTCGTTATATTCCGTTTCCTCATAAACTGTAGCAAAACGTATTTGCAGACTTGCCTCCCACTTGCGCTGCTTGTCTGGGTCCTCCTCGTTCATAATGCGCTCCTTCTCAACCCGGCGACGCTCCTCACGCTTGAGCTGGGCCGCCTCCTGCCGCTGGGCGTGCGTCGTCTTCAGGAACTCTTCCTCCACCTTGAGACGGTTGCGGTCACTCTTCTGCTTGGCCTGCACAGACGCAACACAGCCGCTTGATGAACGTCCCGACGAATCACTCGATCATCATGTGAAAACAGGAAATCGGGAAGAACCCATCAAAGGATGACTGTCACTTGAAGTGATGGCTTTCTGGCAGGTCTGCTGAGAGATGCTGTTTATTATAATGTGCTGTTCAGCTAGTTGGTTCATACTTGTAGGTTTAACATGTGCACACCTAAGATGGGACAAAAGAAGAAAGCCTGTCTTGTGTCTACATTGCCCTGTCTAAGGTATGCACTGGTCAAATCCGTGCTAAACCTGCTCGTTATCCTGTTACAGACGCTTAATGGTTAGCTCTATTGGCCAATGCTATGAGGTGTGCGGATGCTATGTAGTTGCACTGCCACCAGGATTGGCCCACATGACAATCGTCAGGCAAAACAGTGCAGATGATGGCAGGGGTGAAACAGACAACACAATGAGCTGTGTTGTCTGTTTCACAAGCTACGTGGTCTGCGCTGTTTTGCCATAACGAATGTACATTGACTAGCCTAGCTTAGAACCCACCTCACAAACCACATTAAAATCCTTGCGAGGACAGACATCATACATTGGTAAGAAGACTGGCCTCCAAGTCTCTATCTTTGATTGGACTATTTGCGATCGGCCCATTTTACTTGGCCAGAATGCGGCCCATGCAAAATGGGTAGAAGAGCCATGAAAGGCTTCGTTTTGAACACTACACAAGGAATCATTTGAACGGGCAGCATGGCTTAGGAGAAAACTTTAGCTTGGGGGCTTCTATCGAAGTAAATGGGAACAAAGAAGTCTTTTATTTTTTCTGCAACAAGTGCACCATATTTGATTAGGTTTTTTTGCATTTAAATGAAAAAGGTAAAATCTAGTGACTGTTAGAAGAGGATTTTTTATTTGGTGTGGCAATATTTTTTTAAAGTAAGAATTACAAAAAATTACAAACATTAAACATTCCAAAAATTAAACTATCATGTCTACAACTCTGTAGCTCAGCAATGAAAAACGACATCACAATTCTATAAACTGCATCTAATAATACACCTGAAGCCTACAAAATTCATGCACTGTGTATAAGTGACTCTTGAAAAGGTCACTAAAATGTGAATAGGACTTTTGCCAAACCCTCGTAAACCTTATAATGAATTCATGTAAAATATAAATTACCCGCCATGGTTGCTCAGTGGCTATGGTGTTGTGCTGCTGAGCACGAGGTCGCGGGATCGAATCCCGGCCACGGCGGCTGCAATTCGATGGGAGGCGAAATGCGAAAACACCCGTGTACTTACATTTAGGTGCACGTTAAACAACCCCAGGTGGTCGAAATTTCCGGAGTCCTCCACTACGGCGTGTCTCATAATCAGAAAGTGGTTTTGGCACGTAAAACCCCATAATACAATTAAAGGGCCCCTGAAACGGTTCGGACAAATTTTGTAGACGCGTAGGGTACAGCTTAAGTAGAACATTCGCACCACAATTTAAGTGAAGCGTTACGTATTCATGGAGCTACAAGTGATTAGAAGTTACCCTCCTCCCTAGCCACACTTTTCCTCCTCAACTTGTTCGCCGAGCGAGCGGGGCTAAGCTCCGCCTTCACTGGTTTTGCGTCACGATGCGACGTCACATTGTCCACTTCCGGTTGTTTTGGAGCCCGCCCCCGCCCGCGCAAGACCTCTCCGCTAGCCGCTTGGCCGTTGACCCCAAGCGAGAGCTATCGAAGCAGCGCGCATTGCGAGCATTCTGTCGTAGCGCCGAACGTGTCTTGTATTCCGGTAACCACAGACAAGCTGGTCATTCCAGCAAATGACTGGAGGCATAAACTTAAGCTAATGAAGAAACTTCAGCGTAGACATACGTGAGCGGCCTGATCGGTCTGCGCGGTCCACACACTTGTTGGCGCAGCGCTTAATCATCCAAACAAAGCGCTAATATTGCTCTAACCAAGTGTAAAACATTTTAAACATATAAAAACAACGTGTTGATGATTAGACTCCTGCGAAAAATACACACCAGCAGCAAAGAAGAATACACTTCGTTGCTGCTACTGTGTATGGTTGAGCTCTGTGCCACCAGGTGGCTGCACCGTGCAGACCATTCACATTTGCCCTTCTGCTCATCTCATGGCTCATCCCGTTACGGCAAAGTCAAGCGGCCAGACTCTGTCCCCTTGCGCTTGCGTTTGCCCTAATACCGGACTCGCGAAACGCTATTGCGTTAGTAATCTTCCGGTGTAAAGTGACGGCCACAAACGCGCCAATCCTCACGCCGATCGGATAGCGGCTGTCCGGTGCGCAGCAGCCAGTTCGCTCGTATGCTGCCTTGCAGAGGGACACGATGTCGCAGCTTGACATATTGCCAGTCACTATGTTTGCAGTCCACAAGGCAACAAAGCCGAATCATAGTGCTCGCGAAAAGACTGAGACCGACTCTGACCGCGGAGCTCTCGTCAAAATGGAGTACGTTGTAACACAAGCAGACGACACTTGCTTTAAGTGTACTGAAAAATTGTTCTTGTGCATTCTCTTTATGTTACTTTCTTTTCATAAAAACAAATTAACTAACATTCCAACTATTGCGAAGATCATTTGTTTACCATAAAGTTGGAAAAATTATCGATTACGCGCCCTTGTCAGCCAATTGGATAGCTCTCCCCACTGACGTCGTATGGCTGATTTCGGTCATATGGGTAGGGGCGGCTTAAAATTCCGCCGAGCAGTGCGCTGCGATCGGCAGCGATGTGCATTTTTAAAACCTTATAATAAATTACACGCTTTACGCGGGGCACTTAGATGTGTCAATTAACCCTTTCGCTGTCACGGACGTACCGGTACGTCATCGCGCTTCCCCCCCACCGGTACGTTCTCTATCGTGCGTTCAAAATTTCGCGCCCGAGCGCAAAGCTGGCGCTCCTGAATTGGCCACGCCATCTGTTGACTCTTTCTACAAGTTCGTATATTCTCCCCGACCTGTGTTAACCCATGTATTGAAGAGTACGGTGCGACTGCCACTCCCCACTTTCTCTTTGCTGAGTGGCGCGGTGGCTCTGCGTTCGCTGGATCATGCATCGCGCGCGTGTGGTTATGGGTTCAAGGGTTGTTCTGCCATCTCCGCTGGTTTGAAGGTTTTTATTTTTCTTCTGTTGGTGTGTCTGCTACGCCGCGTCAAGTTCAGGCGCACGTGCCGTTGCCTCTCCGGAAAGAGTGACTCGATTGCTGCTTTCGCTCTCTCGCCGAACCCTCGTTTCCAACTTGCAGCAGTAAACGTAAAGCCCTTCGAACTTTGTTTAGCCTTTTTCCATCTCCCTCTGTCTTCTTGATCACGCAACGTCCTATTTCTCTCCGTTGTGCGGGCGACTGAAAGCACATCCTCCCAGCGCGCGGTTACTTTCGGATGGCTGAGCACGCGGGACCTTCGTCTGCTCATTGGTGCGGTGGCTCAATTCCGATTTAGAATACGAGCCGAGCTCGGATTCGGACTCGGACAGAGTCGCATGCGAGGAAGAGGGTTCCGCATCGTCAGATTAGGATGTTGAACGGATTTTAAAGTCAGGCTGATGATGATGATGATGTTTACTAACAACAGCTGCAAAACACTGAAATGTGCATGTAGCATTAACTACGTTATTTGTATACCAATCATAATCAAAAATAAATTGCTATGTTCATTCCCTGTTATGCTCGTTCCCTGAAACCAAGCCGACACTGGGCGTGCGTCACGGCCAGAAAGGTCCGACAGCGAAAGGGTTAATGATCAGAAGGACCTACTCTAACGACTCAGTACGTTTGTAGAAAATCGTCAAAAGCGTTTCAGGGTCCCTTTAAGATATAAATTGACCTATCAAATTTCTGTGCTTTAGGTGCTTTAACGGATGAAACTTACACAACAGCCATATCTGCTTTTGGTCCACAGTTGCAAAATTGTGAACATCGCACTTCTATTTGTTTTTTGAAGTTACTGATTTTCAGCAGTTAAAAAAAAAAGAAAGATAGAGGCCCTAAATCAATGTTCCATTTCCAGCTGCCACTAGAACTTCATATTCTCTATAAAATGCAACAAGTTTCATTCAAATCGGTCCAGGGGCTGTCTCGTAAAGCCATTTCTGCATTTTACATCTACAGTCAACGGCTGAATTTTTGGACATGCCTGATATTTCAGACATCTTCGCGGCACCGCCACGAGCCCCATAGAATCAATGTATAAAGACATCTGAAGTTTCGGACGCTCGAACCCCCCGCTGTCCAATTTTCCTGACTTTTTCACGCGGCGGAAGGTCCCTTGGCTCCTTGCGCAGCACCCTTGCGAAGAAAATCGACTTGCAGCCGAAGCATATCACCGCTTTGAACCACAACTGGCCAAATCTAGCCGTCACACACTGGTTTGGTCTGGCCATGCTGGCTATGTTCATCGCCGCACTTCCGTTTCCGGCGGAGTTTCCGGAGCGGCGCCATTTCGTTTGCCCGGGCCACGTTTTGGCTAGCGTGGTGTGTGGTTGTGCTGTTGTGTCAAGTGTGCTCTGCGACGCTAGGCCTAGGTGCTTCGACGCTCGTCAGCGAACTCCACTGTTTGCAACTTGAGGATTTCGCTTGCCTTCGATGGCCCCCACTCCGTCTTCGTCGTCCTCGCCGATGGCATCGAAGCGCGGAAAGCAGTACCGTCGGTTAACGATGGAGAAGAAAGCCGCCATTATTAAGCAAGTCATGAGCGGCCGATCGCAGGCTGACGTGAGCAAAGAGTTCGGCATTTCTAAGCAGCAATAACCGCAGCAATAACACCGGCTGCCCGACGATGCACATGTACACAATAAACCGGCAGTCGGCTGCATACAGAGTTTTTGAACGCCTCTTTTTACAAAAGCCACTTCACTGATGCTTTGGCAGGGTTTCGGAAGCCTGGTACTTTGCCCTTTACCTCTAGATCTGAGAAAAAAAGAAAAAAGGTGCGTTTTTTTGCATGCATTCATTTTTTTGGACTGCCTGAATTTTCGGATGTTTTTACGTTCCCTAGAGGGTCCGAAAAATCGGTTGTTGAATAAGCAGCATCTGATTTGGCTCCCAGCTAAAGCTTTAGTATTAGCCTCACATTGCCTGCTGCTTAAAATGTTAAAGAAATGTATGCTACGTGGTGAATGTACTGCAAAACACTGCTACAGGGAATCTGAACTCACAGTTTCTACATCATAGTTTGGGCGACATGAGTGCATTAGATGTTGGTAGTGTTGCGACAAAACAAAACCTTAGGAGCAGTGCTACATTCCTATAACATCACAACAAGATGAAACTGCTCTAAAGTGCAAAATTCCCCCAATTTTTGAATGCCAGTAAATCAAAAAAGAGGTAGGCGGATTTGTACTCCACCCACCTTGAATTTTATGCAATACTACCTCAAGGGTAGTGTGGCATGTTAAGACCAACTACTTAACGAGGATTCAAGGAGCAATGACTGACCTCTTTGCTGAGCTTGAAGCGGCGCACTTTGTCGATGCAGTAGAAGACCAGCTGCAGGAGTGGCTTCATTTCCTCCATGGTTTCAGCTGACACTCGACCCATGCCAGGTACTGCATGGAGCCAAATATAGTAAGTACGAAGTTCAGTCACTTAGTCCACATTCATGATGACCTACACAAAAGACAAAAATGCCACCTGTACCATTGAGATAACCACCATCCATCAAGAGACATCACAATACGAGCAACACATACAGTTGCTGATTGATTTTTCAGATATAGAAAATTGACATGCTTGACTATTAAAGCATCCGTGAGAAATTACCACTTGCTTCACAGAAAAAATTTTGGATGAGTTAAGGCTAACCTACATGGGGCGAACTTTCGTGACAAATTTTACATGGTAGAAGATCCTGCATGATGTGCCCCTGCGTATTTGTCACCCCACACTCTATACAAGCCAGAGCGGGTGAACACAGCTCACCGTGCCACCGATTTGCGGTCGATGGTGCAACAATCGCCAAGCACCACAGAGCTGGGCTGTACAGAATTCCACCCTACAGTCAAATTTGGCCATGTCTGGCACCTTCAGCCAGACAGGGAGGCTGTGGCAGCCCTCTGGGCCAATCCGAGCTCACAAGATGGTAAATTTGACAATCGGTGTATTCCAATTCTGGCCAGCATCAGAGAGTCTATGTAGACAACTAAGGAGACAGCCGAGACAGCTTTGATGCCACGTAATGGAATGTGTTTCTAGCTGTCTGGAAGACATACGGAAGATGCTTCTATGACGTGACGCCACCTCCCGGCCATAAGAACAAGTTGAGAAAAGCACACATTATTTCTATATTTTAAGTCCTTGCGCCTGCAAACCTATGAAAAACATGATGTAGCTTACACTAAGAGCATAGGATAGCACGTCTACGTTTTCTTGTGTGCAGACAACCTTCCTGTCAGCATTCCAAGCATCCTGCTCAGCCGCCATCTTGTTTGGACAGGAAAGTAGCCTGCATCATTTTTGACTTCGATGCTGTCTTCGCGAAGCTGTCTACTTTGACGCCTTCGTTTGAATTGGAACGAGAGTCAAGATGGCAACAGTCAGCTTAGCCGTCTACTTAGCCGTCTATGGTCAATATTGGAACACCAGCCAATGTCCAGCATAGTACCCCTGCTGGCAGGACTGCACCTACTCTGTGGCCAGATGTTCAAGAATATCCATTAAGCTTAGCAGAAAATAAAATTCAAGTACTTTTAAGCCCCACATGAGATTTTAGCGTTTTCAAGGCTCTGAAAAAGACGTTTTGATATTCAAGGGTGTTAAGGACCTCTAGGAATTGTGCAGTTGTGCTGGAAAAAGTGCAAAAGAAAAGAGAGAGAGACGGCTGGTATAGCATATACTTTTGTGAGCAAACAAATTCCTGAACAAACTTTTCTCTAACTGTGAGAAAAGTCCAATGTTGCCATGCCAGAACACTTTTCTGAGGTTTTACTAGACCACGATGAGGCCCGTCGTGGTAGGGGACTCAGAAAATTTTGACCACCTGGGGATCTTTATTGTGCACACAATGCACAGCACACACGTTTTTGCATTTCGCACTGGCCAAAATGCAGCCGCTGCAGCCAGCATTTGATCCTGTGTCTCGTAGCAGCGCAACGCCATAGCCGATAAGTCACCATGGCAATTATACTAGAACACTGGGTCAGCCAGGAACACAAAGACAGTTCCTGCTCTGCATTCATCGTTACATCTGATGATGATATGACATTGCTCATTTTCACTGAGCCACTGATACTCGAAATAAATTTAGTTTCTAATAATACAGTTGAACCCTGCACTGCAAAGTGTTGCAAAACAAGACTATACTGTCCACCAGCTTACTTTAGTGAGCTTTGCTCAAGGTATAGAACCATATTGGCGACATCACAAAGTGCGCCCCATGCGTCGCCAGTAACTTTCAGGGATATGATCATTTTCGCGAGGTTTCCTGTAACTCAGCAGCGGATGCGTCGGCGTCTACAAGCAACAATGTTCTGCACAAAGCTTTGCCCGGTGGAGTCGCATTCTTAGTCGATCACTTTCGCGAGATTTTGGATAACTAACTCAGCACCGAATGCGTCAGCATCTACGAGCAATGCGATGGCGCCTAGAGTTGGCACTGAAGAGCGGGAGCTATGCAGTCGCTCATGAATCAATCTCTGCTCCTTCTGCAGTTCATTGCCCTGTTTGGCCCATGGCTACCATTCGCGGACCTGCGATCACCACTGCCTTTTCATCAAGGCCAGTGCTGCTATCACCTCATCGCTAAAAAAATAGTTTCCAGACCCTCGTATATGAAGTGAGAAGCAATCAGGGTTGGCCTACTGATAAACTAATCAGTGCTGATGTGTGCCCTTTATTGAGAGTAGACATTACTTACTTCAGGATTTCTAGGTACCTCAGTTACTGAAGCATGCAACATTATTGCTATGCAGTGCTAGTAAACTACTAAGCATGTGATGCATGGCATTCTCTTGCACAAAATTTGTAAGCATTGAACTTTGTGTTAAATTTCCTAACATTCGATATTTGACCTTTTTTTGCTTAATTTGATTTGAAATTTGCTATTCTGTATTTACACTAGGAAGCACACACTACAAGCAAGATCATCATATGCTGATGGTTCAAGCTGAACAGGAAAAGCCTCTGAAGGATGTCACTGACCATTGAAACCAAATAGGAGCACTTTCTTGACCTCCGGCAGCTTGGTTGGCTGGGTGTCCCTGCAGAGGACGAGAATATGAGTCAGCACTAATTTGGCTGGACTTGCACTAAGTGCAGTGACTGCAGTGTTACACAGGGCTCATCATTATTTTTAATTGCTTGGTTGCACCTGAGACAAGTAAATAGAGCAAGAAACAAAAACTAAAGTGTGATAAGGTTCATTGCTCTAAATGCAATTGAGCAGTGTGAAGTTTGGGGTTACATTACAACTTAGTTGGGGCTAAACTCCTCCATAAGCTAAACAGTTCGGCAGCCTCTGGTCAGTCTCACAGCAATGCAGTCTGCTCTGTTCAGACAAACTCTTGATAAGATCTTCATTGACTAAAAGCAGCACAAGCACTGAAAGACGCTATAGTTGAGTGCTCTGGATTGTTTTTTACCGTCTGGAGTTACAAACTTGCAACATGCAAGGACAAGATTTCGCGCACTGGGCCGACAGCCTAATCTCGTCGCCTGAGGTTCTTCAATGTGTGGTCAAAGTGCAATGCATGAGCTTTTTTGCTTTCTCCCGCTGTTGTAATGTGGCTGTTGTAGACGAGAATAAAACCATGGCCTTTTTCTTAACAACAGAATACCACAGCCACTATATGGCAGGTGAGAAGAATTACTAAAATGCCTCCAGGTTTACCTTGAAGCGAGTGCATCACACTTATCATTTACTTACTTCTTAAAAAGCATCTTGTAGCAGGCACACTGATAACACTGCAAATACAAATGCAGAAAACAGCCTGCAGCAGGAGAACTTCCACAGAAACTGAGCAGTGAGCTCTGGAGGGGAAGACAAGTCGGCCCAATACCGATGATAAATAACACAAAAGAATTATTGTTGACTGCTACTTTATGTGCCAGAAAAGCATTCCATTTAAAGACAGTCTTCAAGCAGAGGTGAAGCCTTAATGCATTTGATTTTCAACAGCCTACGGCAGAAAAGCAAAGAGCCGCAGGCTGTTGGTGGCAACATTCACTGTGTCACATCTTGCTCAAACTAATTTCATCCTTACTCATAAAAGAACATGCAAGTGAGTATGCCCAAGCTGTGCATTGGATTGCATATTTTGATTTAATAAGGATAATAATATTGAGCTCTTATGTAATTGTTTACAAGGCAATTCTTGTTCTTGTCAAAATAATTGCGATTTTCAATGTGGTGGGAAATTAAATAAGTTGCATTAAATAAATGAATGTAACCACATGATATCTGAAGCTGGGTTTGATTCCATATGAGAAAAATTTGATATTCATATACTACACATAGAAGTCAATTTATTATGGTGTGGCTGCCAAAGATTATTATAAAGTACAGTAAACCCTTGTTAACTGACATTTTGACACAGTCCACTTCCGTTGATTCAACCCTCATGGGACTGACGAAATTGATCTAATTATCTGGCGGGTAGAATGAAACAAGATGCAGAAAAAGACGGCAAAACACACCGCTGATCAGTTTGCCAGTACTCGCCTGACTCTAACGTGCGCCCGCTTTTTATGTGCTTGAAGTAGAAAGTGAACAACGAGAAATGACATTAAGGCTGCTAAAGAAGTAGAAATCTAATGCTCACCCGTTTTTCTAGCAAGAAAAATGGGCAAGGGTCTGTCTTTTGCACAATGGTGGCCGGTTTCTTCGTGGTGGTAGGCCACATTCAAAAGTCAATTTTCTTTAAATTGATGTTTTGTTTTTTACATTTTATGCATGCCCAAACATTCAGCAATACGTTGCAAAAAAATCATCGTTAGTTCGGGAGTTACAGTAAGTTTTCCAACCCATAACCTCGTACTGCGACACCGAAAATCAGCACTATTTTTCATATCAATATTATTCAAAATACTTTTTTTTTTTTCATTTTATGTTGTCATTGAGCAGCCACACGAACAAGGAGACTCTGGTGCATCTCACGGGAGCTGGTGCATTTTAGTCCTCTGTGTAGTTTTTGACATCTTTCACATGGTTTGAAGAACTGTTTATGTTGTTCTCAAAACAGGATTTTGCCCCACCTCGTGTTGCACAAACCATGATAAATTTTTTTAATTAACATTTTGATATGAAATTTTGCACACTCACTCCTCACATAAAGATGTGTGCGGCGAAACTAGAACAAAAGAAATTGATGCAATGTTTTTACATTTACAGCTCATTTTGAAAAAAAAAAAAATAGGAGGTGCATCGGCCGATGGGATGGGGGAGCAGTGAGGGGGATGCGGAGGAGAGGCGTACGAGACGAGGAGCGAGCAAACGAATGAACAGAAAAAACAACAACAACAAGAAAACATAGTGGCAGCGCGATGTGGACGTACGTTAGTTAGTTGCCTAGGCGACAATGAAGCCTTTTGCTCGGCTGCTTACCAGCAGTGCACTCTGCACTGAACGCGACTTCAGTTTCTGTGCACTTGTCACCATGTGCGTCATCGTGATGTGCAGATACCAAGCGTGTGACCTTGGCTGCTGTCAGTTTAAGCAGCATCCCACATATTTACTTTGGAACTATTGGGCTTTATGTGTGCTTGTGAGATTCCACCATTCCTACTGATGTGCACATATACAGACTTGGTAGGCGCGCACAGAAGTTGGTGCAGCTGACCGCCCGAGAAACCAAACTCCGCTTGACACATGCTGCTGTCACTTCAGACCACGCACATGATCGTGCGTGTCATCTCTTTGTATTAGTCTACGTGTGCGAACATATCAAGGGCGAGCTTCCTGCAACAGCTGCCACCCGACACCCCCGTCCGCTAGGCCTAACCAATGGGTCTTCTCAGCGACCAAAGTTGTTGTCTGGTGCTGAGTCAACTAAATGCGTTGCAGTGGCTGTACGCCAACTTGGTCCATGGCTGTCATGTTTTCTGATGCCACCGCCCACATGACAATCAGTAGACGAGACAGTCTGCTGCGCCTGAAATTTCAGTCGCCATCATTTTTAAAGTTATTATTACCTTATCTGCTACATGCGAAGACCAGGGGTGTTTGGACATTAAACTTTCGACGTTCGTAAATTTAAATGGATGCAAAACTCCCAGTCACATGCTTCGATTCTCAGATATGCACGACTGCTTGGTTTACATGTTTTGCACATGTGCAGCCTTTGAACACTGTTGTTTTGGTTACAGTGTGGTACTTAAAGTGTGGATATTCACGACTTTGGCGACTTACACTATAAACGGTCTATGTTGTATATTTTCTTTAATGCTGTGTACAAACATAGCACTCCTGCACTTATGCTTTGAAGTAAGAAGGTACGCAAAGTACGAAGATACAGGGCTAATCTTTATCTTTCCTCCAAAGCAAAATCAGCCGAACACATGTCCAGTGGGTCTCTGTCCAAGATTGCTCTGCCTATGGGCTGTTCCGTGTAAGTTTTCGAATGCACGTGAAAATTTTCGCCAAATTTAGAGATATTTTACAATATCTCTAAAGAAAGTGTAAAATCTCTAGATCTAAGAAGTTTCCCAAGAGTTGGCAGCATCGGTGCGTGGCAACCTTTCGTGGCTTTGTGTGACTTCAATTCGCTTTCGACTTTGTCAGCCATATTGAGATCAGCGACCGCAAACAATAGACTTTTTTCCTCATTTGCAAGAAAACTTCTCTGCACAGCACACTTGCTCAAATAATGAAAAACAATGTACTAGCTACACAAGTTGAGGCTTGTCTCTTGCTCATGGTTTCATTACGAGAGCTACGCGTCAATTCTCCTTGTCATAATATAAGCAAACTGTACTTGTACATGCCATCATTAGTTGGGCAAATTGCCTTACAAGAACACTAGCTTTACAGATATGAAAAGTGACTACTGGAACACAGAGATGGTGATCCTTCTGTGCTGCAGGGCAGGTTCTGCAAAGTCATTATTTTCAGTGGTGACATGCAGTGGTCAATGTAGGAACCACCAATGGGCAATGCCACAATGGTAATGCGCTGTCGCACTTTCTTGACACAACAACCACGAAGAAAGCTGAGTTTCATTAATTCAATCCTGATGAGACCAATGAAATTATGAAATGATATTATCTGGCAGGTCAAATTGATGCATAAAAAATGTCAAAATATGCGGGTGATTAATTTGGAAGTATCTTCCAGAATCTAACATGCTCCCCAAATCGAACCCACACACACTTCGCTGCAATATATTGGTGCTATGCAGAAAAGCATGCAAAAACTGAGAAGGCGGTCTTGGTTTTGTATTTGATTGCAACCGTGCAGGCAATTTTCAGACCAATTTTGTTGAAAAAACAGAAACGGAAAAAAATATCTGCATTATTGGGTAAATATGGTAATCACACATTATGAGTGAGCTACAGTAATTGCTTGAAAATGTTCCTAAAGCAGGCCGAAAACAGCAGTTTTTGTCCAGTCCAAAACTGCTGCTTGTCCAATGCCTCCACCCTTGCAATCATCACTGTGGTCACCATTGGTGCTGGGCCGCATGTGTGGTGACCAGCCAAGGTTGAATCATCTAGCGAAAGCCATTTTCAGGATTGAAATTAGAAATGTTTTGGCCCATAGAAATGCATTAGTGCCAGCCAGGACCTTTGGTCAGGACCAAATTAACAGAAACTACTGTATGCATGACCCTAGGGAAACTACATGCAGGGATGCAACAGCTAAAATAGGATTTGGAGCAATTTTTCAAGCAGGAAAATCCAAATTCGGAGTAGGTTACAAGGAAAAAAAAACTAAATTTTGGAGCATCAAATTCCAAATTTGGAGCAGTTTAACAGAAAACAAAGCTGACTTTATTCAACAGGAAAAAGAAAGGCGTGAACTATTTAGTATTAACCCCAGAAATGTGACAGAGCTACAAACCATTAAACTTCTGTGCAATCATGCTTTAGCTTCAGTGGACAAGGTCCTGCAAAAGTGACCAATGAATTCTGTGGAAACCCACAAGATGTGGTGAATTCATAGCAACTTGAAAAGCAGGTGGATACAATGCTTAAAATTTGTATAAAACCAAGCAAAAAAAAAAGACTAACAATAGAAGAAGGCAACACATATCTTCTTCAAGGCGACATATGTCACATTGATGAAGACAAGTCCACTTGTCGAAACGTTGGCTCCTGTATGTCGCCTTGAAGAAGACAAGTCCACTTGTCAAAATGTAGACTCCTGCTTTCACCTTGTTCTCGTTTTGCTCATTGTCTATAAGCCAACTAACAGCTTATACATGACTAGGGCAGTCTTCTTTGACATGACATCAATGCTTCACCTTTATTGACATTTTCTTTTCGAGTTCCCAAAGTTTTTTAAGTGTCTGCTCAAGGCTTGCATTTCCTTTGGATAAGTGCACATGGCCACATTTTACCTTGTTCATGTCTTTTTGCTTCACACCTGAGTTGATAATTTCCTCAGCACTAGGAACAACTAATGCCTTGCAGGCTGCCACTTGACCCTCTAAGGGTCTCTTTTCTGCTTCAAGAGTGAGCTGCTCTGAGGCAGGCTCTTTTGTTGCCCTCCACTTGCTTGTGGTTTCTTCAGAACTCATCCTCTGTGCACACTTTCAATGAGAGTGCTTCACACTCCCCAAAAGGTCAAAACTGAGAGGCATCTTAGTTACGCCACAATCATACCACCGAACGAGACTTAACATGGCTCATTCCATTAATGCTAGCAATGCTCAGTGAGTTACGTTTATCCAGAAATTGCTCATTTTCACTGACGCCTGTTCTAGGTCAGCATTCTTGTGGGCAGAGACAGAAGCACTTTTATGAGCTTAGAAACGAGGGGATAAGTCCACGTCCGTTACAATGCCTCTACAGACAACATACTTTCAGATTTAACAGACTATTGCTTTCACTTCGTTTGGTCTGCCCAAATTATTATTTGCAACGAGGTCCACTTTCAAGAGACCTGGCTCTAGCAGACTATTGGTTACAACAGACAACTTTTGGTACAAATTTTGCATAGCTCGTGTAAATACAATGTACTTTGCTGTGGCGATGCGTGCATGTGGCAGTGCGCTGCATGCAACTATTTCTGGCCGCTTGCGAAATTTGCGAAAATGCTTTTTAAGGAATGAATACACTAACGACAAACTTCCCACAATCGCACACCATGCAACGTCTCATCGGTGGAGAGTTTTCGTGTCGACCACGCAAGTGGACAACTGCTATCAGCTCAGTGCCGAGCAAGTGCCAAAGGTGCGGCCAGGCTTAACCAGCTTTGAAAGCAAAGCCACAGCATACTGCACTTAAAAACAACCGCCGACGATTGCAAAATGCCCTGTTTTGACAATGCCTTACAGTGCACTTTTTAAACGGAACCTCAAGGGACCAAGGAAATTGGTTCCGTTCATCAGAAGTTCCATTTACTGAGATATACTGCAGGGAGCATTGCATGAATGCAAAACCAATCAACCATGAGGACGGTGTTCCGTCTAAGCGGCAGTTCTGTTTAAGTGATTCCCGTTTATCGAGATTCCACTGTATTTCTCATGGCATCAATGCACAAAAAAAAGAAGACATGTTACTATTTCGTGACGAGGTGCGCGATTTGGTGGAGCCATCTTGCATGCAGTGCAGCCAGTGGTGGCCAGATGAGGGCTCCGAGTTTGCCTTGCATCGTACCGCGGCTCTCATTCATGCTACAGATTTGACAGTGGTTGTCGCTTGTCACAAAAGATAAAATGAAGACATCGGTTTGTACTACCGGCTGCGGGACTGGGAATGTTTGTGGCTAGTCAGGGCATTATGGCCCCCCACCAGCATGGCGCAACTTCAACGAACTTCATGCTTTTGGTGAAGCTAGGCGCAGAAAACATAACTGTATCAAAATGACACAGTGCAGTTGTTGCACTGTTGTAAATGGGATCAGTGCTTCAGAGTGGGAGCTGAAGAAACGTTAATAAACAGGAACGCTCTACCAGGAACTCTTATCAGGCTCTACTGTATTACAAGAGCAGCACCTCTCTGCATCAGGCAATGGAGAGAGCTATAGCTTGGGACCATGCAAAGAATAGCAACGCAAGCGCAGTATTTGTCCAGCATGGACTCGCACTCACTCCTGCAGCCGGGGTCCCGAGTATTGGTCTGACATGTGGATGTAGTCGATGCACTCCTCATAGCGTTTGATCACCGACAGCACCTGCACACGACGACGATCAAACACATGGTCAGCAACCAGAAGTAGCACACTAATCATGCTATTGAAGAGACACCAAAGAATATGAGGTGAAAGTTACGATGCTTGAAATTTTCTAATATAGAACAAAAAAAAATAAAGCTACACATGCTTCAAACAAAATTACCGCCATTGAGAACCAGAGAGAATGTATTGTTTCCTGCTATGGAAGACGAGTAACATGTTCAGATTAGCCACATTATACTTACCACAAATTGAAATCCAGCTTAGACCATTTGCAAGATTGCTGCTAATACACAGCACAGAACAGACTATAACGCAGCTTTTTCTGACTCCTGTTTATGCTCCCATAAAACTCCATGTGCAGTCGAACATACCTATAATGATATCAGTTTTAACAATATATCAGTTAAAAAAATGAGAAGCTGCTGCACATTTTTTTCTATGGTGAAATAACCCGCTTACTACAATGCCCCCATGCAGCATTATCCGTTATAACGATCAAGTCTGGCTACTGGGTGTCCATGCCGAAAGGTAATGGAATGTGAAATAAAATAAATATAGTGCATATAACTCTTGAGACAAAATGCCGTGGACCAAAGCCAACTGGTCAACATAAAAACATCAAGGCGCATGTAACAAGCACTTACGATGAAAATACGTTATAGATGTGATGACAACAGTGAATTTTCTTTATCCAGCAATGAAACAGAAGGATGGCTGATGCATTTTTCCTTTTGTTTTTCAATCCAGTGCGCTTCTGCAATTTCTCTCGCGGTTTGATTCTTATGCTTATACGAAATTACGGTGCTACTAAGACACAGTGAGCAATCGTGTTCTTGACAATGCATAGCCAAATGCGTACCAGGGCGACCTTTCATACTGGATAAGTTTTCCCTCAGTCTCGTGTTGATGAATCTCGAAGTCTGCCCTACATATACCTGACCACACGCCATAGGAATCTGATAAACAACGTTTTTCACGCAATCAACGCCCTTTTCTTTGTCCCTGTCTGTTTGCGCACAAAAAGTTTTTAAATAATGAATTTCGATACATTTAGAAACGAAGTGCTTCTAACGAATGAGACGATCGTCGCGAACATGCTTACATCGGATAGCGACAGCGGTGATGACGCGGTAGGGCAGGCTGCCTCAACGTTGTCCTTGTAGGAGGCCCTGTGGATGATTAAGTCCCCCGGGGCTTCGTTTTCACGAGGGACCTTTCGCTCCACTACATAGAGCCCCTGGATGCCTTGGAGAAGGATGTCGGCAAGCTTTGTGTAAAGCAAGCAAAGCTGACAGACATGGGGTTTCCTCGTGCAAGCCAGTGAGAAGTACAGTCAAATCTCGATAATTCAAACTAGGAGGGGCCTGAAAATTTGTTCGAATTAAAAGAAGTTCAAATTAAAGGAAGCTAATTGAATGGAGGACATACCTACAGTGGCGCCTGTGCACTGAGCTAACAGATGAGTGGGAAGTTCTAGAAGCTTTATTCACACGTATTTACAAATTACAGTCAATGCGCAATTTTTCGGACTCCCTAGGGGCTGCGAAAATGTCCGAAAAATAAGGTAGTCTGAAAAAAATGAAAGCATGCCTTTTACTGCCCCCGAGGGCTAAAATCACCACAGGCTCATCTGAAATAGCTCTAAAGGCCTGCCAGTACACTTATTAAGCACATCGGTGCTTGTACTGTGATAGGAGACGGCAGGTGCAAGCATGTATAATGTAAGGGCACGGCAGCTTACCAGCGGACAACATGCCTAAATCGCCATTGCTGCTTGTGCAGGTTTTGCCGTGGTTTTTCGCCGTGGTGTCTACAGCGAACAACAGGACTGAACCAGGATTCTTCGATGTGCCGCAACGTGGCAATGACACTGCGGTCCGTCTACTTGTCAACGCCCACCCTTCAGGAGTGACGTCATCGCTGGACAACCTAGAAAAGGCCCAGCCCGGCATCGATTTCTTCAGAAGGCACGGCAGCTTACCAGCGGACAACATGCCTAAATCGCCATTGCTGCTTGTGCAGGTTTTGCCGTGGTTTTTCGCCGTGGTGTCTACAGCGAACAACAGGACTGAACCAGGATTCTTCGATGTGCCGCAACGTGGCAATGACACTGCGGTCCGTCTACTTGTCAACGCCCACCCTTCAGGAGTGACGTCATCGCTGGACAACCTAGAAAAGGCCCAGCCCGGCATCGATTTCTTCAGAGGGCACGGCAGCTTACCAGCGGACAACATGCCTAAATCGCCATTGCTGCTTGTGCAGGTCAGTCAGCTGGGCAATTTGCCCACTTTTCGTAGCGATGATAGGTTTCTGTTGGTCCTGCCGTGCCCTCAAAAGTGTTCTGCTATCTTGTCTGATTGCTGGTCGATGCTCATGTTATTGCTTGTGTCAGGTGACATAGAACAGAACCCTGGGCCCAAGGCTAATGAAATGTTGCAGGTCATTATCGATAGACTGGATGAAAGCGACCGCAAGATGGACCGTATAAGAGAGGAAATTGCTGCTGTTAATGCTAAAACTGATAAGTTACAAGGAATTTTGACAATGTTCGAGGAAATGAGCAACAGAATTAATAAATTGGAATCGGTTGTCCAACAGCAAGCATTGAAGTTAATTGACTACGAAAACAGAAAGTAGGCGCAACAATCTCCTAGTATTTGGAATCAATGAAAGTGCTGATGAAACAGAAACCAAACTCAGAGAACAGGTCCTAGACGGTATTTTTGACAATACTTTGGGGGTCCCCGTCAGGACAGTAGAGAGAATTCACCGAATTGGAAAAGCGAAACCGGATAAACCAAGACCAATTATTATGAAGTTCCTTGATTCCAGGGAAAAGGACAGTGTTCTAAAGAACTGTTTTAAACTGAAGGGCACTCATGTTCGGGTCAGCCAAGACTATGCTAAGGAAACAGCGGAAATAAGAAGAAAGCTTTGGGAAAGTGCAGCATCGGATCGGTCAAAAGGCACGAAAGTCAAGCTGATCTACGATAAACTTAAAATAAAAGACAAAATGTACACTTGGGACCTCACTAACGATAAGCGCATACCATATGGATATAAAGAAAGTAGATTCGGTAAAGAAAAGCAAAAAAAGTTTGAAGTGGCAGGCTGCCCGCCTGACCCAGACGGTTCAACAAGTTCGATGGTGACGCCCGGCTCGTCACCTACGTCATAGCTACGTTTTCTTGTTTTAAATGCACGCAGCATAGTTAACAAAACAACTGACCTAGAATTTCTGCTGCTTTCCCAGAGCCCTTGCATGGTTTTGATAACGGAAACTTGGCTGCACTGTGGGATACAAGATGACGCAATTATTCCCCCTGGATACAAAATGTTTAGGAAAGACCGCGATTCACGTGGAGGAGGGGTGTGTATCATAATAAAGAATTCTGTCCACGTGGCTCTAATTGATAGTGACATCCCTGAAACAGTTTGGTGCAGAATTTCCTTTCAAAGTGTCGTTTATCTAGTCGGTGCAATATATCGGCCACCTTCGACTTCGCGTGACTTCCTAAACCGATTGAACACATTCTTGTGCAACAATGTACATAGGAACACGCGGTTAATTATGGCCGGAGACTTCAATTTACCGCACATTAACTGGCAAGACCTACTCTGCAGCGGCGCTGAAGCATCCAGCGCTGATAAACTACTGGATATAATGTTTTCTTTTAATCTAAATCAAATCGTTCAAGAGGACACAAGAATAACTTCTAGGTCGCGGTCATTGTTGGACCTAGTGTTCCTATCCAATAATATAGAACATCATTTGTTGACAATTGAGGAAGGTATTTCCGATCACAGAATGATTGTAGTGAATATGGCTACTAGCAGTGTGCCCCGTATGAAATGCTCCCCTATAATTATGGTAAAGGACTACAAACGTGCTGATGACAATTCAATATTAGATTTTTTGGAATTCTCGTTTGGCCAATTTGAGCACCATGCAAAGGAAAAAACTGTAGATGAGCTTTGGAATGAATTTAAGGATATAGTAGAGCATTGTGTGGACCGATTTGTGCCAACTCGAAAAAAAAAAGACTAAACAACACCGACCTTGGATTAACCGCGGCATCATTCACATGAAAAGAAAATTAAAGCGACTGCGTAAAAAGAAAAAAGGTTCGGACGAAATACCGAGACTTCGCGCAGAGTTGAGGCATACTCTGACACTATCCAAAAAGCAATTCTTTGAACAAACACTGACAGGGTTCCTAAAAAGTTCCCCACAAAAATTCTGGACATATCTTAGCAGTAGGAAGGATAAAATTGAAGAAATCGTAAAGGACAACATAAAGTTAACAAAGTCTGCGGACATTGCCGAACATTTTAATTACTTCTTTCAATCTGTGTTTACTAATAATACAAACATGAATACAGACGAGCATTTACCATATATAACACGTTACCCAATGGGAAATCTAGAAATCAAACAAAAAGGGGTGTTCCAATTGCTGCTGAGTTTAGATGGAAAAAAAATCTAGTGGACCTGACAGAATTTGTCCTGAATTTCTGAAACGCTATGCTGAATGGATGTCATACTACTTAACGATAATTTTCGCGAAATCATTACATACGCATTCTCTACCCACAGACTGGCGCAGGGCCGTAGTTATACCAGTGCACAAAGGCGGTGATCGCACACTTGTAAATAATTACCGTCCTATTTCACTCACATGTATCAGTTGTAAAATTCTGGAGCACATCATCGCAAAACATATTTTACGATTTCTAGAAGTGAATAGTTTACTTTACTCAAACCAGCATGGCTTCTGTACTGGACTATCTACCATTACACAATTAATTGAAGTAGTTCATGATCTCGCTGCCGCCTTAGATGAGAAGCATCAGATTGACGTCATTTGTATAGATTTTGCAAAAGCCTTCGATAAGGTTCCTCATAATAAGCTGATCTTTAAACTGAGAGAAATAGGTATCGATGAAAGATTAGTGCTATGGATAAAAGAATATTTAAGTGATCGTAAACAGACTGTAAGTTTAGATGGCAGCCTGTCGAGTCCACTCCAAGTGCTTTCAGGTGTTCCTCAGGGGTCAGTCTTGGGCCCACTGTTATTTCTTATATATATAAACGATATCTCTTCTGTTATTGCAGAACCGGTTAAAATGAAGCTTTTTGCAGATGATTGCCTAATTTATTCTACCGTAACCAATGTTCAGGATCAACTCAGAATTAGTCGTTGTTTAGAAAATTTCAGCCGATGGTGTAAATTATGGGGTATGAATATAAACTACAATAAATCAACATACACACATATGACTAAGAAAGTAAACGTTCTGCCTTTTAACTATTACATCGATGGTAATTTGTTAGTTCGTGCTAACCAGTTTAAGTATCTAGGTGTTACAGTTACGCATAATCTGACATGGCATACGCACATAGAAAATGTGTGCTCGAAGGCGAATCAGAGATTAGGTTTCTTAAGGCAAAAACTAGGTCAAGCTTCGCGAGATGTAAAGCTGATGGCTTATAAAACTTTTGTTAGACCTTTACTTGAATACGCCTCAGTCATCTGGAGCCCTCATCAGAAAGAAATGACTACAAAGTTAGAAAAAGTTCAACGTCGTGCCGCGCGCTTCATATGCTCAAAGTACCGCCGTTTAGAATCCGTTACACTGATGTTGCAGTCTTGTGAACTGGAAACACTAGAAGTACGAAGGCTAAAAAATTGTCTGAAAGTGTTTTACAGAATACTACATGGACATTTAAAAATCAACAAAGATGAGTATGTGCATCTTCCAGGAAAACGAAGCAGTCGTGTTAACCATCAATATGTTTTACGTCCATACTTTGCTCACAGTGATGTGTTCCGCTTTTCTTTTTTCCCTGCCGTGATTGAACTCTGGAACGCAATACCAAGCTTTGTGGCAGAAGCCAGTGATGTTTGTGAATTTGAAAAATTGTTAAACATGTATTTTTGTGATTCCGCTGCCACTTGATGCACCTGTATATATGGTCTGCCTGTATTTAAACCCTCCCTGTAAGAACCCTCAGCAGAGGGTTGACAGTATGAAGAAATAAATAAGGAAACATACCATCTCCCGTGACAACTGCCCCTTCTAACTTTTAGTATGCTTCACCGCATAACACTTTCACCGCATAACACTTTCACCGCATAACTTTCAGGAACTTGCAACATGCAATGTGCCATGCCTTTTGCACACCAAAGCCATTGGAAAGGATAATAAAGGCGGAGTTGGCACCATTGCTAACAGTGGCGAATTGTTTTAATGAAACACACGGCAGTGAACAGCAAGAAGCTTGGCAGAACGTCGAAGTAACTAGGCCTAACATTGCTACAGTGTGGCTACAGCTGCCAGCGGATCTGCATGCGAGAGGGGTGGCTTGACATGGCGACATAATCAAAATGGCAGTGGTGGTGGCTTCGAATAATTCCGTTTAAGACTTGCGGTCATGGCAAAAAGTCTGGAAAATCGGATGGCGAAGGTTCTTTGGGTCAGAAATTTCCGACATTCTTATACATTCACTCTATTGGGTACATGGCAGTGCCACGAAGGTGTCCGAATTATCGGACGTGTCTGAAAAATTGGAGGTCCGGAAAATCGGTCGATCACTGTACAGGTCACCCATCATTAACAGACGTAATCAGTGATGCGTGGCTGCCCACGCCATGCACAAATTTCCGCCACAGTTCTTTTTTTCTTTGCGAGTGGCGCTGAGGGGTCTCTCCTAAGCTTTTTCTCTATGGCAGGGTAAGAGCAATGCTAGTCGGAGGTGCTGCCGCGTGATGTGGTGCGCTGCTGAGAGCATTGTCGGAGCGCTGTATGTTGAAATTAACCGTCACGAATGCTTGTGCATACGAATAACAGGGCATTTTCACTCATTGGAATACGAATAACTTTGACAAGACCACAGCATCAGTTCGAATAAACCGAAAGTTAGAATCAAGCATGTTCGAATTAACGAGACTCAACTGTATTTACTCGAATCTAATGTGCACTTTTTAGAGCGAAAGCTCCACACCTCGAGCTACAACTCCCAAGGACAGTATGTGTTTGACCTTCAGCCACCGGCGTGCGCATGTGGTGTGACGTCAAGTCGCGTGATTCACAGTGGAGAGGCATTGCTGCTGCGCTCGCTTGAGCCTTGCCATTGTGTACCCTGTGACTAGGCGAGGGTTTAACAGAGCCACTTTGGTGGCACTTGGTCGCTCCGTCTCGCTACGGATGAAGCATGCGCAGGTGCAAATGCGTCAACTCTTCGCTGCAGATGCCAGGCAGAGTCTGAGCCCCCTGCCGATATGGCTCACCAGGAAGAAGTACTGAAGAACCGTGTCTAACCATGCTTAGCAGAGCTTTAGCTCGTACAACTAGGTTCAAGCCATGTTGAACCCCAGCCACTATTTTCCAGATAAAACAGGTAAAAAAATTGCATGCGTGTTAGAATTGAGTACAAACCTAAATCTGCATTACCCTATCTCCATCAGCATTTTAAAATGGTTGCCTCGTACGTGCTTCGAGCTTAGCTGCTGTAGCTGTAGTAAGTGTGCTTAGGTTAGTCCACTGTCCATTTTCTGCATTTGCTCTATCAGCATGGAAGCGCCGACTGCGAAGACACACTGAATTCATTATGACATTGAAATTAAAAGGAAAGTGATCACGTGTGCGGAGACGGATGGAAATCGGGCTGCATCATGGGCATTCGGAGTTCCCGAAACTTGCATGCGAGACTCGCACAAACAGGAGAGGCATTCTACTCTGGGGACTGCTGCTTACGGCCCTATCTTGAAAGCGATGCACAATGGGGACAGAGCCTTCGCTTCTAGATGCACCGAGCTGTGTTCTTGTCACTTAGTGAATAAATACTGCATGTTTTTTCCCCCTTCCATAGCACTCTCTCCAAGTTCCAGTTTTGACAGGTAAGTGGGTGATCTCATGCTATTTCGGTTATGCAGTACTGCCGTTTAGTACGTACTATTTCCGAGTTCCAGCCAACTACGGTTTAATGAGGTTTCACTGTATTGGTATAAGTGGGTTTGACTGCATACAGATACCACCTATAGTTAAGCTGCGCGAGACGAAATACCGGTTGTAATGTGGTTTCCACGGGAAAATCCCTGCAAAAGAATGCAGCAGCAAATGTGCTTTCAACGTGGGCTATTCGGAGGAGGAGATGCAGAGTGAACAAACAAGAAACCCAAAAAATAAACAATAAAAGGTGCCAGCAACATGATGCGGGCACACGGGAGTTGCCTAGGCAACAGAGAAGCATTTGCACTGTACGTGTGCACATTGTCACTCTTTGTCACATTGTCAGTTTGTGTGTGCCTCCCACGATGTGCATCACCGTGAAGTGCAGATATCGGGCGTGCAACCTCGACTGCTGTCACTTTAAGGTGTTTTGCAAATTCACTTCAGAGCTTTTAGGCTTTATGTCCGCATGTGAGCTTCTGCCTGTCCTACCAGTATGCATGCATACAAACTTGGTAGGCGTTTGCAGTAGTTGCCACAGCTGATCGCCCGAGAAACCAAACTCTGCTTCGCACATGCTGCTGTTAGTCCAGTGCGTGTGCTTGATCGCATGCCCAATTGCTACGTTATCGTCTACGGGTACGAACATATCAAGAACGAGCTTCCCGTGGTGGCATGCCACCAGACACCCCTACCTATGAGGCCTAACCAGCGCATTGCCATGAGCTTGCTCCCCTTCCTTTTTTCTTTCCCCTTGCACGAAGACGTCGCTTATCAAGCCAGCATCCTTCTTAAACTCACCCTAGCACACTTTCACTTGCACCTAAAGCACACAGTGCATGTGGCGCAATAGGATCTTATCGCATTTGGACTTCATACGGAACCAGACGCTGCTTTGCTTTGGCGATCGGAGACCGTGGCATCACTGGAAAACAAGACGTGCCGACCTGCCCCCCCCATTGCCTCCCCCCCCATAATATATAAGAAATAATTCTGTTACATTTGTTATATTGAGGTTTAACTGTGCTTAACACAGCCTAAATTTGCAAAAATTACTCCTATGTGATGATTCAAGCATGCTGTCAAGTTTCCGTGGCAAGTGCAATCTTCTAACATGAATCCACAAGCTACTGTATTTACTCGCATAATGATCACATTTTGTCAAAAGAATTGACGCAAATTCAGGGGTGCGATTATTACGCGGGTTAAATTTCCCGCGAAAAGAAACAAATTTTTTTTTTCATTCCGCGTTTGCTGTGGGATGACAACAGATCAACGAATGGGAGGTTGCCACTGTATGTAATGCGGGACACCAAAACAAAAATGGCGGTTGGCGGAGCAAGCCAGACGGGCGGAACGCGTTTATTTTCTTCTCGTGAGTACATTACGTCCATTGAAACAGTTTCTTCCATATTAGTAATGAATAATATCGTTCATATTGGCAAGTTTGTGGCAATAATGTAGCCATGTCTACTTTGAGGGGACAGAAACAGATGGGTGCGCTTAGCTGCCAGTGACATAGAAACACATGGCGAGCATGCTGCGGAAACTGCGGCATTTGTCTTCACTATTATCCTAATTCAGCACGTTTCCGCTAAGGGTGGGCGAATATCTTAGCTGTGTTACAAGCGTCGGCGTATGAATAGGGTACACTTCTAACGTATCAGTGTAAACGTGGCTCCTATCGTTGCTGCTCGCGATTTGTTGCGTGCCCACGAGTGCAGACGAGAAGAATCGCAACCAAACTTGCCTTTTTTGTTGTTGTTGACCACAACCAAGCCTACACATAATAAAGGCAAGTTTGGTTGTAGCTTTTTTTTTTGTCATGGAAGTGCGGAAAGTGATGAAAGTGATGAAAGGAATGAAATGGGGCATCTGCTTAAGAATGTTTGGTGCATGCAGACTGCTTGGTTTGTCTTGAAGAGTAGTTCACGTAGCATTCGACAGATGGTAAGCGCGATCATTATTAGCTAGACTTGGCATATGACATATTGCTGCGGCATGTTCGGGGTGTGATCATTACACGGGAAATAAAAAAAATTTAAAAATTTTGATGACAAAATTCTGGGGTGCGATCATTGTGCGAGTAAATACAGTAGTTACACCGCAACAGCAACATATGGCGACACTTCTATATAGTTCTATAGCAAAATATTCCATACAAAATTTAGAATATTCATGTTAGCATAACTACAAGTATTGAAAAAGCCTACAGCTACATTAGTTTTAAACCTTACAGGCAGTATAAGCTAGACATGCCACTGAAAGTGTTCCCGTGCGATGAAGTGCTGGAAAGGTAGTTTCTATATAAATAAATTGGTACGCCACCATGATGACATTATCTGAAGTGCTTTTTAAGAGGGGACACGGGTCCCGAGGAAAAAATTTTTATTATTGACTCTAGACACATGAATGTTTGAGGGAATATTCAACTTAGTGTACTAATTACAAATATAGGATTATCTTTTCTCTATATCTATCCAAAAAATGTTACAACTATTCTTGTTTTATAAATTTGGGATGTTACTTGCATAAGAAGTAATGCATCTAGGGAGCTCAAACATTAAGAAGGTATGTTCCTGAATGTTCAGAGTGCAAGTATGCAATTTAATGCGTGTATCTGTATTTTGCCAAAGTTAGAAAGTTCCTATGTCGCAGTCTTGAAACTGTGAATTTTCGCTGGAGATTTCTACAAGATTTCAAAATGTTGCAGTGTCCTAAAGCACTATATCATAGTTTCCTTGCCCACTCTAATTCTCTAGCATTCAAGCAAAAGTCTAGAGAATAGAATGAGTATTACAGTGCAGTCCACTTATAACGATACCACATATAACGATATATCGGTTATAATGATGGGTCGACATGAGAGTGTCATTTTATGCATTAGGTCTATGGGGAAAAAAACCATTTATAACGATAGGTTATTCACCGCATATCGGATATAACGATCAAAATTTTGCAGTTTGGACGGCGTTTTCCGTGCCAAATAATCGTAACGTTTGCGTTGCTTAGTTCCCTGAAACGAACGATGTCGAGACGAGGCGATGTTTACCTCCGTAAGTTCGTATCTGCCGCCATTACCGCGCAGCGCGTCTCGCCCCGCCCGCGCACGAGTAGGCGCAGCCAACGTTGGCGCAGCGCGCCACAAGATGGCGCTAGCTGCTTCATGCGCGCGCGTCGGCCACAGTCGCTCCGATAGAGAGAGAAAGAAAAAAAGAAGCGACAAGCAAAGTGGCGCGGTGGCGCCCGTCCCGCGTCTCTCTCGCGATAGCAGGCTGACGCCACCGAAGCAGCGTGCAACAAACGGTTCAACCCAGTTCGAAGATGGCGCCGACAAAGCGCAAAGCTGTGTCGCTTGACACGAAGATTGATATTTTGCAGGACTCTCGATGCGGCTTAAAGGTGAGCGCCCTCGTGAAGAAGTATGAGCTCGTTCAGTTAACGATATCAACCATCTTGAAAACCGGGAGCACCGCGATTGTGAAGGCAGGAGCTATCAGCGGCCATTCCGATCAGCGGAAAAGGGGTTAGAGACCCTTTGTACGCCGATGTTGAAGAGGCGCTTTACCAGTGGTTCATCACCAATTGCTTCAAGAAGGCGGGCTTTGTGCGTAAGAACGAACTTCCCCAACCCGCTGAGACCGACCCGGTGGAATTCGCTGACATAACCGAGCTCTGGGAGCTCGTTCCTACTGGTGACACAGGTGGTGTGTCGAAGGAGGAGTTTTTGACTGCAGACAGTGCTGCCTCGTTCTGCGATGAGGTCACCGACGAGGCGATCGCCGAAGATGTGCTGTCTCGACAGACGCAAAGTTGTGCGACGGTGGCGACGGCATCAGCGACAGTGACGAGATCGACAGTGTCTCCTTGACCCCGACCACGATGTCCACGCAAAGTGCACTGTCGTCGATCGACTCCTTAATTGATTTTATGCATGCTAAAGGATTGCCGCCAGTGCTCGCGCAGCAGCTGGAATCCATGCACACCGCGGTTGTGAAGCTGAAGCTGCCGCAAAAGCAAGTGCAGATTTCGGACTATTTCGGCGCGCCTAATCCTTGACACGGTCATTGGCGCTAGAAATAAAGTTTGTTTTTCACGGCCTACTGTATACATCATCTATTCTTTAGAGCAAGTAGCGAATTCGAGTTCAGAGCTGCAAAGGTAAAGAGCGCAAACGCGTTTAAAATTTTTTTTTTTTTTTGGTAACTGCAGTCCAGATATAGCGATCATTGGTTATAACGATCATATTTTTCGTCTTTCTCGATATCGTTATAAGTGGACTGCACTGTAGTAACACAGTTTTGATCCTAAAATTAAAACCATGCCAAAACCTTTAAGAAAAACGCAAGAAAAGACTAAGAAGACTGCGTAAATATATATTTTATGCTTGAAAGCCACAGCATTATTAATTATAATTGCTCAGAAAGCCCCTGGAGTGTAATCTGAAGCAGGCTTTTGTTTGTGCTTCTTCTCTGAGGCTGCCTGGAATGCAGCCAAAGATGCGCACTTTCTGTCTGAGCCAAATGCACGGCGACTGTCTTTCTCGGCTGCAATCTGGCTACCTTTGCATGTTTGCTCTAGTTGCAGTTCACACAGTATAAGTGAACTAGACACTTGGTTTCCGAGGTTGAAGTGCATAACAGACTCTGCCACAGCAGCCTCACCAGCAAACAATGACACATTCTTGTCTTTTTGTGCCAGGCTCCAGATGAACGAATGCAATGCCTCATTGGCATTCTGTGTCTTTGCTATCTGCAGGAGTTTTGTATCGGACAAATGCTCATAAACAGGACGCAGTGCATTCCTGACAGCCTCTGGCAAGTTGTATTTGCCTTTTGGGGTGGGCTCATTCCTTTCCATGGCTGCATTATGCTTGCACCATGAATCGGGGCCACGGGGACAAAGGCTGTGGTTCAATTAGTCGTCAGTGGAGGCTGCATGATAACATGTAGCCCATACAGCCGTGTGCATTGCATCCACATTTCCAGAATGGGATTTGAGAGCTCAACCGTTGTAGTTTGTCAACTTTGCAACAAGGTCGCCAGTCAGGCAGCCTTTACCACTGATGCACTCTCTGCTCACCCCTTTATGCTTCTGCACAAGGATCCGCAGTGCAGTTCCCAGGCATTTCTGAACATGGTTTGCATAGTCCTCCTTTTCCACATTTACAAAGCAGTAGACTTTGGCTTTGTTGACAGCACTGTACCATCGCTGTCGCAATCGCAAAGCATGGTCATATACCTGAGGCAAGGAAGCAAAAGGGAGTGCTGAAATAAAATCATTGCCGCCTCTACTTCCATCTGGCCAACCTTGCACGAGGTGTTGTTCTGGCATGAATGCTTGGACTTCCACTCGGCACATTCTTGGCTCTCAGGTTTTGGGCCACATTCGCAGCCAAGGCAAAAATTTGAAAGCACTATATAGTAGAGCAGATACCCCGAAAAAAAACTCTATCATAGTGGCCACTCCTATGCGGGAAGCATATGTCCCCTAGTGTGCCAGCTTCCAGCAAAGAGACAGCTATGTTTCCTGGGTTGCAAAATGTGAGGTCTTCGTAGAGGCTCTTTATTATTGCTGCACATTAGTCACACGTCCAACGCACGCTCTTGTTGCTGCTGGCTTCAGCTTCGTTTTCAAATACTGCTGATGGGTTTAGGTATGAAGGCCTCAGTGCGAAACACCAATAGCAGCAAAAATATTGTTCAGTGCTGTCTATCCACTTCCTGTGCTCCGCATAGCACATGCTATGAAAATGTTGATTTTGAACTGGTTGCAGTTGTTACTACCACCACGAACCCGTTGCAAGCTCCATTTCAAGCCACCAGCTCCGCAGTTTCTGCACTGAACTTTTAGTTTTATGGCAACACCGTATTCTCGTGCGTCGCGTTCGATTGTCAACTCTCCACGACACATTTTGCAAGAAGAAACATTGTGAAGCAAACTGTTCACCACATCGAGGTCGACAGTGGTATATTGCAGTCGTCGACGCATTTTCGGAGCTGTGCTCGCTTGCAAGAAAATTAATTTCACAATCCGTCGCCCAGACCGAGGAAAGTTCCGCTGCTTCTTGCTGTGCACGCCGCTCGACTGTATCCTGGTCGGCCGGAGTCCAAAACGTCGCGTCTATCCTTGCATGGTCCGTTCCATTGTGCATACCGGTAGTACTGGTAGCAGTGGTCACAATCACAGCCACGATTTCTCCAGCTGTGAGATCTTTTGCTGCAACACCATTGTCTGTTGTTGTTATTGCGAGCGGCCGTGATGTTTTCTGGTGCCTTGACAAAGTATCACCGCGGTCAGCCGATTATGACAACACCAAAGTCGCCATTGCAATCGCCAGCTGTACTTGTGCTGCACTGCTGCTTCGTCACGGCATCCCTTGAGGGAAATTTTAGCCATTTTCTTGCCGATTTGCCTAACAAACAATATTTCATGCTCCTGTCAGGGTGGAACTAAGAAATAGCCAATATACAGTCGACTAACGTTAATTTGACCCTTGCGGGACTGGAAGACCTGGTCGAATTATCTGAAAGTTGAATTAACAAATGATGGCAAAATGAACGAATTCATACACAGTAGAAGTTCGTTGATACATCCCTCCTATGTACATTTCCCAGGCGCCAATGTTCGCAATCGAGAACACAGAAAGTGACCCAACCGAGTTACGCTTAATTTTTACTGGTTCATACATTCCCGGAGAACACGATTTTTCGGCACCAACGTTCAGTAAGTCACAAAACTGCGCTTGTATAATACGTTTTCCAACCGCTAGATCCCACATAAACAAGAAAATGTGTAAGGCGCGCGCGATGAAGAACAGTATATAGCTGCCTGCCATGGCAGGTTCCCAGCAATACTTGCCAGCCTGTCTCACACAGAAATGCTGGCACGTACTCAATTTCTCACTTCGGTACCAGCGAATCTACTCTGGGGTTGTCGCACATGGTATTCACAGCTATCACCGCCAATCCTATTACGATAAGCATCTTTGCCTATCTGTGTCACAGCATGTGCTTTCGTCAGAAGTGTAGTGCATGCTTTTAACAGGCGATAACTGGAACATGCCACCGTTCCCCGTTGCAGACTGCGATCGTAAATCTTTTCCAGCCACTAGATCCCATGTAAACAAGAAAAGGCGTGAGGCACGCGCGATTGAAAACAGTGTATAGCCGCCCATCTCACGTGAGAATGACGGCATGCACAGTTTCTTATTCTGGTACCAGCAAATGTCTGCCTGGGTCGTCGCATGCTGCATTCGCAGCTATCACTGCCAAATCTATTGCGATAAGCATCTTCACCGAACTGTTTTAGAGCATGAGGTGCGTAGTGCCATTGATAGAGTACTGCACGTGTTTAGTAGGCGACAATCCAAACGCGAAGCCGTTCCCGGCTGCAGGCGGTGCAATGTGGGCATCACGTTTCACTTTGACAGCATCTGGTGATGAATATCAGCTCAATTTCGCTTCGGTTTCTTGACGCCCTCTTAAAACACTACGCAATAGAAAAACAACAAAATGCGTCCCAGGCCACAACGATCCATGCAACATTTCACATTGTGTGGATGTCAGCAATAGGTGAGTCTGTCAATTTTTTTTTAGTTACCGAGCGAGTTTTTTTATGATTTTTGTTTCTTGACCTCGACCCTTGCGTTACATTCCAATAACGGCAAAATTGACTATTTTAAAAGAAATATCCTAAATCTTGCAGTTTTTATTGTTATGCTGGCAACCTGTACGTCCCGATCCAATCTGTAAGCAAGTCGATCGAAGTCAAAACTTGGAAGAGCGTAAGTTTGGGCATGTTGGTATTCTATAACTATTACGTTATGGGAACATTTACGTTTTACGGGACGAGAGACAGAAGCGCCGTGTCCGTGTCGTACTTCTGTCTTGTCCCTTTTCGTGCGCTAAAAATGTAAAAGTCAAAACTTGGTTTTTGTTGGAACCGACACCATTTTCGATGTGCTTGTGACTGGCGTTACGACTGGCCACAGTGCTGCAGCACCCTGTGGCCTTTCGTGCTTCGACTCCATTCACTGGCGACGTTATGGCAACATAGCACATTCGGTATGACACCTGCTTTGAGAGACGAACAATTTTGACAGCCGAGAGGGTGGGAAACTCCGCCATGACTCGGCGGCTCGACGTTAACAATTCAACAATTCGTGGATGGCAAGACCAACAGAAGGCCCTCTTTAAATCTGAGGCCAGCCGGAAGGGCTTTGTGGGCCTCATATTGGCCTGGTAGTGCCCCAAACGAAATGGTTTTGCGGCCTCTTAAGAAGTACTTAATCTCAAACAAGGTGAAAGATGATGTGATTCTCGGGCGATCGCTTTCGGAGATAGAATCACTTTTGCAAGGCTTGGCTCGTCCGGGCACCGATCCCCTAGAAGTGTATGGCCGACAGCAGTCTTGGCATTGGTAGCGAGCTCGGCACCTTGTCGGATAAGGTTTCGGTGACGAGTCACGTGAAATTTCGCAAAAGTGAAACTATCTCTGAAATAGATCACCTAAGAGAACTTGTCTCTTAATTGTGATTTCTTGAATAAAGGAATCATTTCTTCTTACTTTTATCTCGCGTCACATTCTTGCTTTTATTTGTTTATTTCGTTTGACTGGAAAGTAGACCCTCGCATTACAATCGTGCTCACATTAAAATGGAGTAAATACGGCACTTCAGATCGTACGTTTTCCCGGTTAGTACGTTTTTTCTCGTGTTTTTTTCGAAGACATATGAACGAGGTTTTACTGTATTTTGTATTGTTCAAGGAAGTCTGAGATGCTCCCGCGCTCTTGAAGCACCACTCAGCTGCCATGTGGCAACAGGTGCCGGCATGTTCTAACACTGCCCGAGCTGTGAACTGAAATGAAAAGCAAAGTTAGACAGCTTCTCAGCTAGGGAAGCAGTAGCGCAGTCTGCTGATTTTCTCGTTTCTCAAGCCTTATTGAGGAGACATCAGGAGACGCCGGCAGGGGTCGACATAACCGGAGCAGCATGCTTTCATGCTCCAACTAAACGAGTTTGCTTTTCATAGCGATGTATAGGTTCTCGACTGGACCTTATATCGCATTAGAATTAAATAAAAAGTCCAATTAATTGAGGTTGGATTACCTACAGTCGACTGTAAGGTGTTTAGAGGGCATCGTTGCATTTTCATGTTTGTCTGCATTTGTAACAGTGATTACTTCAGACCACAGGATGTAGATTCTAGAATATACAATGCTGCCACCAAGCAACAATTGCCCATCGCATTCCCGCGTAATTACGTGTGAATGGTGTTGTGGTTTGAGTTTTCCAGCCAGCACTTCAATTTGTGCTCAATGTACAGAACTGGGACAGAGACCAGTTTTATGGCCTCTAAGTTGGAAATTTGTTGTCGTTCAGCCATTGGCAGTGATGTCTGTAGATGCACTGGCGTTACCTTTTGGTCCACCATGGCGTTTGCCACCTCGCCCATCTCTGAGAGGACGGTGAAGTTTGCTGGTAGGCCATACTTGTCGGGGCGTTTCTTCTCGGGGCAGTAAGTACTCTGCAACGAGGTGGTGCTCCACATCAGATACATTGTGCAGCCACAGATGTTTGAGATGCCCTTTAGTGCTAACAAAGACACAAGCAATAGAGGGAGGACACAGGAAGTGTTTCATGTGCCCTGCTTCTTTTTCTTGTGTCCTTGTTTGTTGATGAAGAAAAAAAAAAAGAAACATTCCAACATGATTAACCAACTACACTGAACTCTCACTTGAGTGAATTTCAAGGGACCCAAAGAAATAGTGCACTTTACTGACAGTTCACTAAATTGAATATTCACTAGAACATGGAGGAGCATAGGGCACAGCAGACTTCGAGTCAAAAGTGTGAAATGTAGTTTATAGAGTTATGTACACCAATATATACGAAGTGCATAACAGGTACGATGCTGCCTATCTCATTTTGAAAAAAAAAAAATTTTTATATATAAATATAATTTTAAGTTGCACTGGTGCTCTTAAAAGTGCACGAAGTTACAAACCTGTCCAGAGAGTCTACGTTTTTGTGCATTTCCTCTGGAACAGCATATTCCTGAGACATGAAGTCTCGCAACTTTCCAAGACACCCTATAGCTTCGGCTAAAATTACAGGATTTGAATCTGCCTCTGACATTACATCTTCCTCGTCGTACTGTTCTTCGCCGGGACGAACACTGGAAACAATTTCCAGATCTGACAATTCAGCACAGCTAACGAGCTCACCGTCACATTGCACATAGCCACCGTTGGAGGGGTGATTTGGAGGTGGCGGGCTTTGGCGACGCCAGTGCTGCAGAGTGCAAAACTTAATTGAACTAATTTTTAAAATGTGCCCGTGTTTACTGATCAGGTTCATTCAACTGAAATATTCGCTATTCATAAATTCGTTTAACTGAAAGATTTTTTGCATAGAATGCATAGGAAAACAACTGGGGATTTTCTAAAAGTTTGTTATTTTGAATTATTCATTATACTGACATTCGTACAACTGATAATTCACTGTAATCCAAACTGCCATCCCGGTCAACCTGTTAATCAAAGCACACCAACCACTGTGGAGGCACCATACAATTATACAGCCAAACCCACTTATAAGGATCCCAGTTTTAACACTATAACAGATATAACAATGAGAAGCCAATGCACCGTCAACTTTTGTATACCGTATGGACTCGTGTAAGAGCTGCACTTTTTTTCACAACCGTGATAAGGGGTAGCCTTTACACGGGACCGAACCTTACAGTTCAGTCCCCTGCAAGGGCTGCTGCTAGATAGCTCTACATAGTAAATGGCCCTACTAAATACTTTCTGCTGTCTAGTAGCGGCACGCGGAAGTACGCTGCGTGCGAAAATTGGGGTACAGCACTGGGCGGCATAGGGGCAGTGAGCGCGTTTGCTTCTTTGCTGGAACCGTTTTCTCCAAATCTTGGGCTGCCAAGTCGAGGATGCAGCCCTCACACGGGTGTGGCCCTTACACGAGTCTCTACCAGAATGCTAAATTTCTATACTAGACCACTTACTATAATGTTCCCGTGCCATGTTATCGCATATCAGTTAGCAAACCTTCACAAGTGAGCGTTGCAGGGCATACCAGGATAGTTCTTTGTAGGGGGTACCCACACCTGGCGTGGTTGCACGGTAGCGTCGTGCCAGGTGCAGCCGGGCTAAACCACATTTTCTGAGGGGGTGCTGGCAGCTTGCCCGGCCACTGGGCAAGCTGCAATTTTCGTCATCTAGTGATTGATTGGCTATGGGAACGGTGAAGCCAATCAGTGCCACATAAAGCGACGTGAGCATTCACAACAGGAAGTACCGGAATGAATGCAGCACGTGCGTTTTATTCTACACTGCGTAGAATAAAAACTCCGTGCCGCGTGCATTGTGCAGAATAAAATTAAAACAGAATTCACACCTCTGATGGTAAATCACGGGCATTGCATAAAGCAAACAAAACGAACAACGTCAAGCATGCTATTTTGAAGGGCCTGCCTCTGCGTACGTCCCTGCCATCACATGATGTGCCACACGGTTGCTTGACAAAGTCGTTATGCCGCCAGGTTCAGACTTGACATTCGGGGAAAATGTCCGCTTTGTGGTAGGCGCGGCAGCCTCGTGTAAAGCTTGTTAAATGCTCTGGGGGCGGAGGTTTTGTTCCGCTCTCAGACAAGATTTCGAGATACAGTCGAACCCACTTATGATGATACCGATTTCAACAACATATCGGTTATAAGAATGAGAAGCTGCTGCACCGTCAACTTTTGTATGTTTTCCATGGTGAAATAACCCGCTTACTACAATGCCTCGCTGCCGTATTATCGGTTATAACGATGAAGTCTGGCTGCTGGGTGTCCGTGCTGAAATGTGAAATCCTTGAAAAGAAAAAAAGAAAACGAGAAATTCGAGCCACTGCATGATGGGACACTGCTTCAACAGCTGCCAAGCACTCATTTTGCAGTCATCTCCACGCGCCTCTCTCCCGTCGCCCTTCCACCCCTCCAAACATGAATGGGCTGCGCCCATAACTCTAAGCCGCCCCCACCCCACCCTGCGAAACACGAATGGACCGCGCCAAATGCGCTACTCGCAGATTGCTCGCATGTTGCTCGCTGGCTCTTCATTCAGTGCAGTTCTGCAAACAACTTAATCACTCGCGTTCATCTTAGTTTGTTCTGTCGAAATCGTTCCTGGCCATGCAGATTCTCAGCCTCGTTTGAGCAACAGTTGGTTTGACTTGCCACTGAAACGGAAGATGGCTGATGCGCCTGCTGATCATCAGCATTGCACAATGTTGCCAGTGAAAAGAAAGCACACGGCTATAGATTTGGAAACTAAGTGGTTCTAACCAATGGGGCGATTGTCGCGAACATGCTTGCATCAGATAGGGATGGCAGTGATGATGCAGTAGGGCAGGCTGCCTCAACATTCTCCTCACAGGCGGCCCGGCATATGGTTCAGTCCCTCCGGGTCCGTTTTCGCGAGGAACCTGTACTACGTGGGGCACCTGGATACCTTGGAGAAGGATGTCAGCAAGCTTTGCGTAAAGCATGCAAGGCTGACGGACATACGTTTTTCTTGCGCAAGCCAGTGAGA
This sequence comes from Dermacentor andersoni, assembly GCF_023375885.2. Classification (NCBI taxonomy): domain Eukaryota; kingdom Metazoa; phylum Arthropoda; class Arachnida; order Ixodida; family Ixodidae; genus Dermacentor; species Dermacentor andersoni. The sequence goes on from NC_092815.1 coordinate 240,197,903, forward strand.
AGTACGTCGCAAGATGCTTGTGGTGATTTTGCCTCAGCATTTCTTCTGGATATCTCAAGCTGACAGGCAGCCATGGCAGCCTTCTGGCAACTTTGGCTTAAAAGGGCCTTTTCGGGGCCACCAATGCGATGCCTCGGCAATGCTCGCATATCGCTTGCCACCGTGACCCCTCTTTGCAGTTGTTATAGCAGTGCTGTTCTTTAACGCCGAAGAGCCACGGCTTGTTACACGCGATCAGAGCGCCCAGGAAGCAGTTAAACGAGTGAAAACAATCAGCAGCTGGATGGAGGAAGGAGGTGGGGAGGGGAACTGGCCTTCCCGCCATTACAGTTTTATTACATCAGCTTTGCCATCCCCCATATTTTGGTTTTTTCATGGAACCCGGTTATAACAATTACCAGCTATAACAATGGAATTTCCGTGGCACGTGAATACTGTTATAAGTGGGTTCAACTGTATCTACAATTTGGCCCAAAAGCACTTCGAGATAAAGGGCAATAAATACATGGCACGCATGGTGAATGGTTCGGTGCCGCACAAAACTTCGACTTAGCCAATTTTTCGAGATATGTGAATTCGAGTTAACGGGGTATTACTGTACTTCCCAATAATATCTCTTCAAACAAGTCGAACAGCAGGTCACCGAAAGTGAGTGAAACTTGCATCTTATGATACTATTGAAATTCTAGTGCAATGTTTGTACCTGTAGTTCCAAATCTAGAATAATATAGCATGCCTACAACGCCAAAAGTGCAATTGAGGGATAGACGACTTGTAAAATAGTGCCTGCCCTCTTCCGTATGTATCCGTGGGTGCACCACTCACTAAATCTGGCTGGAAAACAACAATTATCTCCACTGTTACCTCGGCTGCAACAAGTTTGGTCGACAAGCATGAAAGTACATGATAGTGTGCCGTCTTGTTTTTGTTTGGCCCAGTTTTTAGCACTGTTTGTTTTTCCAAGTCATGTACCAGCTAGGTCATCGACATACATTATATAAATGCATCAGTTCGTAAACAAAATTTCAGTTTTTTTTTAACCCTTTAGGGTCAATGACATAAATATACGGCGCCGCGAACAAGTCCAAAAATGGCCGATGCCGTATATTTACGGTGCCAATTTCCTAACTTTTTTTTTTCTGTCATGTGCTGCCACTATGTGGGAATACAGGGAATTTTTTTCGCGTGCCTCTCTTTCTCGGTTTTCATTGCATGGTTTGTTTTAGAGCCAGTTTGCTCTCGCGCGTCTATATATTACTGCTCGCGCAATGGCGCACGGGCGGGCGGGCGGCGATTTGGGTTTTATTCCGCGGGCAGTTTCGGCTTCTTGCGCTGGCAAAACTGATGGCTATCTTGTTACTAATCGCCCAAAGGGTGACTGCCTGTCTCTCGCTGGTTTAGTGCTCACAGCCGTGTGCATAGGAAGATGCCGCCGTGCATGCGTTTCTGCTGCTTTTTTTTTTTTTTTTGGACACTTGCGAAAACTACTTGCCTCTGGTTGGCGATAAGATGAAGATTAGTGGAAGTTTGTCCCACATTTTGCTTTTTTGATGGGCACACAACCACAGTTTTCTTGAGTGCGCGCACCTACGCAGTTCTATTACGCTATGGATGTACATATTAGTGTAAGAGCAGGAACATTTGAGTCTTGCAAAATATTCTTGTGTGCGCATTTTCAAAGCCTTGAACTATGTGTATAACAATGCATCAAATGTTTTATTCTTATAAGTTTATTTCCTTTTTTACTGTTGTTATTCATGAATGAAGAGTACATATATACCAACTCAAAATATTTTTTCTCACTTTACGGTCACCCTAGAAAAATTACGGTAAGTTCTTTTTGAAGCAAGTCCCGCAGAAGAATTGGAATCTGCAATAAAAAGAATTGACCCTGGGCGGTCACATATGGTGAACAAAATCGACCCTCAAAGGGTTAATATCATAATTCCTATAACTAGCATAAGTATGATAGTATGAGTTGATGCGAAGTGGCTGCACCCCTTAGCAATGAAAAAGTTTTGTCAGAAGTTAAGGGGGGACGTGGCTTTGAAAATCAACTTCCTTATTTCCTCATGGCTTTTGGTGAAAATGGCGCAAATGTTTAGAATGTCTCCCTGATGCTTCCATAAAAGTTTCAGAGCGATATCTTGAGAACATTTTACTGAATTTTATTGAGCAGAATTTTTCTTCCTCGAACTTTCTAGAGAGCCTCGGGAACTTAAAGAACTAGTAGAATGCTTGTTAAGTATTGACTGCATAGCTAAATCTTGTGCTGAAGGTTGTGACATTCTTGCTTTTTTTTTTTTTTGCAACACATATTTTTTGGAGTTCAATTTTTTACGTTACCTTCGCATCATGCACACTTTCGGGGTAGATGACTAGCCATATCGTAAACTTACAAAGGGTCAAGATAAGAAAGCGAGAATGTCACGACCTGCACTGTAGCCTAAGGAATGTGACAAAAAAAAAAGGAGTAAAAAAATTCGCACTGGCTTAGCTCGGCTATGCCAGGATATACATAGCGAAAGCTAAGGTATCGTTAGCCTTGGCTATTCTTGATTGTAAGTCCAGGTTAGTCTGGTTGTCTAGCTATGTTGCGGCGTTTAGCTAGTCGTTCGGCGCGCTGTTCGTCTGTTTCCTAGGCGATTCGTTTCCTCTTCATCTCGTTCCGATGTCGATTCCAGGCTTCCACCTGCTTATCGAGTGAGATGTGCTTATGTTTGCTTGCGCACGTGTGACACCGTGCTTGTTAGTTTAGTTAGTACTGTATTGCACGGGTGTGCATTGCAATCGGTGTACATTAGAATAGAGTAAATAAGGTGATTTGTGATGTGTGCGACTGCGGCTTCGACGTATGGTATCGACAAGCATGGCAGGGCATTTTGGTTTGCGGCCTAGGCCCTCGCGGCCCCTGCGGTGGCTCTGTTCCACATTAGAACTCCATTAGTTCAGTACTTTTGCTAGCTTTGATCCCGAATATAGGTCAACATCCTTTGGTCACGAATACAGGTCGATGGCTAATTATGGGTAACATTTCCGAAAAAAAAAAAAAGGTCTACCTATATTCGAATAAATATGGTAATTGTTGGATAATTGTTCCGATCTATGCTTGTGTATCACAGTCAGGACAGAGGAGAAAGGTCACCCGTACCAGGTCGGCCATGGTTTTGTGTAGTCGGGCAGCTGTCTTCTTTGTGGCCAAGCACATGACGAAGCCATCCATGGACAGAGGACTCATTGTCACCCGGATCACCTGCACAGCGCCATGCACACAGCTGAGCTTGCATGTCGGCCTGCTACTGTAGTTGCACCAAGATGGCGCCCCCACGACACAACACGGAGGCCTATTTCTTCTTGGGGTTTACAAACATTGTTACTTTGACTCATCAATGATGCCAAAGAAATCGCACAGCTTTCATCTCGAGGTAACAAAATAACAAACCGTCCCCTCAATGTCCCCTTTGTAATTTTCTTTTTCTACACTCTTAACTGTCATCTTCAGTCATCTTTCAAAGCGGGATATGGTATCAATCAAATACCAATCAATTCAATTCGATCTTAGAATCAAACAGTCACTATCTGTAAATATGAGCATTTTTCGAAGTACGTTTTTAATATTTCAAAATGCTCACTGCGCCCAATTAAGCATAAAATTGGAGCCACGGTATGGAATATTTACACCCCAGCAGGCATAGTATATACATAAAACATGAGCTCGCATAGTGGTAGCCACATTTTACGGGCTGTATAGTGATCATTTGTGCTCTCTGAAGAGTGCCATGTATGCAAAGAAACTATGTGTTTGCTGCTAATGCTCCATTTGTGCTTTTAATAAACAACACTTTATAATGCACCAAGTGATAACAGAAACTTTCTAACTTTATGAATACAGTTAAACCTCAATAAAACGAAGTGGGTAAAATTGACAATTTGCTTCGTTATATTGAAATTTTGTTGTACTGAAATTCGAAGTACAGCCGCTGATTAATTTTTCTTACATGAAGAGCCACAAAATTTTCTGAATTGTTGGGAAATCGAAAAGAGCAAATTTAAATGTGAAAACAATTCATTTTTATAAATTTGGGAGTTGGCAACTAATGAAGTTGCGAGAACGAGCGAGGAGAGGCAGCAGGGTGGAGTTGCAAGGCCGGGTAATCTTGGAAGCCACACACCAACACTCGTGGGCAGTGCATGTGGACAGGCCGAGGGTAAGCTCACGATGAGAGGGGCATGAAATGGGTAGTTCGCCTGCGAGGAGGCTCAGGAAAACAGCCTGAAACTCACAAAGGCGTCGGAGGCCATCATTATCTCGACTTACCTTGTTGCACTCTGTTTACGCCATCTGTTTGCTATAACCGATCAGCTGGGCTCAAAGGCGTTCATTGTATGTGCGATGTTGTGCCATCGAATGAATGTACATATATTTTGACAGTCATGCGGGTTTTGTTCATTATTGTAAGTGAGCTCGACTGTATATGAAAGCCATATACAGTTGCACCCCGATATATCGAACAGCGCGGTGATCGCAAAATAGTTCGATATAGCCAGAATTTGTATATAAGATCATGTAAAAAACGCTTCAAAATTTCTGCAAATCAATCAATGCACCAAATGCGTGATCGGGATCGTTGTTTGGAGCACACATTCGGTTGCGCCGCGTGCAACTGACCTAGGCTGTGCCGACTTCGTCAGCCGGGAGCCCGCGGTCGATGGCGCCGCACGCAATTAGAGTCAGCCGCCTGAAGTCAGCGTGATCTAGGCCAATCTTGCATGGCACAACCGAACGCGCACTCCAAACAACAATCCCCGATTGCGCCCCAACTACTCACTTGAAGCTTCACACAAAGTATTTATTTCTTTGGCTGAAAGTACTGCAGCAGTGTAGCCTGCTCCTTATTGGCAGCCCCATGCTAAACCTCAACTTAGTCTAAACGATCCACAAGCGATAAGCTGGTGCCCTCTATCGCGCTGCAGTAGCAGCGTAGAAGGGCCAAAGCAGCTACAGCCTCAGTTGAAGTTAGGAGCGGGGCAACATCAGCGCTTGCTGGATCAACCTCGGCAGCGTCTTCGTTTGGCCGCTACTTCTGTTGCAATCTCCATGTCTGTCAATTGAAGCATTTTGAAACACTGTGAATAACAAAGTATTAAGTCGCGTCTGCTAAGGCGTCTATGAGTGTGCCCAGTGAGCACGCACTGTTGCGTGTCTCTGGCTGCAAACCGCCAGTCCTCACGAGGCGCGGCAGGCACAGAGCGCGGCACCGAGAAGGAGTCAGTGTGACAAATGCAATGTGTCATTGACGGTGTCGAACTAGCCAAGCCGCCGCATGCATACGCAGCTGCGTTCAAATGGCGTCCTCAGAGTGATCAATGTGTGCAGCTATAGTGCACAGCAGTCGGGAACCGCTATCCGCTATCTTCAAGGGTGTTGCGGGAAAGCTCAACGCCTGTCACCAAAGCGCACGTGATCTGGGGTGGCGGAGTTCGATATATCCATTTTACGTCCAACCCCGTTGGAAATAAAAAAAATTTAAATGTACACAATATTTTAAGTGATATAGAAAATGTTCGATATACGCAATAATTCGATATATCGAGGTTTGACTCTATAGACTATACATTGGTTGAATTCCATGGGTGATTAATGGCATGGATGCGATCTATTAATGAGAATATCTTCTAAAGCCAGCCTCTTTAGTAGTGTGGTTTGCTGGGCCAGTTGGTGCATGGTGAATGTATAAGGGGGTTGTCAGCGCCATCCTGGACAGCGTTGGGGGACAGCGTTGTCCTGCCCGTTCATTTTACTTGTGCTCGCGTTCGTACTTGCTGGAACCCCTTATACGTTCACTAAAGCCAGCCTGTTCTTAGGGTTGATTGCAATCTTCATGTAACACTAGTTCTGATTTGCTGTTGTTTTCTGACTGAATTGATGACACAAGGTTGTCACTGCAACAAATTTCTTCCTTGAGTCCTGCCAGTTTTGTTGCAGCAAGATTCAGCTGTTTTCACATCTCTGTAGGAAACCTTGTCAAATGCAATAGTCTGTTGGTACATGCTAACTGGTACTCAGTACTTACTACAGCAAGTGCAACCCAAACAAAAGGTATAACGAGGTAAAGCATTTCCGTTACACCCTGCCATCTGTCATCCCTGTTCCAAGCTAGTGGAAAAGGTAGGAGGTGCAGAGTGTGTCGCCACACCTGGACTCACCAGCTGGTCAGCTGATGGTCGCACCATCTGCGCAATCAGACTGAGCAGGTCTTGCCGCTTGAGCAGACGCAGCTCCACCAGCATCCCCTCGACGCAGAGCCGGCCGCTGCACCAGAGGGTGTAGACACTCTCAGAGTCCTTGACGAGGCCACCCGCCTCAGCCTCGTCTGGGGCCAGCTCCTTGCGCCCATCATCCCCTGCGCACAGCATGCACGCTTACTGTGCTTGCACAACAGATGTGAAAGTGCCATGATGAGATGTGCCACTTTCCCAGATGTTCACATGTGGGAAAGTGGCAGCTTGGCGATAACTACTACATATGCTGGGCAACATGGTCATTGCCTGCAAATGGAAAACAGTGAAACAGGTGGCGACACACAGGCGTGAGACAGATTATAAAGGATGGGGCTCCGAGCAAACAGTGAAAGAAGAGTCCCTTGTCCCTGCCTTGTGCATGCGTTTGTTGCGCTTGATTGTGAACACCTGTTGCGGTAATTTTTAGACTCGTGCAAATACCACCTTTGTGGCTTGAAGTGAATTTAAAGTGAACTGCAAATGTCTGAAAATTTCAAAGCGAATAGTTTGTATAGTTGTGGAAATTGCAAAAAAAAAAATTTACACAACCGAAAGAAGTTAACAAATCTAATGACTAAAGGACCCTTCACTTCTAGAAAAAGAAACCAAACTATAGGGAAGCAGTTTACATTTAAAGCATTGTTCAGTAATTTCACGTGAAAATGCAAGCTGTTTAGCATTTCGTACAGCAGCAGCAGGACATAAAATTAGTTTAGACTCATGTGCAGTGTTGCAGTTCAGACTGCTTAAAATTTTGCATTGAGGCCATGGAAGCATTCTGCAAATGTCAGTACAAACTTGGTAGGCACACTCATTGTATTCGTTGGTTGGTTGCCTACGAACCCGAAAACCACTTCTGTGGCTCTCAGTATAGCCCATGTGCCTGTTCTCAGACCTGATCTCCATTGAGCAACTTAATAAGCTGTAAAGTTCTCACGACTGCTTGCCAGTGGCCACCATGCTGGCGAGCAGTGAATCTGTGTCATAGCCACACTGCCTAGGCTCTCACGCCTAATCTTTGCTGATTTGCTGGGTTACCCGTGGCCAAAGTTAAAAGGACACTAAAGGAAAATATTGAGTCGAGCTACACTGAAAGGCTTAAAGGGGTTCTGCCTGCACCACCGCTCGGGCTTGGTGAAAAAACATAGTCTGCAGATAGCATGCGCTACTGTGAACATCTCGGCCAAACTTTGCAGTTGTGTGCAGCGTGTGAAGCTCATAAGTGCAGTGCGAAGTCCCCTTCCTCTGAAACTCTCTCTTTTCAACAGAAGCGTGCTCCTCAATCTGTGCTGGACGCCGTATTTCATAACACAGCAGATTCCCATACGCGGCTGCTATTGGTCAATAGCTGATGTCAATTAAGAAGGGTGTTTGGATCAGTGTGCTTCTTCATGCTGTTACTGTGCTTATTTATTGAATCAGTTCATTAATAAACAGGGGTAAACAGGGTAAACGAAAATCTGCTTTCGAATTTCGATAATGATTACATACTTTCAGAAGACGCTGACTTTCATTTGCTTATACTCGGGCGTGGCCGCCCGCGTAGGAAATGAGCTTGTGGAAGCCCTGCTTATCGGCGTCGTAGCCGTCGGGTCTAGCTAATTTCGACTAGTTTTGAATGCTCAACTAGCCTCAAACCATGAGAAACTTAAGGTCAGACCACACGTGCGCTGACTCCTAGCCGCTCCTGGTTAGATGATTTGGCAGATTCTGATATCGCTTCAAAATGCACAAGTTGGATGTGGCTACTATCCGTCGATCAAGCCGATGAAGGACAAAGCCAGTCAGTACCAAGTAGCACGGTCAGACTGGAGCACATGAGTGCGAGCACACACTAAAGCCCTGTCGTGCAAAAAGGAAACGCTGGGCATGCGTCCTAAAGTTGCAAGTAGCTGCGGTCTGCTACGTAGCATAGGTACCGCAGCCGCTGCAACGAGTCCACTTATGTTTGGTGCGTCATAGGTGACAAAATCGGAGGTAGCAGCTTCTACATTAACATCCAAAATCTAATTTGAACTGCCTGCCATGGTGACGTTCAGCAGGCGGAGCGTTGTGGGCATGCCCTGCTCCGCCTTAGCCTTTGCAGCGCAAGGCATCGAAGAAGGAGCAGAAGCACTGTGAAGGGCGTGCTTGATTGCCAGCAACTCCACTTCTGCCTAATGCATTGACGTACTTTATGTGGCAGTGTATTTCTGAAATTGACTATATCAACTTCAAATGCATATCTCCACTTCGATCAAAAAGTAGGTTCAGGGCCCCTTTAAGCTTCTGTAATAACGAATTCGTCACTTGTAACGAGAGCAAAGCTTCTGTAAATGAGAAAATGACGAAGATGGAAAATCAGAGTGGCACCGCCTGCCGAAGAGTATGGTATTTCTCTCGTGTGACACGGGAGCGACACCAGGCCACCCGGGTGGCCTGCGCCACCCACTAGCCGGGATACGGAGCTGAGGCAAGAGGCAGGCAGTTCGAAGAACGCCGCTGCCGCGAGCTGAGAAAGGCGTGGCTGATTAACAAATAGCGGCAGAGGTGGTGACGTGATTACATCACGACCTCGGTTTTGGCGAGGGGCAGCTGCACGTTCGGTGGCAGTTATCCACACAACAAAGTCATATATTGGCACCCAGAAAATGACGATAAACTCCTAGACAAATAAAGTATTGAATCAACTCAACCTAAGGGGGGAAGCTGGTCCTTGAGACCGAAAATCGCGAAAAAAAATCAAGTTCTTGAATATGTTATTTTTCAATTGTGCTGCTGCTGATGCATAACCTCTCTAATTTTCATGCATCCTATATCAGTATTTCAGCTGTAGCAGCACGTAATATTGTAACGTAGATTGAAGACGGAGTCTTGCAAAATAGACGCTTCTCTTTATGGCGGGCCAGCAGAAGAACATGCAGCTCACGCGCTTCATCGTCTTTCATGGCACCGACCTATGTGCGCACCGTCCCACGGTGCAGGAGCCCCACATCATTGTGTCAATTGTCCCCCATGCGAAAAGCGACCGTCTCGGTCGCGTGAGAAAGTTCTTTCAGCGGCAAGAAATGGAGCTCCTCATGTACATCTCGGCGTTCACGTACGCGCATAGTAGGGTTTCATGCACACTACATGAACAACTTCAGCACGAGGACGACGACGGAGCGAACCAGGGTGAGAACTGCAGGGGACGACTTCGTAGGTCACGTCACTGAGGCGGCATGTAACCTTGTATGGACCAAAATACCGGCGGAGCAACTTTTCTGAGAGTCCACGGTGACGGATGGGCGTCCAGACCCACATGAGGTCGCCGGTATTGTAATGGACGTCGCGTCGACCCTGGTTGTAGTGAAGGGTGTCGGTATGCTGTTGGCTCCGGATACGATGCCGAGCAAGCTGGCGTGCTTCTTCGGCTCTTTGTACGAACTCCTCCGTGTCTTCGCTGGTCGGGCTATTATCAACCAGAGGTAGCATGGCGTCAAGTGTTGACGTGACGTGGCACCCGTATACAAGTTCGAACGGCGCAAACTGTGTAGTCTCCTGTACAGCATTGTTATACGCGAAGGTCACATAGGGTAAAATCTCATCCCACGTCTTGTGCTCTACATCAATGTACATGGAGAGCATATCAGCCAGCGTTCTGTTCAGACGTTCAGTTAATCCATTGGTTTGAGGGTGATACGCAGTGCTCTTGCGGTGAGAGCAATGTGTCAGCTGGTGAACGTCCTGCATAAGTTCGGCTGTAAATGCCGCATCACGGTCGGTGATGAGAACAGACGGTGCATTATGTTGTAGCACGATGTGGCGTCCAAAGAACTTGGCCACTTCATACGAGTTTGCTTGCGGAATAGCTTCGGTTTCGGCGTACCGGGTTAAGTAGTCAGTAGCAACGACTATCCATTTGTTGCGCGAAGAGGTCACTGGGAAAGGCCCAAGTAGATCCATTCCTATTTGTTGGAATGGTGCTTGAGGAGGGTACACAGGGTGGAGAAAGCCAGCTGGTTTAACTGGTGGTTTCTTGCGGCGCTGACAATCACGGCAGGTCTTCATGTACCGTTGCACAGAAGAAAAAAGCCGGGGCCAGTAATACTTCCGGCGTATCCTTGCTAATGTCTTAGCGAATCCCAGGTGTCCCGTGCATGGCTCATCATGGCAGGCTTGCAAAATGTCTTGGCGCAATGCCGACGGCATGACAAGGAGGTACGCATTTGGACCGCTTCCGCAGTTTTGCCTGTAAAGAACGTTGTTGTGCAAAGAGTACGATGATAAGCCGCGCACGAGCGATCGGGGTAAGACACCTTCAACTCCTTGAAGGTGCTCGATCAGCGGCAGCAGCTCAGGGTCAGCGCACTGGTGCTCAGCCATCTTTGCGGCGTCGATAACGCCGACAAATGGCAAGTCATGGTCAGGATCCGAGGACGTCGTAGGGAGAGGTGCGCGTGACAGTCAGCGTCGCTGTGGTTCCTTCCAGATCGGTGGACAACTGTAATGTCGTACTCTTGTAACCGCAGGCTCTAACGGGCTAGTCTGCCTAAAGAATCCTTAAGGTTGGCAAGGAAGCACAGGGCGTGGTGATCGCTGACAGCCTTAAAGGGTCTACCGTACAAGTAAGGTCGGAATTTACCAATTGTCCACACAACCGCTAAGCATTCTTTTTCAGTGGTTTAGTTTTTCTCAGCCTTGGTCAGGCTGCGGCTTGCATAAGCAATGGTGCATTCCACACCAGCTTGCCACTGCACAAGAACTGCGCCGGGACCCGCATTGTTGGCGTCAGTATGAATTTCAGTGTCAGCATTTTCGTCGAAATGAGCAAGTATTGGGGCCGCTTGCAAGCGCTTGCGCAATTCATTGAACGACCGCTGCTGCTCGTCCGCCCAAATGAAAGGCACATCGTCGTGTGTGAGCCGTGTCAATGGTTCAGCAATTCTCGAGAATCCCTCGACGAAGGGCCTATAATATGCGCACAAACCAAGGAAGCGTTGGACAGCCTTCTTGTCTGTGGGTGGTGAAAACTCGGCGACGGCAGCTAACTTGTCGAGGTCTGGTCGGATGCCTTTAGGACCAACGACATGGCCAAGAAATTTGAGCTCTTGGAACCCGAAGTAGCATTTTTCTGGCTTGATCGTGAGGCCGGCAGTACGGATCGCCGTGAGGACACTCTCGAGTCGTGCAAGATGTTCATCAAACGTGCTCGAGATCACGACGACGTCGTCCAAGTATACGAGGCAGGTTTGCCATTTGAGTTCAGCAAGCACGGCATCCATCATCCGCTGAAAGGTGGCAGGCACGGAACAGAGGATCGAAGGGGAGAACTTTGAACTCATAAAGCTCGTCAGGTGTCACAAACGCTGTTTTTTCACAGTCCTGTTTATCAACTTCAATTTGCCAATACCCTGATTTAAGATCCAACGATCCAACGTTGAGTACCCTTTACGGAATCCTGCCTGGTCCTTTGCTTGACAGAAGTCTAAGGTGTTCCTGATTCTATTTGCGATTACCTTAGTAAATAGTTTGTAGGCAAAGGACAGTAAGCTGATCGGTCTATAATTTTTCAAGTCTTTGGCGTCCCCTTTCTTATGGATTAGGGTTACGTTAGCGTTTTTCCAAGATTCCGGTACGCTCGACGTTATGAGGCATTGCGTATACAGGGTGGCCAGTTTCTCTAGAACAATCTGCCCACCATCCTTCAACAAATCTGCTGTTACCTGATCCTCCCCAGCTGCCTTCCCCCTTTGCATATCTCCCAAGGCTTTCTTTACTTCTTCCGGCATTACCTGTGGGATTTCGAATTCCTCTAGACTATTTTCTCTTCCATTATCGTCGTGGGTGCCACTGGTACTGTATAAATCTCTATAGAACTCCTCAGCCACTTGTACTATCTCATCCATATTAGTAATGATATTGTCGGCTTTGTCTCTTAACGCATACATCTGATTCTTGCCAATTCCTAGTTTCTTCTTCACTGTTTTTAGGCTTCCTCCATTCCTGAGAGCATGTTCAATTCTATCCATATTATACTTCCTTATGTCAGCTGTCTTACGCTTGTTGATTAACTTCGAAAGTTCTGCCAGTTCTATTCTAGCTGTAGGGTTAGAGGCTTTCATACATTGGCGTTTCTTGATCATATCTTTCGTCTCCTGCGATAGTTTACTGGTATCCTGCCTAACGGAGTTACCACCGACTTCCATTGCACACTCCTTAATGATGCCCACAAGATTGTCGTTCATTGCTTCAACACTAAGGTCCTTTTCCTGAGTTAAAGCCGAATACCTGTTCTGTAGCTTGATCTGGAATTCCTCTATTTTCCCTCTTACCGCTAACTCATTGATCGGCTGCTTATGTGCCAGTTTCTTCCGTTCCCTTCTCAGGTCTAGGCTAATTCGAGTTCTTACCATCCTGTGGTCACTGCAGCGCACCATGCCGAGTATAAGGTCCTTTGAACATTCAGGAAGAATGACGAAGTCACTGATGTATGAGAAGCCTTGAATGTTGACTCGTGCCGTGCACCAGCCCATAGGAGTTATGAGGTGCCGTCCTGCAGTACGAATCTGAGTTCCGGTCCATTGCGTCGTAACTTTGTTCAGTACACGTGCGAGATTCTGGCTCATAACAGACGTATCCGCACCCGTGTCGATCAACGCCGTGACTTCATGGTCATCTATGGTAACCGGTATGTCGCAAGATACTGTTTTCTCTGCGTCTCAATTACATCATATCGCGGTCGTCGGAGTGGAGGATCTTCAGCGTTCGCAATGTCAGCGACCTCACCTCCACAGGTCGCTGGACTCAGTTTTCCCGAGAAGCAGGGCTGGGTGAGCGACGCCTTGTTGCACTTGGCGTGAAGACGGGGCTGGAAGACCTGTTTCGGGCGGGTGACGGCGACCGGGGGACACGGAATCGTGGGGCGAACGAGGTCCTGGTGTCCGCGAGGTAGGCTTCAATCTCCAGGGGGCGTTCACCATTGCACGGGCACGGCGCATTCAGTGAGAACCCACGGAGGCCAGTTCGGCGGTAAGGACATGCCCTGTAGAGGTGATCGGCTTCACCGCAATGGAAACACAAGGGCCTCTGGTCTGCAGTGCGCCATACGTCGCTCTTGCAGGGTGATCGTGTTTCAGCCATAAATGGTGTGCGGCGAGGCCTGAAGTCGCCAGTTGCTTGTTCAACGGTGCGCACATCATGAAAGTCCGGGATGTCGCGCACATCGTAAAAAGTCGGGGACAACGAACTTCGCGCAGCTTCCGCATACGACATGCGAGGCTGTGGCTGCCGTACCTCCTGCTCTGGTGTCTCGCGTCGCTCTGGCACTTGGACT